>NC_143580.1:236013485-236361693 GCF_048544385.1 Mastigoproctus giganteus | reverse complement strand
GTTTTAAGATTCCCACTTACAGTGCAATTTTGAATATTTCTAAAAAGTTCAACTAATCTGTGGCACAAAGTTTACGGGCCAAAGATCAAATATGAAAGCAAATGAATTCTTGAATTCATTTTCTTCAGGTTCAGTTTTGGGTCGTGTTTAACCCGAATTCGCCACGTCCCTATTAGAAGAGATCATCATGAGTTTAGTTTCAAAATGATTCAAGCTCGTGGACCATTAAAATCAAATCTTCATTTATTCTCCGATCCCCTTTATATTTCTTCAAACTGCCCACTTTGACTACACCACTTGTAGTGTGTTCCAATGTTCTAACAATAAATCACTCTGTGGCCGAAAGCAAATTTTTGCATATCTATCCTACAACCATCCTTTTTCAATTTCGATTTATGTCCCTTTGTTTGCGTTGTCTGAGAGAAAGTTAGAATACCATCATCAAAGTTTGCCCAATATATGCAAAGCCTTGAACACCTTAATCAGATCTTCTTCCAGGTGCCTGGTTTCCAAACACTGCAATTTGCAGAACCGAAGTGTTTTGTTGGAACAGTACCCCTGTGCAGCCTGGACTAATCTGGTTGCTCTTCTCTGCACTCGCTCCAACAGACCCACATCCATCCTAAAAGGAGGCTTCCACAACTCTATGAAGTTGGCTTGACCACTGATTTATAGAGATAATCGTTTTCTGTTGGCAATTTTACTGTATATTATTGATCGAGTGCACCCAACAAGCTATCCTAGCAGCTTCTTTGTATTGCTCAAAAAGCAAAGCAGCTTCCAACTAACTTAATGGTAATGGTCATTGCGATAAAAGCCAGGCAATTTCTTGAAACTACTCTCGCCTTCGTACAATTCTCACGTATTTGCATTATTCTATTTTGAAGAACTTGAGGGAAGAAGTCCAAGCACTAATAATTCATAAACTTTTCTTCTCTAGGTCTTCGGAGCTTGAACTCTCAGGGTGATCAGATTTGAAGTGACAGGTCTGGAGACCTAGAGAAGAAAAGTTTATGAATTATTAGTTAGCATAATTACCAAGCTTTTCTTTTAATTTTATTGGGTTTGGACGGTTTCCTTTGAAAAAGGTTAGTTAATTCCTAGAAGGAACGTAACACTTCAGAAAGCATTTAAGATTCCTTTCTAAGAAAAGATGCAAATGTACCCATCTTTTTGTGCTTGGCTTTTTAGCAAATATTCACCAAGAAACTGTTCTTTGAATTAAGATGGTCCAAAATGTATTCTTGTTGTGCTAACAATGCGGATGGTCCAACCAGCTGTTCAGGGTGACTACATTTTGGAAACTTGTTCCCTAAATGTGAAATGAATAATGATGGAATGAAATCAGTATCTTGGGGAGAGGGTGGGGAGGATTTCTTGACTCCTCTTTAGCAACAACCACGCGGAAAAATTTTAGACAATCAATACTGAACAGGGTTGTGATTAAAATTGATCATCCACGGTATCTTGTTGCTAAATCAGATAGAGCCAAATGGTAAACATTCATATATTATTCACTCGCGTGTCAATTAATAATATATAATCGCTCCTTTAACGTTGATTGATCACTTCTGGAAATCTTGTTGGTAAGGATTCAGTTAGACCTCTTAAATAGTTTATATCAATATTAGGCCATTCTGTAAACAATTTAGTCTGTAATTCTTTGTTTCTTGGATGCTGTTGTTGTGTTCTTGTTGCCATCTACTCTTGTTTTCTCGACAAATTCACGAAAAACCACCTGAAACTTCTTCAAAAGCGATTCTTTACCCTCTGATTTCGCACGATTTTGGGCGCTACCCAGAACATCCATGAAGAACAACATAATGTTGTTGATGTTGCTTTCCCGGATATCTTTGCAACGATATTACAGGATTCAAGACAAAATATTAAAACTCCTAATGAAAGTTCTCAAGGACAGAACTCTTCAAAAATAAATAAATAAAAAACCATCTCTTAAGAAGATTAACGAAAAAAAATAAAAACAGTAGAACAAAATAAAGCTAATGGAGGAGTTTCCAAAATTATCGCAAGAAACCTATCTCCAATACTCATTTCATGCTTTAATAGAACCAAATCATGGCTTAGTTATGGAGTGAAATGTTATTCACCAAGACACGTATTTCGAACAACATCTAGACCCAGATTAAAGGCACTGCGTTCAAAAATATCTTCTCACTGCGACTATGGGGTTGTTTGGAACGATGCTGAATTTCTCCAAGCACTTAGAACCTGCGAAAGCTAAAATTAACCGTGCCATCTGGGTCACTAAACAGTAGTTTACAAGAATCACCGACAGCCTAATCTAATTATTCTTTATGAATCCAAATGCTCTCACCCTAAGAGAGCTTTCATGCTCTCTTATCTGGTCTCGAAGACCGTACTCACAGCTCCCGAGGTTTCTTGGCAAAACTGGATCTTGGGAGGGCTAAACAAAGTGGCATTTACCATCTGAAGAGCCTCTGCTCATGATACAGTTTATTATCCACCGTCCAGCAGCCCATCCATGGCAGTTTATCATCACTTCTAGAAATGTACTGGTAAAACTCAACATCCACTAGATGGATGCACCCGACCCAACAAGCTCTCCCAGAAGTCAAACTTCTACAACTTCTTATTCTCATGGTCTTTAAGTCCTTTTGTGCGTCGTCCATCCACCTTTTTCATGGATTTCTTCTCATCCTCCACCTTATAGGTTACCATTTCATTATCGCTTAGTTGTCCCGCTGTCATCGATTCTCATAACATGTCCAAACCACGCAAGTCTCTGGCAATGTCCGCACCCTGAATAAGATGGTCAAGTTCATGGTTCATTCTGATCTTCCAGGATCCATCAACATCTTGTACGGCCGAAAAAAAATCTGCTTCCGTTAAATGACACAATGATACCTTGGTCTCCCATTACACTGATAGGCGGTTTGGGAAACTCCATCACCGTTCCCAATCAAAACTACAAAAGCTCTGCTGACCTCACAGGGGCAGACTTTCCATAGTGTCCACCAATATCAACATAACTTGCTCGTATGGATTTTGTTACAATGAGGAGTTCATCTAGGAGTTAATTTTCCTTGCAGTCCATCGAGAATGCTGACTCAACTGTAAACACCAAGCCTTATGCCCACTGGCCGGCATAAGGTTTCTGAAAAGGAGCTTAAAAGAACATTTTTCAGTTTCTTCTGTTGTCGAAAACTCCCTCTTAAAATTATGACCCAATTCTGAATACCCACTTTTGTGTACCCAACATGCAAAGGTATTTTGGGTACACAAAATTATACCCCGGGTCTTAAACCAGGTGTTTTCATCCGAACTTTGCAGGTTTAATTCGCAGCGAATACTAAATATAGTTTTGTATTTTTCCTAAGGAGACGTAAAAATAAATGTATCCTGGGGGTGCTCAAACAATACAGCGCAAATTCTCAGATTTCATAATGCAGTCGACGTGTGTGGAACTTAAAAAAATCTACAAACATCAGATAATCTTCACGCGCGCAACCCTCAATCGCCCGCGGTCCTATCCCTGACAACGCTTCGACATCCTTGTCTCGAAGAAACCGCCAATTCCGAGTGTCCTCATAGAGCACGGGCCTACGTGGCTGCGTGTCACGGTCATTTGCGAAACTAAACACAGGCCGTACAGTACCGCCTTTTAATGACGGCTATTAAATGGGTCACTAGGTAAAGGTCACCACCTTTACGAGTGACCGTCGGGTCACTGACCGACTAGCGTTATCGTACAGGTGGAAAAATTTCGCTACTAATGGTCCGGAACGGCGACATACTCTCCCTGTGCCCTCCCACCTGCCGCTGGATCTTGTAAATCCGGTTGAAGTGTTTACGATCTAGCAGTCGTGTTCCGCTTGGGGGCGTTTCGCTTTCATTCGCCCCCTTTTGAACGTGGCTTCACGCAAAGAATGCATCTCTTTAGCGAGCGATCGCCAAAAGTACAATCAGAGCGTCGTCAAACGCAACATCCCCATCGAAATTTGGTCTATTTTGAAATTAATAACCTAGAGAAAGAAAGCAGCAATCTGATGAAGAGGAATAATTAACTGAACCGGAACGTTTATTGATTTATTTTGAGGATGGATTTCTTCATCTTCCTAAAATCGCTTGGTCTTGTGACTTGGTCTTCTGATACGACTCTTATTTCGCACCACACGCTGAGCGAAGTTACGCACGGCGGAGCAGCCTTTCCCACGTGACCCGACGCTTCAGTTCTCAACAGCTATCCCGCGTTCATTCTTCAACGCTCACCCCCTGCAACGATCCCCCACCCGAATTATTCCCCTCCTTCTCTTCGGATCGCATCTCTCGACGCAAAACGAAAAGCCACTCACGTTCTTCGGAGAGAGGGAAAGAAAAATGATGTCACGTGATCGTCTCCTGCAGTTTGTCAAGGTCACCTTGCCAGTGATAAACTGCGGTGGGAAGGCACGGGACTGCACTTGATGGAATCGAGTGGAACTGATAGAGCCCACAATACTAACATGTCGACGGAAACTGCTGGTGGGTGGGAGGGACTCGATGCGCTTAGGGGGAAGTCCGCGACTCTTGGCATTGACAGAACTCGCAATCCCCCGTCACATAAACTGAGAAATCGCTGGCTACGAGAGTGCACACCTGTCATGGCGTCCACTGACGCTGCAAATGCGTTGGCGAATCTGATGGGGATTTTCATCTGCTGTCAGCAGGCCCAACTGTGGGAGGAAAATAGGGGACACTTTCCCAGGAAGCAAACCCAACGATAAACGATGTTTGAGGATCCCTCAACCCATTTGTGTACAGGGTCCATAGGCTGATGGTGTACGCTGTCTGTCAGTAACATTTAATTGGACACTTTAAATTGAATAAAAAAAAAATTGTAAATTTAGTGGTATGAATTTTGCCCTCCAAAGAAACCCCTTATTCACTATTGTACTATTTGTGGAACAGCACTGAGGCATCTTTTTAAGGGAACCTAACCGAGGGTCGGTGTTATAGCACATTGATTGGGGTGCGAGAATTAATGTTGGGGGAAAAGGACAGCAAGGAGTCCTCCTTCTCTGGATTGGGTTATCACAGACTCCATTGTTGAGATTTGGAGTTCTTTTCAGTCTTACGCCTACAGTTATACCCCCCTCTCTCTCCAAGCATTAGTCCGGGTCAAACTCCAGCTACATCTCCACCCTTCTTGTAAAATGGCCGCTGAGGGGATGAGCCCCAACCCAGGGAATAAACAATTCTAGTTATAATAATGATAAATAACTACGTTTAAAATGATCGATTGTTAACCGGAATCAAATTGATTGTCCTGTAAGTGAAGTAATTATAATTATGGTTATTTTTTTCAATTCTCATTTATAGTGTGGTAAATAAGAAAAATCGAGAACCACAACTGTGGCTGCCATTGAATTTTGAACACTGCTAGTCTACATGATTCCACAAAAGCTCTTTTTGATTTAAGTCAGGCGATTGGAGTGGCCACACTATATTTGCAATACCCACACCTTTGTTTAGTTGATAGAAAGTCCCTGCACAGCAGAGATTCCAATGCATGGAATCTACCCAGTACTGACGGGGTAATAGAAGGAAGAAGTTGATTGGAAAAGTGAAGAGCATCCTCATGAGAGACAACGTACAACGAAAACACGACACCAAAAACCAGAGAATAGGAGAATACTTGGACACACTGAAGCAGAACCCCCTCGTGCTCAACAAAATACTGCGCCGATACAAAATGATCTCCCAGAGGAAAATAAACAAACGAATCTTCCATGAAACAAGACGGGAAAAACGGAAATGGACCACCCAAGTAGGAGACGATCGAGGAGTTCTTGGAGAAACATATGAAGCAGTGAAGTAAGGCATAACAACCGAGCCCTCTGGATAGAACCAGAACGGGAGAAACCCAAGGACGCACAAGAGTGGGATTCGAAGGAGGAAATACAACAGTCTATCATCATCATCAGCTATTTTCAATCCACTGCAGGATGAAGGCCTCTCCAGCAACTTTCCAGCTCCTTCTGTTTTGTGCAATGGCCATCCATTTACTACCCAAAAACTCATGAATTTCATCTGTCCATCTCCGTCGTTGTCTTCCAGGTTTTCTTCTAGCTCCTCTTGGGTACCAGTCTGTTTTTTTCTTAGTCCATCTGTCATCATTTCTTCGAGCTATGTGTCCTGCCCAAGACCATTTTAGTTCTTTAGTTTTGATAAGAATGTCCTTTACTTGAGTTTGCTGCCTAATCCATGTGTTTCTCTTCTTATCTAACAGTCTGATTCCCAATATAATTCGTTCCATCCTTCGCTGTGTAGTTCTCAGCTTCTCTTCTATTCTTTTAATGAGTGCGCAAGTTTCCCTTCCATAAGTCATGGCGGGGAGTATACATTGGTTCATTATTTTGCGTTTTAGACAATCAGGTAGTCCTAAAACTGGTGAACCCGAGAAATACATAACGTCCAGAATTACTGGAACAAGAAACTCACTTGCACACACAGAAGCACCTAGCAGAGCAGTTCAGTCACCCAGAGACAGTCGCAGAATTTCTTCCTCAAGGAATCACACCTCTGAAGGCTAAAGATCACCATACAAGAAACCGGCGAAATACAAGCCAATTACCTGTCCCTCAGCGATGTACAAGATCCTGACCAGCTGCATAACCAAGAAGATATTGGACCTCTTGAAGAGCCAGAACAGCATGGCCCAACAGTGCAAAGGTTGCAAGGAGAAATTAGTCATTGATACCACAGTTATAGCGCAAGCCTACAAGAAGCGCCGCAGCTTTCCACTCCGCGCCTCATAGCTGGCTAATGTAGACGCTAAAGATCGACAAAATCAATCTGACAGTGACAAATTTCCTAGAAGCAACCATGGCGAAATGGAGTACCACCATTAAGGTTGTGAACATCACAATCAGACCGATCCCCATCAGAAGAGGACTATTTCAGGGAGATGCACTGAGCCCGCTGTGGTTCTGTCTGCCACTAAACCCGCTATTCACCATGCTCAACAACAGGCAAGTGCGGATATACCCTCAAAGAAGAAAGGGAAAACCTGTACACCGTCATCCGCATGATGTACACGGATGACATCAAGCTCTACCGAAAAGAAATTCCAGCAACTGCTACGGATCATCGAAAAATTCAGCAGCCAGGATGGAATTCGGTCTAGACCCACGGATTGCATCGGAGGAAATTAATTGGCCGAAACTACCAACTGCAGACTGGTAAAGAGATTGAAGTCATGACAGAAAGAGAGAGAGACCTAACAATATCGGGGGATGATGCAGGATCAGCAGTTAGTTAGGAGATCAAGGCCTATCGGCCGAAAAATACCATCAGAGGCTCAGAAGCTTGTTCAAAGCAAAGATGAACCGAGGGAACACAGTTAAAACCATAAACATCTATGCAGCTCCAGTGATAACATACTCCTTCAGAATCATAGATTGGACTAACACCAAGCTGGAGGATATCATGAGAAAGACAGGAACAATGACGAACAAGAGCCACCAACATCACCCGAAGTCAGCCTTGGAGGGACTAGCAATAGCTCGCAAAGAAGGTACCTGAAACACCTCCTTGAGTAACAGAAAACAGCGATAGCTAACCTGAAGGATTACTTCCAGAAACACACAGCACCAATCCACCAGGCCATAAGGAAGATAGTCAAGCGACATATCCCCACTCAATTTAAGCGAGGAGTCCCCCTTTCAAAGGAAGCTAGAAGGATAGGCAAAGAAGACCCTCCATGACTACAGTGACCTCCATTAAGACTACATAGATAAAATGGCGTCCAGTGCATAGCTCAGCAGCGGGACGCTCTTCTTCGATACTGAAGGAGTCGTTGTTGTTGTTGTTGTTGTTGTTATTTGGTTTTTAGGAGCATTAGCAACTAAGGCCATATTGCTCCGGTGCGGTGGTCATTCCTTGACCTCTCCGCATGCTCCGTATTTGGTGGTGACGGGCTCGAACCCCGGTCTAATCAAGAAGCGTGTGCTACGCACTGCTGCTCCTTCCCACCTGGCTACGGAGGTGCCACTGAAGGAGTCAAGCTGTCATCCAAGACCAAGTTATCAACACCAGAAATTACAGAAAATACATTAAAATAGACCCGTTTTAGTGCATCGCCAAGGGACAACAGACCAGACATAATCCTTGTTGACAAGAAGGAAAAGGCTATCTATCTGATTGTCATAGCGGTGCCCAACACTGGCAAACTGCAGAAAACCCAGAAGGAAATGATCAGGAAGTACATGAACCCAAGATAGGAGATCAAAGAGATGTGGCATATGCAAGAAGTAACGACCATCCCGTCATCGTGTCAACCACAGGTATAGTGCGAAAGACCCTACACAACAGCCTAGCAGCAATAGATCTCCAGAACAAGGAACTCCAGAAAGTCCAAATCCTGAACACCTGTAGGATGGTCAGGGAGTTCCTCGACCAACAGTAATGCCAGACATAACAACAACCATCCTGTGTACTTGGTACCAGTACCCATCACGAGGTGGGCCCCCTCCCAACCATGGAGAAATATATAATAATAATAAAAGAATAGAAGGCTACCAAAGAAATATTTGGACACCGATAGATTTTAATTTTAATACTTGAAAAAGGTTTGGGACAATTCTCGAATCGTTATGTTCAATTACAATTTTCTGGATGGGGTATATTACAATCCTATTAATTAGAACGGACCATCAGTACAGACAACTCCTGCGCATACTTTAATTACAAAAAAGTTTCGAAGAACAAAAAAAAAATCGTTTTTTAGTAGGAGCTTCTGATAGACACCAGTTTTCTGGTTGAGCAAAACAAACGTTTAAGACTTTCCGTGACACACGCGTCTTCTTTTCTGGGCATGCTCGGTGAAGTGCAAGACATCCAATCTTCGAAAATGTGCAGCGGGTTAGAAGACACCACTTCATTACGTTTAATAACGTTGGTGGGTCTGCGTGACAACTACCATCCCCCCGATGGCCAACTTTTACTCGCATATATTCCAAAATTATTCTGGCGTTCCGGTGGCCACCTGACACACTGATGAATTAGTCCTCGACCTACTGACGCTCTCGCATTCCTGGAAAACTTGTTTATAAGACTTCCACCATAAGATGTTATCGGATCAAGTGGCAGGAAAAGCCACGAGATATTTATAATCGCTTGAGTAATGGCATAAATGCAACACGACAGAACCCGCACTCATAAGTGGGGGAGGGAGACTTTGAGGTATTCACCGGAAACGGGTTTCACCCTAACTCACTAGATGCAGTGATTTAATGAGGGACCGTTTGTATGTCCGTACTTCTGAGTAAAACACGAGGCTTTATTTATATTTTCGAAGCTTTCACGCTCGAAAAAAAAGGAAATGACACTTTTATGACTTGCAACTGGAAAATGATAAACAACTCCACAGCTGTCAGTTGTTTAACAACAACCACAAGAAAAGAAATACGGTCAGGGTGAGAGGCGAGAAGACGTGCCCCACGAAATGAGTACAGTTGCAAAATACAAAAGCGAGGATGTGGCACAGTAGCGCCAAATGGAGCGGATTTCTTAAGTAATTTTGGCCATTCGGTGCTCTTAACCAAACTGTGGGAGTGGTTAGGTCCCTCAGTGAAAATTCGCCACACAAAGACTCCCAATTACATTGTCACCTCCTAACTTTTTTCCAGTTTAATACGCAGAATCCTGCTGGATTGTCCAAAGATATCATCTGAAGAAACGATTTGTGCACGTGGACCTTCTCTGGGTCAGGCACCAGGATGTTGAAAAGGTCTGGGAACATTTTCTTCTGATGGGACAAATTACTCAGTGCGAATGGTAGCGGATGGTGGCTGTCAAAGTAAAAACAACTTCACGAACAACAACTCGATTGGTGAAGTTTTTGGTTTCACGAACGCCTCAAGAGATGACAGAAGGAACAGAGTGTTGAATATGTATTCAACATGATTAATTCTATTATGGTAAATCATCCGAATTGGATTATTTCTTTCGATCGTGCCAATCGAATGAGATAACCAAATTTCCATAATCGAATAATTCGAATGATATGAGTGAAATCAAAATAATCGAAAGATGATATCTCGATTATGCCCACCAATTTCAATAGGCTTTCAGGAGTGGGCAAAGCTGGCTTTTTCACATCTGTCTTGCATGAGCCGAGAACTATGCCAATCCCTAGCGATATTGTCATTATCTGCGAGGACTGGATAAAAACGATCTACAAGCCAACTGTTGATTGATTCTGGTATCCCCAGAAGGAGAGGAAAACCATAGTCAATGTTCTCCTACATGTTGTTAATCAGATATCGAGATTTTCAACCATCTCAACTGTATGGAAAAGCCATTATACCCTCAGTGACCACTGAAATGTGACCACCCCATCCGTAATGAACTATGCTGCATAGCTCGCAGTATAAAAAGCCGAATATCTTTATCCTAGAGAAGTTGTAATTTTCATCTGGTGGTGCAAGTCAAAAAATAGCAATTAAGGGAAGAAGTAAAGATATCACGGAGTTTCAAAAGGGCATGATTGTGGGAGCTCTGCTTCCGGAGCGTCCATATTGGAAATGGCACGCCTTGTCGGTTGCTCACGGGACAGTGTGGATAATAAATGTCCAACGGGTTAAACCACCTCCCGCCGACAGAACTGTTAAGGATTAACCATGGTAGGTCTTATGTTAGATTTCTTTGTGCAATCAGTATACTGTGAACTACTAATTGACAGATGAGGAAAGGGAAGTCCCATACATGTCTCATGTGAAGTCTAAAACAGTTTCATCGATGTGAGCAGTACATGTATACCCGTGGCAGTTATCAATCCGAAAATGGTAGTTTGGCATGTTCGATGACTGTTTCCAATGCCGCTGTGTTACTGGTTGTCTGTTCATCATCTCAAAATCGCATCTTTACTCAAACCTCAATGATACCCTTAAGAGGCCAACGCCCCCGTCTGTTTTATCATGGCCAGAACTGATACACCGATGGTAGAAGCCGTAGCAATTTCAAGAATAGATGGTTGTACAAAACCATGCAGATATTCGACATCCCCTGAGTCCTCAATTTAGCCATCTGTTTCCAGCCTGAAAAACATGTTTTCAAATAACTCTGAAGTTAGTCAACTGTTTGGAGAAATATTGAAAATGGTGAAAAGCCTAACAGCCCAGTTCTCGATCTCACCGCTCTGGAAGATGTCTTCGGGGTGAGATCGAGAACCTAACACTTAATGAACTGTGGACTTCAGTCTCAAAAATTCTCTTACGCTCAAGAGACACAAATTTCTCTAACAATTTCTTCCAATAAATGCATCAAATTCTTGACATTATAAATGGGAACTGGGATTTAAACAAACTTTTATTTTGCCAGCATTGTTTACCACTGTTGCGTGCATTGCAATTGAAGCGCCTTCCCCGTTGTCCCAGTAAATCAAAGTAACCATTTCGGCAAAGGTTAATTAGCACCGTGGTGGGAGAGCGCTGATTTTCCATGGAAAATTTGCACTTTCCCACCATCTATGAAGGGGCTTTTCCCTCCAAACGAAATGGGCTTCTTTCTATCGTGGTGTCTCCACCGCGGGGAACACGGGAGTGATTGTATTGCCTCGTGGTCAGTAATGAGTTTGTTTCGTAACATCTTTTGTGTTTCTTCCTTTCCCAACGAAAAGAATCTCCCCAAGTAATCGCGAAAAATTTGTTGCAGGAAGGCGAGCGTGGCTTTTCTTACCACCAGAGGCATCTTCGACACGTGAAGTGTGCGAAGGGGAGGGAGGAGAAAGACGCAATCGTTAGCTGGAAACATCAGCGGCTCACTGACCTTCATTCAAGGTCAGACTGGAAAAGACGCCGATGGAGGCATATAATGCAGCTCGTGCATCACGACACAGGTTTAAACATGGCGAGGGTTTCGACCGAGAACGTGGAAGGCAGACAACGCGATGTTGTCTGCGAAAATATTAAATCGGGCCTTGTAAGGTTTCTTCTAATATTTGCTCAATCACGTGCATACAGCAACCATTACTTCTTCCTGAGGTTAATTCACCCTCTGCGAAGGTGAATTAACGCTTCACTGTATGCAGAAATTACGTCTAGTCGGCAGATTGCAGACTAAAATTAACCTTCCCCTTTCATTGCAGTCGTGGGAAAGAGTTGCTGTCTACCCTCAGTACAGTTCCAAGATGCCTTCCCTTCGGTGTTCGAGGGATTAATCTCTCTCTCTTTGAAAACAAGATGGTGGAAGTCTGCCAAAGTTGTACCCTGTAAACACATCAGTCCAGCTGAATGATTGACGCTCAGGTCGCGACCCTAGCAAGGTTATTGTAGTGTGACAGATACGCCCCATATCCTGCCAATCGGAAACACCCTAATCTGCATACTCGGCAGGAAACTCGGTGCGAAGGAAGACGTGCCAGGAACACCGCCCTTCCGTTGTTTATCAACCGCAAGAAAGGGTTGCAAAATCGGAAAGAATTTGCAGCTTTTTAAAAGACAATGGATTCTGGTAGGAGTGCCCACCTTCGGGAACAATACCTAGTGGGAGGCAGAGTCAGCACATTTTGTGTGGGGGCCGGTTGCTTCTGAAGGCCAACGGGCATTCATCGAACACGTTAAAATTCACGAGGTACGCTCTATAAACTCCAGCAGCGGTTATATAAGATTGTGGTGAAACATTGTTGATCCTCACAGATACTCACAATGTCCTTTCAGGGAACGGAAAGGAAAGCGTTGCAGAAAAGAGGAAGAATAGACAGGACCTCCCTTGGCGCCAAGATAGCGACCTGTTGGTACTGGTTTGGACACATCAATTGGGGGACGATATTTTTAGGTTTTTCCACCTGCAAAGTTCCTTCCTACGGCGCTGGTTGGGGGCTTTCCCTACAGTCTGTCAGAGTTCAGGGGGATTGTTGGTTGTTTAAAGGAAACTTGTTTTGATGATTAAGCTGAGTATGAGATGTCATTAGAAAGCCAAGCAGAAGAGTTCATTAGGTATTTTACAGTTGAAAGACCGTTCGAACCACAGGGGAATCAGTGACAAGGAGTTGGACTGCTGTAAATTAAGTAATACATCAATCACAGAGAAAAATATAATGAGGGAAACTATGGAACTCAATTGGTCAGGCGAGACTTCCCTTTACAGTGAAGGAAAGTCTCGCCTTATCAATCTAGTTAATTATTATGACAAAGTCGTAACATAATTGGATGCAACAAACAACTTTTATATTTACCAGGACTTCAGAAAAGCTTTTTAGGTTTTTTGTTGCAGTTCTCCATGAAAAGCTATTATATAAACTGAAACAAGTTGGGATTGATGACAAGGTCCCTCATTGGATCAAGGGCTGGCTAAAAGATAGACATACTTAAGGGTGGCCCAGTGTAGCAAGTGACATTCCTCGAGGATCAGTATTGGAGCTATTTTTGTTTCACATCTTCCTCAATAAGATCATCGTTAGATTCTGGGACAATCCTCCTTCCCGGACTGGAGAAGCGCTAACGCTTCCCAATTAATGAAGGACTGCAGTGGAGGTTGTCAAAGTTTGCTGAAGATTTTAGGATAGGAAGGAATCTACCTTAAAATCACCTTTCAAATGATTTAGATCAGCTGCACAAATGGTATGAGGAATAAAAATAACAACTGAATTTGAATCTTTTATATATAAGGTTTTGCAACCTGAGAACAGAAATCCAGGAGAAATCCAAGTTGGTGAGACCGCATTCAGATTATCGTGGAGGACAAACCAAACAATGCTGACTGCAATGTTTGGCAACTAGGAGGGACATGGATCTTAGGGTATATAAGACCTTAAGGAGAGTAAATAAAATGAATGGGGAAAGTATTTTTTAAATGATAAAAGAGAGAAGAACCAGCAGGCGCAAATACTAAATTTTGGGGAGTAACAGAAAGCCGGATCTTGTGAGGTTTACTTTCGAGCAGCGTGTTGTGAATGAAAAGAGTGAATTGTCTGCAGCAGTGGTCGAGGTGGAGAGCTTGGTAAAGTACAAAGCGGAATTGTAAAGCCACGTTTTGGTAACGGGTAAAGTATGAGGAGTGATAAGGACTGTTTTCTTTTTGGTAGATGCTGGAAAAAGTCTGCATCATTCAGTCATCATATAATACTAATACAAAAGCAAGCATTCATAAACCTTCCTCCCCTGCCCTCCCCAACCAATTTGACGCCTATCAAATAAGCTGTTCTTTGTAGACCAAACAACGAAATTGCCAGCCATCAGCATAAAGAGTGCCCGGAATATTTTTGGAGGGGAGTGCAAGTTTCAACCTGCGACAATCACAACTTGGCACCATCATAGTACAGTACATCAGTTTGCTAGATGAAAGTTGGTAAATATTTTCTTTCGTTTATTTTTATTTATTTATTTTTTGTTCACTTGACCTTTAGGGACAACGCAGCGTCCTAAATTCTTTCTTCTATAACCTACGGTCTCAGTGTGATACGAATTTCCATTTTCTCCACCTCCCATTAGCGCACAAACAAAAACTACACTTCGGCACTTCCACGACGCTGCAACCGGTTAGACAGGTCTCGAAGCTCGCTCGCTAGCTGTAGTCAATCTTCTCCTCCCCCTTCCCCCAGACCCCTGCAGTACTTTTTCCCCTTCCGGAGACAGGTTTCCGGATTCTGTAATGTGGGTTTCGAGATTTGAAGGTCACCCCGACAGGTCCGCTGCTGGAGGCGAGGCGGGGAAAGGGTAGCCCTCCCTACTGGGGGATGATTGCTAAATTAATGCACCATTGAATATAAACATGCGAAGCCTGTACAGCTGGAAAAAGGGAAACAAACAGAAAATGGATGAAAATCCCTCTTTCCGAAAAATACCTTGAGTTGAAAAAAGCCCTTAAACCTTTCTCCGCGTAAATTTATCATATTATCTTATTCTTAGACAGTATGGTATGTTTGCCACTCGCTTGGAAAAGCCTGAATTTGATCCCCGATCGATTCCAGAATGGTTTCTCCAATTTGTTATTCTGGATATTTCAGCCCTCATAACATAATCTACCGAGGAACACTTGTGCATGCCTAATTAAGAATGCAACCGCCTTTTTAGATTGACCTAATAGCACATTTTCCAGTAGGGCCGGCTCTGAAAAACCCGTTACGTGTTGAATGCACGAAGCCCCTCACGTTATAACGTTTTGTAATATTCATTCTTTAAAGACCTTCCTCCTAACTGAAAAAAACGTTGGATTTTCATCCAGCCATAGGAAGATGAATTTTCTTACTTTATTCAAATGTGCACTTTTATCCTGTCATTACAAGCAACTCTCCACCCAAAATCTATAATCGCATGGCTTTCCAATGATTTATAAAATCACTGCAAACGAATTCGAGTGCATGTTATCATTATGTCATTTTGAATTAACAAGTTATGGGTCTGAAACTGGTTTTACTTCGATATGGTAATTATTCAGACACGAAAATATTATGCAACTCTTTTCTAACTGGTTTGGTGCATTCCTAGACGTCCCCCTCGCGTATAAGGATCCAGTGTACTTCCCTTTTCTGATAGACTGTCAGTGTTTGTTTTTAATCGACTTTTATGCCCTTTGGCAAGCGTAAAGACTACTTCATTGAGGTACGCCTACCACGATAAGATAGAAGAAAACTTCTGAGGAATACTTCACCCTTGGATGGTTTCTTAGTTGCATCCACCATTAAGTATTTTAATGTTCTAAAGCAGAAATAATCAGATTCACTTAGCGAGTATGTCTGCCAACTCCAACCTTTCCCGAAATGCGGTCTGAGATACCTGCATGGAACCACCTGTAGCTTGGTCGCCCATGAGCGAAAGCGCCGCTCGCTTGTAGACTTTTTTTTTTCTCTTCCCCATTTCCTCTGTCCTTGAGTGTCCTACAAACCCGCATCGTTACCAGGAACTCCAAGAACAGCGCGTGGCTTATTCGTGTGTGCTATTTTTCCATCCCTTTACGAGGACATGGAAGGCGAGAGCTATTTTTGGAGAATTGGTTCTCGGTAGGTGGATCCGTTCTCTCTGAAGACGACCCCCAAAGGGTTAAAAATGTCACACCTGGATGGTGTTCGAAAGAAGCAGTTGTAGCTTATCTTTTGTCTTTCCCTCCTCCCCGGTGATGATGGTTGTTCAAATCTTAGGTGCATTCTAAGTACCGTCCGTGTGTAAGCTTGGCGCATAATGACGTCGAAGGTGGGCGGGAAAACAAAAGAAGAAGAAGAAGAAAAAAAAAAGCACATCGCTTATCCTTTGAAAAACCGGTTCCTATACCAACATCAGAAGACAGAATTTCCACCCGCTGTTGTCAGGCGTCGATTAAAATCCAGCAGCGAAGAAAGTCACAGAAAAGTGAACACAGACAAGACAGCATAAAGACACCCTTCGTCCTGAGAACAAAACAAGATATGTCAACGATCATCGCGGATAACGGGGGGAGGTATCACAAGACCACTCCTGCCACCCCGTTTTTAGAGTCTTTTGGGTTCTTAATGGACCTCCTACCTGCACTTCAACGTTTTCAAGAGACCAGTAAAACCCATCATCGGGTAATCTGCTAAGAGGATGTGTTCAGGGGATGCTAGGCAAAGCAAGCGAGTATTTTACTCGCCATCACCCCACACCCCAAGTTTTCTGATGGTGCAAGTCGATTTAGGGTTTATCCAACGTCTAAAAAATAATTATGGTCTCCATAAAAGAAATAAGGTTGTAGAGAATATTATAGTTTACTTAAATTTGTGTTTGAGATAATATGTAGTGATGCAAATGTTTTCGGGGGTGGAGGAACCATGCTACCCTCGCTTGAGACCAACTAACTTTAATATTGTGTGTGGGGTGAAGATCGGGATAGATGATATTTCTTTAAGCTGGATTTGAATTTCTGTAATTGCAATTTTCAGTAAGGTTGTTCCAAAAAATAGAAGTAGAAGAGATAAGTTGTTTGGAGTTGGACAATGAAAGAGGATGTTGGCTAGTTGAGGCACATATTCGGACTGGGTTGGGAGGGAGAGAGAGAGAGAGAGAGACAGAATTATAGAATGTCTGTGCAACAGAGAATGGAGTGAGTTTTAATTGGATGTACTCTGTAAAGTTGAAATTCCTTAGCAGAAGTAAATTGTCAAAAAGGGGCGGGTGGATGAGGGATAACAGCTTAATGAAATAAGACAGGGCAGAAATTATACCCAATAGAAGCAGTAGTAGGACAGGAAAAGAGGGACTGAGAGCACGATGATAAAAATAAAGTGCTGCATGAAAAATGTCACTCAGAGACCACTGAACATGTTTTGTAATAATTCTTAAGATTATTTTAGGGCAGATGCATCGCGCGCTTGTTCTTTAAATTAGGTTATTGGGGGTAAATATGTCAACAAAGTCAGAGCCACTTCTAAAGTACAAAGGATGAGAGAATTAATGTTATGGGAAAAAATTCCAGACAACGAGGAGTTTTCCTTGTCTTGAATTTGGAGGAACCACATTGTTGGAATTTAAGGTCCTTTTCAGTCCGTGGCCCCAGTGCATTGCACCCCTACTCCCCCAGAGTTGAAACTGTACACAGTGCTTATCTCCTCGCATATTTATATGCGAGGATAAAAACGGGATTATTCATGGATTTAAAGTTGGATCTTCCTGAATCTGGTGGTATAACAGTTGTCCGGATACTGTCTTGTTACGTATCCCAATACTCAACCCAATAAACTGAAGGCAAGCAATTGCGAGGTTCGATTCAAAGTACTTTTTCAGGGGCTGCTCTCAGTGCAGCCCCTGAATGCACTAATTTTTCATACTAATTGTCACAATTAAATTGAAGAAATTGAAAAAATATTTTAGCGATAGCAGCGATTTGGTAAGCCTACAGCCTGTTGAAGTCACATTTGGCATCGCTATCAATCCTGCCCTGCCTTGGGCAGAACTGGCTCTAATGGCAGCAAAACCGTCAGACATATGCGTCCCATAAACGTGTTTTGTACAGCATTATGTATCGAGAGATTGTGTGGACCTGTTTGTGTCTTATGTATGGCGGGCCATAAATCAACATCACCTTTTTATTCTATGGTGATGTACAAAACTGTAAAATGACCAGAAATTAGTGCAGTTTCTGTGCGATGTCGCGATGTTTAATCCTTTCTGGCCACTTTGCTATCGGGAAACAGCGATCACCAGGAAGGCTGCTTCCCAGTGCCCGTCCACGCCACGAGGAGGCGGACCACAACCTTGTACGTGTACTGTCATTTCAAGACTAAATCCCGCACCCACAAGCAGTAGAGCAAGCCCTGTGGGTGCTAACGTTTCCCAGTACCATTGAGGACCACTCAATAGTACCAGGAAGAGATATTGCCCCTGCATAAGAGTAAAATGGCTAATTAAAAAAAGAGAGTGCAGGCATGCACAGGGAGAACCCATTGTGTGCCTGCAGTCCGTATCACCGGAAAAGACCCGAATCCTGGGTAACAGCAAAAGTTCTGCCTCCTGAAGATACAAAAGCCCGCAATTTCTGCCCCATGAGGTGCTGGAGATAAAACAGAAAATAAAATTCTCCAATACATGAAAGGAGAAGTCCACATCATGAGGTAAGTGCAAACCAGTAAAGTGAAATTAGATAGTCTAGTCAGGTGCATCCTGTCGTAAATCAGCCCAGGTAAGGTTACATTGAAATCAGTTCTGGGAAAGAGAATATCCAGCAAGTATTCTATCGAGGTGCGTCCTGGTAGGTAGGTTGGTCTATTTTATAATTGTAATAACAATGATAGGTGAGGAGAATTCGTAAGTAATAGTTTTACTAGAATCCAGAGTCTTTATGGAAGATGGCCTTCAGACCATCGTTCATGGTCTGAAGTTTAAGGATACATTTCGAAATCAGTTCGAGTTCTGAATTTTAGCACAGATATGTTTCTACACTTGCAAGAGGTCTGTGGAAAAGTTAACATGCAAATAAAGTACTGGTCGGAAGTTTAAGAGGTGGTACTGTAGCTGTAGAAGACTTAGACATGTTTGCCCTAAGTCAACGACTAGAGAAGAGCCGGGAGTTGGTTTTCACAAAAAGAAAGCATGTGCTTTCTTTTTGTCAATGCAGTAGTTCTAGTTCAAAGCTTTGGAATGCCCGAAAGGAAAGGATCTTTATTTTCCACGAGAATAGCTTCATTTTCTCCAGCGAAATTATTATAATAAGATTTTAACGTTGATCTTTGGTCATTGTATTTGCATCAATGACTTACTTAAACCCAAGTTTCCTCAGACCCGAGCAACAAAGATCTGAGTTGACAAAGTCGAATTGAAATAATTTTGAATGTAGGGACCCGAGACCAGTGATGAAGAATGAAGAATAAAGACTAGGGCTGAACCATCCCTCCCGGTAGTAGAGGTAACATCTGGTATAAAATTTTGTGTTACGTGTTCAGTGTGGTTGGTATCCCATCTGTGTGCCACATGTTTATCAAAATTTCCCATATCCTGAGTTTTTCTTGCTTCAGTCTGCATCTAGATTACAGGTTATGCCAAGAATTTTTGGTGGGGATTCTGTTTTATTTGTTTAGCAGAGATCTTTGTACATGAGGTGAAGGTCCATTGAAAGCACACCTGCCAAGACCTGCATGGCAGTAGAGGACACTTTCCTGCATGCCCGAAGCACGGAAAGGAGCATAGATCTTTGAAGTGTGATCAATTTAACTATTGGGATGGAACTGCCATTAATTTTAATGGGTGTAGGTCTTCCATAGTCAAAATTTCCCCTAAAATAATCACTTCGGTCTTTAAAGGATATATACTGGATTTATTAGTAGCTGCCCAAGTAAGAAGGTCAGATATGGCCATATTGGCGGGATCCGAGCGGGTTTGCCTGCAAAGATGAGAGTGAAATCATCGATTGCATGTCTTTTCAAAACTCCGAAGTAACCGACTGTCCAGGACTATGTTCCAAATGAGAGGGTGCCAAGACAGAACCTTGGGCATGGTCTCTGAAAAATTTTTCTGGTTTAGAGGCTGCTATTTTCAGATAACTTTCGTAATTAGAAGCTACTCCCAAGACAGTTGTCTTGAGAGTAGCTTCTAATTACGTGGCACCATTGTCGGAAGCGGTTGGCCTTGAGGAGTCTATCGAGAGTACTTTCACACCAAATGGAGAAGAAAGCGCCCACAAAGTCAATAAAAATAGTTAATTCATAGTTAGCCTGAGAGGTATCAATATGATAGACGAGATCCGCAAAGATTTTCCCTTCTTAAACCCGAACTCTGCAGGAGAATTTAGGTTTGCCCTTTTTTCAGAGGTTCATAATTCTCGGAACAAGTAGTCTTTCAAATAATTTTCCTAAATTAGCTAACAGCGACATTGGTCTTTTGCCATTCAGATCTGAAGCTGGTTTCCTGGTTTTTGTGTAATTTCGAGTGCGGCTTTCCATAAAAGTGGAAAAAGTCCTTCCATTTGGCATTGGTTATATAAATTGAGAAGTATTTCTGGCCTTATTTCAAAAAGTTTTATTACGAATACGTTTCCAGCTAAGTCGAGGCTTATATCGAGAGATTTGTTTCCTTCGATCAAAAAGATCACGCCATTTTCATTTGTACGTTTCCTCGCTCGATTATATAATAAATATATATGTCGTTCAAGATTACAAGGCCAGAGAGAGAGAGGGTTTGCTTTTATTTCGATCCACAAGATGGCTACCACCCAAATTATAAGTTCGACCCATTCAGAACTTTTTTTTCTAGAAAAATTTAACGTCCATTTATAATCAGATCCTAACAAGATTTCCAGTTCATGTTTATGGGCCACCCTACCCTGTCTCGCACAGTTGCACAGATCATTTAAATGGCCAGTGTAGGTTTTTTTTTTTTTTTTTTTTTTTCCTATTGGTATTAGTAGTGGTAAGGAATTAAGCTTATATAGCATCAACCAAAACAACAACAAAAATCGACATCACCTGTTTGTCCCCTCCAATATTGTTTATTCTTCGCCCTTAAATTTATCCAAAGTATGTATGATTGCACAATTACCCCATTCTTTTTCATTCTCCATATCTTCAACCCCACAGTTGGTAGAATCGCCATTCTATCGATTAACTCAGCTGACAAAGTGGCTGAGTTAATCGGTCTCGGGCGATGGCAGCAAAGTAACTTTCCCATAATGCCCCAATTTGTACAGCCGTTTTACCTTAAAACAAGGTTGAAATCTTTTTATTCGCATTTCATTTAAATTAGTAAAATGATTTGTTACGCTGTTTAACGCCAATTACATTAGTTAGCATTTTGCAATAGTAAAGTGCGATTAGAAATCGAAATGATTCACTGGGGATGACACACTCACGTCTGGTGGAAATCAAGTGTGGCCAGATAATTGAGAATGTAATCCGGAGAGCAGCGAGTACCTTCCTGTGATTTACCGGCCCACTCCTGGAAGGAATAACTGGTTTAAGCTGATATCGCCAATACAGTCGATATACATCTGCCTGCTGACTACTTTGGGACCGGTTCGACCACCAGGATATGGCACATCCGGCCTCTGGAAGAAATTAGTTTTGTCTCGCATTATTATAATAATGAAAGTCCCTTTTCTATTGTCCGAAATAAAAGAGCTCTTAATCCGGGTGTTTATAGACAAAAGTATTTCTATTATCAAACCAAATAAAAGAGATAATGATAGATAATAATAGCTTATTATTATCTATGGCGTATTCGGATTTATTTAAAAATACATTTTTTACTGTATTTTAGTCGTGGGTTTGTTTTAATTCTAAATAAAATTTTAATTACTGTAAAATTATTACCTGAAAAACAAGAAATGCGCTTTCTAAACAGTAACATTTCGCCATATTACCTCCTTCTTCTATTTCACCTCTCGCCCTCTCGTGTCGAAAGCAAACTACATCGTCTGCTTTGCTAAATGAAATAATGCAATTGGAAAATTGTTTTTTATTTATATACACTCATAAATAAGTAATAATATAATATTTAATTTGTTATTTAAATAATCACGCTTAAACTTATTAAATTCTGCGAAGGGGTAAAATTAAATTTTCAATGGAGGGGGAGTGGGAATGAGCAGAGTATAATTATCTGATTTTAAATTCAAATTAGCAAATTAATCTAGAATATCTCTTCCATGTAACTTCGCTGATATATAAAATTCGTTTTTATTTTATTTAGAAGTAAAATGGAAGGAGAGAAAAAAATAATTTTCAGTAAAAATTTGCAAAAAATTTTATTTTTCAACCGATTTTCAAAATTTCCGTTATTTTTTAGCAGTTCCGTAATGGAACTGTCGCTCAATAGTTCCGTTTCGAAAGTTTGTGTAAGTTGTTTCGTTAGAGTTTTGTCGAAATATTCGCCACGGGTACATTAGTTTAAATAATAATAAATAAATTTTCTGTTTACAATGGGGACGACAATATAAGATCAGGAGAATGTACGAATATAGATAGAGAACACAAAAACACGAACATACACTGCCCTACCATTAATATCCGGACACCTGCCTTTAAACAACAAAAACAGCTTTTATTGTGTAATTTAATATTTTGTGCTGAAACTGGTACAGTGCGAGCCTCCAATCTTCGCGGCAACCAGCATTTTTATAAATATCAGGTGATATGTTCCTCCACTCGGCCTTTAACGCAGCCACCAGTTCGGTCTTGTTCTTTGGGTGATCTCGATGTGCACGTACCCGACGATCCAATACATCCCAAAGATGCTCGATAGGGTTTACGTCGGTACTCTGAGCTGGCCAATCCAACTTTTCCACACCATGTCCTCAAACCACTCTGTTACGACCCGAGCAGTATGGCATGCGCGTTGTCTTGCTGATACAGGTATGGGCCTTCCCCGAAGCATTGCCATAATGTTGGAAGGGCATAATTATCCAGAATGCCCTGGTATTGCACAGCATTCGTAGTTTTGTCGATAACGACTAATGGGCCCAAGCCAAACCATGAAAGGAGCCCCATACCATGACACAGCCTCCACCAAACGTTGGGAGGATACAATCAGGAAGGAACCGTTCCCCTGGCATTCGCCACACCCAGGAACGGCCATCAGACTGCAATTCGCGCTCCTTACGCCATGTTAATCGGCGTCTAGATTTTGTTGAGGTGATCAATTCTGTTGAGGTAATTCTGTTGAATGTGTCATCTTGTATGCTCATTTTTGCAATTGTCTGTTCGAAGCGCCCAGTGTGCATATTTATAGCAGGTTCTGTGATGTATTGCATGCATAGGACCGGATATTAATGGTAGGACAATGTATATACACTCACTGGAAAAAAAACAGAAACCTTTATTCATTACCTAGTAGAGCTAGTCTCTCCGAATTTATAGCCCTTAGATATCTTTGCTTCAAAGGGCATCTGGCTTCAAATTTTACCATTCTTCCATCAGAATATTTGTCAGCTGCTTCATTGCGACGGCAGGGTGGCCAAACTGCCTTTGCGACAGATCCGAGACATTCTCAATTTCATTCAGATCTGGAGATTTATGCGGTCGGGGTAGATCTTGAACTCCAACAGTGACACCTTTGTGAAAATCGGAAGGATCACCTTTTATCCTTCTAGTCGCCCTAGGAAATCGGATGGAAATAAGGAAATGCCGCTCCTGCCCATTACATGGAAAGGTCTGAATAAGGCTGCATTCATTTTGTAGCCGTCCTATCGATACTGCAGCGCAATCATTCTGCCTTGCTTGCATCTTAATATGGTCCATCTGATATATTCTTTTGACCATGTGTATATTTTATCAGATTTTAAATTACTGCGCCACCTGTTTCACATGTCATGGAACAGCACCGTACAATGCATGTGAGGCGCCTTTAAAAACAAAAAAAGAAATAATTCCAAGAAAAATATTGTCATCTGTAACCATTTGAAGAGAATTCAAATTACAGAAAAATTATAGTTTTAACAATTAGGAGTGGTAGTAATAGTAGAAGTACTGTTCCAGTCTAACTTTCAGGGTCATATCTTTTCTTTGTTATTTTAACGACAAGAAGTTAAAAATATCAAAATACCCGTGCTAGTAAACTGTGAAATAATGGATTCATGAGTGCACCCACAGCAAAATTACTTTGGGTGCTTTCGGGAGATTGGCAAAGAAGGCCAGTATGGTTTTATGTCCTCGTTGCTTAAAACATGGAAAGTTGTTCAAAATTACTGCACTCACGCTTGGAGATCGGAATGTTTCCAATTAATGTCCACGGCCTGCAGTATGGGAGGCAAATAAGCATGGAGAGGGGGAAAAAAACGTGTGGAGAGGCACGTTAACACGGAACCATTCGCAACGCCAGACACTTAAATTGCCACGGTCCCGTTACTATCGGGCAAATAATCTTGTAAAATTCAAGGCCATTCGTGAGAGAAAGGAGATGGTCCCGGGTCCGGTCCGTTCCCGGAAGTGTGGTGGGAGGAAATGTCAGATTACTGTTAAGGCGCATAAAGTCACGTTCGACTTCATGTGGGGGACGTAAAAGAACAGGACTAAAAATCACGTGTCAAGGTCAAAAACAATGGACAAGCGCAACATTGTGGTGGAAGCCACGAGCAAGTTATACACAACACAGGGCACTCACGTGATGCGTGACAGCACGAAATCTTATTACCTCGCTTGCCCTCCGACAATTAGAATATGAGAGTAAACATACAGAAGTAGTACATCAAATTGTCTCCATTTTCCCTTTGCTCCTACAATCTTTTAATCCCCACTTGTGTTTTTTTTTTTTCTTTCTGATGATATTTCAACAATCATTTCTCCAACAAACACCAATTCGTCCTAATTACTCGATCTGTGTTTCCTCCTGATCCTTGTATGTGAGTTTAGAAGCGTGAAGTGGTTCTTTTTGTGCTATTCTGCTTGGTTTCAATTGTATAGTAATATGATAAGTTTTAAAGTTTTCTTTCTTATTATAACAGAAATTGAAACTCTCAAGGACATTGATTGATTTTTAGACAAAAACAATCAAAAATTCATTGCAATTTGTGATTGTTTTTGCTTTTTTGCGGATGAAAAGAATCCAATTTCTTTCTCGAAAGCCATGTAAAGCTACCCGACACTGACTAACTTGGTCATGATGTAAAAAAAAATTAACCATAAAAGTCCCTGCCGCCTAGACGGACTCTAACTTTTCAACACGGTTTGACTGTAACCACCTTTTTGACTGCAGGGTACTTTCTTCAATGTATATCCCAATATTTAATAAGGGGGATCTTCGAAGAGCCTTATTGAAGGACTTGATAAAGTCGGTTAATAAAAACTTATCATGAACCCTAAGGAACGGACGAAATTTCATTATGATCTGGCCTCTTTAAGGTATCTAAAACAGATCAGACCAAAGGACACCAAAGCCATCAGTCTATTATCGAGCAATAACTAACAAGCTGAAGCAAAACATAACGATTGAGGAAATATTCAAGACTGATTAAAGAAAGAAATCTTTCTGTTAGCTGGCGTAACCTCAGTACGTTGAGATGATTTTATCTACTTATCAAGTTCTTTCAGCATGTCATAATTCTATCGGGGATCTCCCTGTGACTTATTTTGCAAGAGGAGTACAGTGTATAGTTTGCCAATTTTGTTATTAATAACTGGAAATGTTTGTTTGCCCTTCGACTGGTAGAACTCAGCTGAGACGCAGTCACAAGGATTTGCATGCGACTGAGATGTTTCATTCGAAGCAGAAATTTTAGCACCAGTATTTCAAAGGGTTAAAATTCCAGTGATTCCTTTGGCAGCAGTCCCAGAGGTTGGCCTCTTACAATCTGAAGTGCTTTGGACGGTGACGACAGGTTTAGTATTACATCTTCACAACTGATTGGATATTCTTCTTCTTTGGAAGTTTCATCACTCAACGCCGGATAACATTTCATTCCTTCGTTAAGGGGCATGTACAGCAACGGACAAACAGGCATATTACCCAACAAACGTTTAAAATAGTTAAAACATCAGAATAGAATATTATTGTCAGAAATAATACCGCATAATAAAAAAAGAAAGAATAATGATAATCCCAATTTAAAACAAGTGGACAGAATCTTGAATATAAGGTATTTAAACTCACTGGACAAAAAATATAAACTTTTTGCGATTGCTGTCACCTGGTACGATCACAATTTCCTTGGAAGATAAGATCACAATTTCTGAAAATCTGTTTAAGTGTGTCAAATTTATCAAAATCGGTCAGGCGAGCTTTCCGATTTTCAGAAGGTGCTATACAAAATAGCAGTTATCAGGATGGATTGTGGGCTCAATCCATATTCGATGTGCAACAAAATGCACGCACTTCAAACCATTCCTCTGATTTTGAACTGCAACAGAAATATTTTGATTGACGTAGCACAGCTATGTCAATCAGAGAGGTAGCCTTTTCCTTTTTGTCGACAATGGTTATGTCCGGTCTGTTGAGAGGGATTTGTCTTGGCCGTTATTATGCCGCGGTTCCAGTAGAGTTTCTATTAAAGGGCCGCCGTAGCCTAGTGGTTAGACGCGCGGGTGCATAAGTACACGTACCTTGAGTAACCGGGGTTCGAGCCCGTGACTGCTGAATACGGTGCTGTTTCTTGTATTCTGTCTATCTTGTTAACTCCTCTGACTGTTTGGTCGTCCCGGAGTATAAACAGAAAATTTATTTATTTTATTATTATATATATACAAAAAGGATTATTCAGTGGAATACTCTACTAATCTACTTGGTCCTTAAGGTTGTCACAGGCATTCTCTCAGATATGCCAGACAAACTGTATTTGCTACCTGGGAGTATAAAACGCTGAGGGAACTGATATTCGGGTGACACTCAAGTCAACCCAATTTCGGCGAAGTCCGGACGGTCTGTGACAGTTAAATCCTCCGCTTACACCTTCACGATGGTGGGATTGTTAGTAATCCTGGGTATAACCTGCATGCACATGTACATGGTGGGTGACCCAGGTGTGAACCAACGTAAGCAGGGGTTGAGGTGTGGCGCCCACACCACATGGAGTAACGCCGCCCCTCTATGTTACCAGGCAGTACTAGGTGGTAGATGACTCTCATCAACCGGTGCAATACCACCACTTTGTTTATTGGAGGCTTGAAGTGGTGGAACCCATATTTAGTCTCTAGACCTAAGGTCCGGCCAACCCTTCCCTATCTCTTCCATCATGCAGTATGATTGATGACTTTTGAGGTTATGATGAACATCGTGGCGAGATCCAATCTTCCTTACATTTCGAGGGTACAGCTCTAAAACGGTGTTCGCAGGCCGGCCGCTAGTTAGTACACCGGACCGAACCTATTGGTAACTCTCTAGGAGGCTTCCGGATCAGCTAGTGTATAATCTTGCTACCTCTACTCTGCCAGATAGTGACTGGAAGGACTCCGAGTAGTGTGTATGCGGGTAGCGTTGTCGAGGCCACGTTATGTCAAGGATCTGGATATATTCTTACCACTTGTACGCCATATCCAAAAATTTCATTACTTCATACAGCATGTCCCACTCACTTTTTCGTACTATTGAATACACCATGAATTGTCAAACTAATAGAGCAAGCTTATCTGCGAAAAGATCTAAACCTCCCAAGCACTTCCTAATTCATTTCACAAATATACGTGGTCTCAATTCTAATCTCAACGATGTCCATTTCCACTTGTAGTCTGCCAAACCCCATGTACTTTTTCTGACAGAATCTCAGTTATCGGGTGATTCAACTACTGCTCATCTCAGATGCCCAAATTATTCACTGTATGATTCCTTTCGCCTCAAAGGTGGTACTTGTGCATATGTCCGTTCTGATATTCCCTGTCAGAGACTTGGCAATTTGGAATCTCCTCTCTTTGATCTTCTCTGGCTTAAAATCTCTCTACCTCATTGTGTCAAATTCATCTGTTGTGTCTACCGATCTCCCAACTCCACTAATCACTTGGACCTCTTTGACTTCCTCTCTTTGCAACTTGACTTTCTCCAGTCCAACTTTCCTAACAGTGAGGTAATTTTCCTTGGTGATTTTAATGTTCACAACTCCAGCTGGCTTTCGTTTTCTAGTCACACCGACCCAGCTGGTCGATATGCTGAGGCTTTTGCAATTATAATGACTTTGCACAGATTGTTCATTTACGTACAAGAATACCGGACAATCCTAATCATACAGCCAATACGCTTGATCTTTTTCTCACAAACAACCCTTCTAAGTACACGGTTGAAGTGAGAGGTCCTTTAGGAACTTCAGATCACAACTTGGTGATTGTCTCTTCTCCAATGGAACCTTTATCTCATGGCTATTCCCAACCTCGTGTTGTTTGGCATTACAAGAATGCAAAATGGGATGACCTGCAAGACTTCTTTTCTTCTTTTCCTTGGTAGGATTACTGTTTCAAAACGTCTGATGTCAACGATTGCTCAGATCGTGTCAGTGAAATTATTCTAGCAGGAATGGGATCCTTTATCCCACACTCCACTTTAAAATCTGGTCCTTTATCTAAACCTTGGTTTTCCAATAAATGTGCTAAGGCTGTCCAAGAGAAAAATGTTGCATATCGTAATTGGCTTGTTTCTAATTCTCCAGTTTCATTTTCTGCCTACACCAAAGCTCGCAACAATGGTAAAGCAGTTATTAATCAGTCCAAACTAGAGTTTGAACAGGCGAAGAGTAGAAAACTTGCTTCTTGCCCTGATGGTAGTCGAGCATTCTGGTCTCTTGCTAAAGCTATTGGCCGCAAATTTGCCCATCTCTTCTCCCACCTCTGTCAAAACCAGATGGTTCTCTTGTCACTTCAGCCAAGGATAAAGCTGACCTGCTTGCATCCCATTTTTCTTCCAACTCATGTATTAACGATCTTGATAAAACACATCCCACCATTCCCAACACGCTCCATTCAGTGCCTCCTGTGGTCTTCCGTCAAAAGGATGTCAGAAGGATTTTTACGAATCTTGATGCTAAGAAAGCTCCAGGTCCCGATTGTATTTCTCCACTTGTTCTCAAAACCTGTGCTCCTGAACTTACTCCTATTCTTTGCCGCCTTTTTTCACTTTCTTCTTATTCCAAAGGTGTTTTTCCTTCTGCTTGGAAATTTTCTCGTATCCAGCCAGTTCCTAAAAAGGATGACAAATCCCTCCCATCCAATTATCGTCCCATTGCAATTATTTCTACTGTTTCTAAAGTAATGGAGAAATCAATTAACCGGCAACTCTTAAACTACCTAGAAACCTTCCATCTGATCAACGATCGCCAGTATGGATTCCGTCAGTGTCGATCCACTGGTGATATTGTGGCTTATGTTACCCATTTATGGACTATTTCAATGGAAAGGTTCAGTGAAACACAAGCAGTTGCTCTTGACATCTGAAAGGCTTTTGACCGTGTTTGGCATAAAGGACTTCTAAACAAGCTTTCATCTTATGGTTTGCCAACTGTTTTTAGTAATTGGTTATCCAGTTTTCCCTCTGATCGCTCATTGAGGGTGATGGTAGATGGCTCTCTGTCTTCTAACTTCTCCACTAATGCTGGTGTTCCCCAAGGTTCAGTTCTTTCCTCCACTCTTTTCCTCTTGTATATTAATGACCTTCTTCCATTGACTGGAAAACCTATCCATAGTTTTGCCGATGATAGCACATTGCATTCCACTTTCCATTTTGAGAAACCTTGCCCTGCTTAATCAGCTTCAACTTCTCGAAAATCTGCTACCAATTCCTTAAATGCCGATCTTCAGGTAATTCTCCAGTGGGGCAAAGACAACTTAGTTGATTTCAACCCTTCTAAAACCCAGTCTTGTCTTATATCTCGCAAAAAGGATTCTTCTGCTCCTAAGGTTATCTTTGGTGACACTCCGATTTCTAGGCAAAATGATATATCTCTTTTGGGGATTACCCTGACTTCTAATCTCTCTTGGCACAAGCACAATTTTTTTTTTTTTTTTTTTATGTGAACCCCAAACACGAGAGGTATTAGAACCTATAGTACTTAGTACAGTGCTTGGGTTGGAGGTCGAGAAGACGAAAGAAGATATTTGTTGACATTCCACTTGAACTTCTGTAGATTGTAATTTTCAGGAAATACGTATGAAGGAAGGTTGTTCCAGAAAACGGCAGTTGAATGAATAAATGAGGAAGATCAAAAGGTGGTTCTGTGGGTTTGACGTTGGACAGTAAATGGTTGGCTGGTGGCGGCACGTGTTCGGACTGTTTTGAAAGAGAGAGCGGGAATTATAGAAGCCATTTCAGAAGAACAGTGCCCATGGAAGTATGTGTAGAAAAGACATGCAGCAGAAACAGAACGTCTATGAGAAAGTGAGTGGAGAGACTCTGTTAGAGATGAATCATTAATTAACCTAACTGCCCTCTTCTGAATGGAATCAAGAAGCCTGAGAGAGGTTTTGGGGGCACCACCCCAGACGTGGGAACAATATTCCATGGCAGGGCGGATTTGCGATTTATACAGAGTGAGCAGCTGTGTGGAAGAAAATTAACGCCGAGAGCGAAAGCGAAAACCAAGTTTTTTAGATGCAGAGGAAGCAATATTTGTAATGTGCTTGTGCCAAGAGAGATTAGAAGTCACGGTAATCCCCAAAAGAGATATATCATTTTGCCTAGAAATCGGAGTGTCACTAAAGATAAGCATAGGAGCAGAAGAATCCTTTTTGCGAGATATAAGACAAGACTGAGTTTTAGAAGGGTTGAAATCAACTAAGTTGTCTTTGCCCCACGGAGAATTACCTGAAGATCGGCATTTAAGGAATTGGTAGCAGATTTTCGAGAAGTTGAAGCTGATTGAGCAGGACAAGGTTTCTCAAAATGGAAAGTGGAATGAAATGTGCTATCATCGGCAAAACTATGGATAGGATTTCCAGTCAATGGAAGAAGGTCATTAATATACAAGAGGAAAGGAGTTGGGGGAAAGAACTGAACCTTGGGGGACACCGGCATTAGTGGAGAAGTTAGAAGACAGAGAGCCATCTACCATCACCCTCAGTGAGCGATCAGAGAAAAAACTGGATAACCAATACTAAAAACAGTTGGCAAACCATAAGATGGAAGCTTGTTTAGAAGACCTTTATGCCAAACACGATTAAAAGCCTTTGAGATGTCAAGAGCAACTACTTGTGTTTCACCGAACCTTTCCATTGAATTAGTTCATAAATGGGTAACATAAGCCAGAATATCACCAGTGGATCGACACTGACGGAATCCATACTGGCGATCGTTGATCAGATGGAAGGTTTCTAGGTAGTTTAAGAGTTGGCGGTTAATTGATTTCTCCATTACTTTAGAAAGAGTAGAAGTAATTGCAATGGGAAGATAATTGGATGGGAGGGATTTGTCACTCTTTTTAGGACCTGACTGGACATGAGCAAATTTCCAAGCAGAAGGAAAAACACCTTTGTAATAAGAAAGTGAAAAAAGGCGGCAAAGAGTAGGAGTAAGTTCAGGAGCACAGGTTTTGAGAACAAGTGGAGAAATACCATCAGGACGTGGAGCTTTCTTAGAATCAAGATTTATCAAAATCCTTCTGATATCCTTTTGACGGAAGACCACAGGAGACATAGAATGGAGCGTGTTGGGAATGGTGGGAGGTGTTTTACCAAGATCATTAATACATGAGCTGGAAGAAAAATGGGATGCTAGCAGGTCCGCTTTATCCTTGGCTGAAGTGATAACAGAACCATCTGGTTTGGACAGAGGTGGGAGCAGGGATGAACAAAAGTTTCGGCCAATAGCTTTTGCAAGGGACCAGAATGCTCGGCTACCATTAGGGCAAGAAGCAAGTTTTCTACTCTTAGCCTGTTCAAACTCAAGTTTGGATTGATTAATAACTGCTTTACAATTGTTGCGAGCTTTGGTGTAGGCAGAAAATGAAACTGAAGAACTGGAAACAAGCCAATTACGATATGCAACATTCTTCTCTTGAACAGTCTTAGCACATTTATTGGAAAACCAAGGTTTAGATAAAGGACGAGATTTTAAAGATGAGTGTGCTGCAAGAAGAATTTCACTGACACGATCTGAGCAAACGTTGACATCAGAAGTTTTGAAACAGTAATCCGACCAAGGAAAAGAAGAAAAGAAGTCTTGCAGGTCATCCCATTTTGCATTCTTGTAATGCCAAACAACACGAGGTTGGGAATAGCCATGAGATAAAGGTTCCATTGGAGAAGAGACAATCACCAAGTTGTGATCTGAAGTGCCTAAAGGACCTCTCACTTCAACCGTGTACTTAGAAGGGTTGTTTGTGAGAAAAAGATCAAGCGTATTGGCTGTATGATTAGGATTGTCCGGTATTCTTGTAGGTAAATGAACAATCTGTGCTAGGTCATTAGTAATTGCAAAAGCCTCAGCATCTCGACCTGCCGGGTCGGTGTGACTAGAAAACGGAAGCCAGCTGGAGTTGTGAACATTAAAATCACCAAGGAAAATTACTTCACTGTTAGGAAAGTTGGACTGGAGAAAGTCAAGTTGCAAAGAGAGGAAGTCAAAGAGCACCAAATGATTAGTGGAGTTGGGAGAACGGTAGAGACAACAGATGAATTTGACACAATGAGGTAGAGAGATTTTAAGCCAGAGAAGATCAAAGAGAGGAGATTCCAAATTGCCAAGTCTCTGACAGGGAATATCAGAACGGACATATGCACAAGTACCACCTTTGAGGCGAAAGGGATCATAGAGTGAATAATTTGGACATCTGAGATGAGCAGTAATTGAATCAACCGATAACTGAGATTCTGTCAGAAAAAGTACATGGGGTTTGGCAGACTGCAAGTGGAAATGGACATCGTTGAGATTAGAATTGAGACCACGTATATTTGTGAAATGAATTAGGAAGTGCTTGGGAGGTTTAGATCTTTTCGCAGATAAGCTTGCTTTATTATTTTGACAATTCATGGTGTAATCAATAGTAAGAAAAAGTGGGTGGGACATGCTGTATGAAGTAATGAAATTTTTGGATTTGGCGTACAAGTGGTAAGAATATACCCAGATCCTTGACATAACGTGGCCTCGACAACGCTCCCCGCATACACACTACTCGGAGTCCTTCCAGTCACTATCTGGCAGAGTAGAGGTAGCAAGATTATACACTAGCTGATCCGGAAGCCTCCTAGAGAGTTACCAATAGGTTCGGTCCGGTGTACTAACTGGCGGCCGGCCTGCGAACACCGTTTTAGAGCTGTACCCTCGAAATGTAAGGAAGATTGGATCTCGCCACGACGTTTATCATAACCTCAAAAGTCATCAATCATACTGCATGATGGACATTACAAATATTTCTTCCTCTGCATCTAAAAAACTTTGTTTTCTCTTTCGCTGTTGGAGTTACTTTTCTTCCAAACAACTGCTCACTCTATAAATCGCAAATCCACCCTGCCATGGAATATTGTTCCCACATCTGGGGTGGTGCCCCCAAAACCTCTCTCAGGCTTCTTGATTCCATTCAGAAGAGGGCAGTTAGGTTAATTATTGATTCATCTCTAACAGAGTCTCTCCACTCGCTTTCTTATAGACGCACTGTTTCTGTTGCATCCCTCTACTACAGATACTTCCATGGGCACTGTTCTTCTGAATTGGCTTCTATAATTCCCGCTCTCTCTTTCAAAACAGTCCGAACACGTCCAGCCAACTCTCCAACTTTAAACCCACAGAACCAACTTTTCATCTTTCTCGTTTATTCATTCATCTGCCGTTTTCTGGAACAACCTTCCTTCATACGTATTTCCTGAAAATTACAGTCTACAGAAGTTGAAGTCCAATGTTAACAAATATCTTCTTTCGTCTTCTCGACCTCCAACCCAAGCACTGTACTAAGTACTATAGGTTCTAATACTTCTCGTGTTTGGGGTTTACATAAAAAAAAAAAAAAAAGTCGTATTTACAATAAGTAGTAATCATAATTTTTGTTTATACTAATTCGCTTCAGTCATGCTCCGTGGTATATTTTCTGTATATTGCTTGTGTTCCGAGGTCGATTTTCGGTTTGCTGGACAAAAAATCTGTTTCTATGAGGATAAACTGTGTTGTCCTCTTCTTAGACCAACTAACTCAGCCACGTTGTGAAAAATGCCGTAAAAATTCCTCACATAATCGACGGGACTCGAACATGTGTTTTCCACTCGGTCTGGAAAAGCCTGCGATCGGTAGAATCTGAAAATAGCCCTAGCAGTTAGCAAAGTTGGTAGAATCGCCCCTCCGCACATTGGAAAAGACCTGAGTTCGAGTCTCATTGATGACCAAAGGAATTTTTATGGGCCTTTTTCATAACGTGCTGTGTTAGCAGGTCTGCAGCGAGAGGAGCATGGTTTTTTGTCCCGGAAACTTGGGTTTTTATTTATTGATGTGTATACATCTTTGGCGGCACCTACTAAATCTCGGACGGTAGTAAAATCAATTTGTCACGATTTTGCAACACGGAAATGACCTCCCATGATTCTTTGGGCGGATATAGCGTAAAGGATCATGGGAGGTTATTTCCGGTTGGTTGTGATCATGGGAGGTCATATGAGTAGAATCTTTTGCTTGTCATTGTCCATTCTCATTAAGTTGCAGAAGTCCTCGTTGGTCATCAAGTTTTTGCATTTCTTTGAAATTGCGCCGAGTCGGTTGAGCGTGGCGAGCTTTAGATCCTCATTCATCTCAATGTTTGGATGTTTGAAACGTTTCCAAAGGGGATCCTCTTCTTCCAAAGGGGATTCAAGGCAGTGCAGCTCATTACCACACGCTTCGTCAGGGTGATCGTTGTCTTTACACATCATCTTACATATTTCAATCGTTTTGGAATGTCCAAGTCTGATTCATACAATTTACGATCTAGTATGAGCTCTTCATTATCGTCGTAGATCTTGACATATTTCATCTGTGACAGTATCTCTGTTTCCTCATTGCGAAATGCAATGTGCAGCGTTACCATCTCGCCCTTGTGCTCATCGAGATCCTGAGCCCAGTTATAGTTTCGATCGCGTATTATGCGTGGATATTGTCTTTTCTCGCAGATCTCGTTAGCGCTGCATGTGTAATTTGAGACAAAGCATGACAGCGTAATATGATCCAACCTTATAGTAACATGATAGTGTGATTGTAACAATACAAATACTTGTATTGTTGCAATCGTGCTATTCAACAAATGGCTACAATCAAATGGGTAATTGGGCTATTCGCCTAACCTCTTCCAAACGCTGATTCGGTAGAGTAAGCAGCGGGCGTGAGCATAAATTACATCGTTCATGATTTCGGTTCTAGCTGTTCGAAATTTTTACACAAAACATCTTTCGTGCGTACAGGCCACACACGCGATTTCTTATTTATTTATTATTAACATATATACACAACAGGCGTACGCCCAGTTAAAGTGTATAACAGAAAATAGACGAAGATACAAAAATTGTACATTAACACGTAAACAAATAAAAGAATACATACAATTTAATCATAACTTTCACCTTGAACCCAACTGTCAACCAGCCAACTCGATCCAGATAGTTCTTCTTTAGAAACTCTTTCCTGTCCACAGATCTTTAACATCAGCAACTCTGGTAATCGGAATATCCTTGATGTTGTATTGGTTTACTGAACTCATAGATTTTAGTAAACCAATACTACAATTAAAATAACTGGTGGTACTAAATATTTGGTATTCGTTGTAACAGGATATTTTACTGTTTGCCAAGTGTACCACAGCTTCTAAAGGTGTTCATCGGAGTCATTGGTTGTGATCTAAAAGTAATTCCTTCTTTCAAATTCGACATACAAGCTACGATGAAGAATAATTCATTTGAGAACTGTCCATAAAAGTTTTGCAATCTTGCACTAAAGCAGAACCTCTACAAAATGATTTACGTTCTTTTACAGAAGTAAACGAACCACACATTTTTCTAACATGTCATCAAGGAAGAGAAACATGCTGGAGACATATTTCAATTCTTACGCGAGGCTCTGTAATGCCCATTAATCAGCCTTTTTACAAGGCCGTTCTAATTTATGGTGGCACTTTCCAGATGAATTATTCATCACTGGATTCGAAGGCTGCTAAATGCAAAAAAAAGTATTTTTTACAACGTTGTAATAAGCTAACGAATAACACGAAAGCTGTTTCATTTTACTTCATGCCCTGTCCACGAAGCCCGCAAACGCTGACTATTACGTATGCACACGGGGGGGGAGGAATACGATAACAGAAATTAGCTATTCAAACGTTGCTGCACTGTCTGTATATATTTAGGATGCAAAATGACCCAGTTGGAGAAAAAAAATTGAATAATTTATCTCTTTCATTGCCAGAAAATAAAAATGAAAAACGCAAACCAAAACAAACATTTCACTAGGAAGCCAAGTGGTCGAGATAAGAATTGCTCTGTCTACCGTTAGATGGCAGTAGTTTGCAGATCTTAGCCTCGTTGAAGGCTGCTGTTTTAAAAATAAACGAGATAAACAAGATTTACAGTGGCCAATATTATTCATTCAAAGGGGATGACAGCAAATAGACGTGGAAACTTGAAATATAATTATTAATTCTTCTAATAAACAAGATTTATTTGGTGATAAATAAATATGAGCATAAACGTAATTATAGAACTGTTTTATTTTCTGAAATTGCAGATGGCGCATCGGTTCTCACTTAATCTTTTGCCTGAAGTTATATTTCGAATCCAATTAAATAATCACAATTTATATAATTAAACTAGTCAGCATCAACCAACGTGTAGTTCTTGTGTTATAAACACTCCCACGATTCACTGTTTACACTAAAGCGATTGTTTTCTTATTTGTACGATACGAACTTGTTTTCCTGTTCATTAAAATAAAAATAAGAAAGAAAAGATTTTTTTTTTTTTTTTTTGGGAATGTTTTTGTTTATCTGCAGAATTATGAGAACGGAATGAAATTGAATCTTTTATAGTAAATTAAATAAGAAACTTCGCTTTTATGAACGTTGGCAAATTCTCAGAAGGCCATCATGAGCCTCTCCAGTAGGCCTTCTCGATGGGACATTTTGTTATAGGGGTCCTTCATGTGTTTTCCCCTTTAAAGGTCTGTCTACCCGCATAATTCGAAATGGAATACGAATGTTAGTAATACACATCTAGCATTGAAATTCTCGTTTGTTCTACTTTTAAAATAAACGTTTAAATGAATCCATTAAAAATATAACTTGATAAAATATTTCAAATTAAATAGTTCATTTGAAATGCATCCTAATCACAGGTTTAAAACAATTTGTCCAAAGTCTAATAAAGAGATTATCACGGAAATCGTGTATGAAGAAAGTCGGCAGGTGGTCAGGACTGTTTCGTTTTTTTTTTTTTTTTTTTTTCGACGAATTTGGGAGGCATCAGAAGGATGTAGCCTCAGTAATAACACCATAAGGAGTACAAAGAGGGATGTCAAACAAGAAATTGGACTTCGTATGGTGGTTGGGTTTCAGCTTTTAAACCGCCTTTAGTGCAACGCTGCGTTCCTGACTCAAAGTCCACCGGGTCACGTAGGCGTCCAAAGGGCTGCTTAGGAGGACGACGGCCTCCCTCTATCACGCATGCGTATGGTTCTGGTAACAGGAAGCATTCCTTGAAACAAATGAGGCAGAGGAACATTTGAACGGAGTAGCAGATTTACATTCCTCCAAAAAGGGTCTTCACCCACGAGATTTCCATCTTCATTACGGTTGAAAGTGTACGATAGCAGGCGACAAGGGGTCCGATTACAGGGCTGCAGCACGTAGTGTGTGTAAAGGGATAGTGAAGCCAGGTTAACAGTTACAAAGAATGGACATTCTCCGTGTCATTTTCATCCAAACAGCTTCCCCGTGAGACTTCAGTTAAATGCTTTTTCGGTGCACGTGTCTAAAGGAAAGGGCACTGCAACTCGGGTTTCCAGTTGCATTTCCATTAGTTGAAGTGGCTGCCACCAAATGTCAGCTGTGGTGCATAACCCAGTAACACGAAATTTTATAAAAAATCTTTGCAAAACATACTGCACATTACAATGCTCTGACCTATAGTATGCGATTTGTTTTTCATGAAAACTGAAATTCCGGAGAAGATATTGGAGTACACATGTTCCAACTTCCAATTGTTTATTTTTTTCTCCCAAACTGGTCTAATAAAAGGAGCTCCAAATCTTTTTTTTTTTTTTTCTAATGGAACAAATGCATTTAATTTTGTTTTCCGCGCACCCACCATTAGTGGAATGTGTACCATAGCTGGAACTCTTAACCTAATGTATAAAAATCATTTGCAAATCAAAATTTGCGAAAACATAATGTGAAAATACTTATGTGCTGTGTTGTACAAGGTTTTCCTTTAGACAGCGAATTAGAATAAGTTGACTCCAATGGCGTCGGCAAATTCATATGCAGTATATTGTCTATATTCAATATATTTCTGGTCTATTTGCTGGATGAAAAACTCAAGTTTCCAGGGGGGGAAAATACATGCAACCTTTTCCTGAGACCGACTAACTCAGCCACTTTGTTAAAAAAAACTCATGAAAAAGTACTCGGGCCGTTGACAGGATATGAACTTAGGCCTTTTTCAGGAGGACAGTGGAAGACAGTGATTACACCAACTAGGCTACCCAACTATGCTGAGTGGTTTATCGCATAGAATACCATAAACAAGGGAATTTCACTGTATCCGAATGACCAATCTGCACTTGTAGCACAGTGGTATTGTCACAGTCCTTCCAACACTGGAAAAGGCCCGGTTTCGAATCCCGTCGATAACGCGAGGAACTTTAATGAACTTTTTTCACTCCGTGGCCGAGTTAGTCGGTCTCAGGTGTAGATAGCACGGTTTTTCCCTCCAGAAACTGGATTCTTTTCGTCCAACAAAACAGGAAAATCAACCAAAGAAGACGCGCAATTTACAGACACAAAATAATAATAATAATATACCCGAATGACCCAACTTTTCCAAGAAAGGAATCCACTGTACAGTTCACGTAAAAAATTAAACCACATGGCTTTAAAACCTCGCAATTCCTCACTTTCTCTCAGTGATTGGCTGGAAGGTATCTTGCCATAGAATTTGGCATATAGATTTTCTCATCTCTAACTTATCAGGATGACAGACATGGAATAGACGCCCATCTTATTTTGATGCTTCCCCAATAACACAAAAACAACGGAACCAGAAAATTCCTGTTGTGCTTGAGTGAATGACTGACTGCACAGCTGGATTCAGGAAGTTCTATTAAGTCTAGAAGGGGGTGGAGAAGGGATTGTAATTGTACTTCTTAATTAGGGAGCTGTCTGTGAGATATTGCACAATATAACATAAAAGGCAGGGCGATGTTCCGTGTTTGGATGCTCATAGATGAGGTCACGAGTGAATAAAGGATTTTCGTCATTTGCGCTTTTCTGCAGATGGTCATGCCTTCAATGAACATTTTGTGTTTTGCAATCGTATGTTTATAATCAGGGCCTTAAGGGAGGGGTAAAAGGGGGTAATTTCTTTAGGCCGTGTAGTCGGAGATTGGGATGCAGCTTACTTGGGGGGAAAAGCCTTTTGGAAGGGAACGTAACAATAAACAACCTTTCAGTGGACCCCGAAAGTGAGTGGTTTTTGTCTAAGACAGAAAATACCCAAATAAAGGTTATGAGAACTTCTTTTTTGCTGAGTGGTGAAAGCAGTAATTTTTCATGTAATGGAGAACAAAAAAGTATCGGGAACACTTGAAAGTGGCTGACATTATCTTTCTGTAAACAAACTGAAGGAGGTTCGACAGGAAACATCCATCTTCGACGGGATTATCAACTGGACGAGTGTCCAACACTGAACAGACGAGAAAAAGAGCAGAGAGGGGTTTGCTAGCTTCTCCCCACGTGCTGAGTTTTGTGCTAAATGACCTTCGACAGCGTATCCTCACCTTGTTGCTTACGGGGCAAAGATCTGAAGGTCAAAACGCTTAATAAACTCTTGTTTGAAAGCGATGTCAACACGCGATAAAAGTCTAAAAGTCTCTTCGACGAAGCTTGTCTTTTTCGTCATTTACTTCGCCTTGTTAGGGAAGTACATCCTTTAGCTGGCATATTCGCTTTGTCCCTAAACGTGTACTCTCTCACGAGACTGAGTCTTGTAGCCCCCAAGGTACTGCCACCTCTATTTTGCATTGTTTTCGAACACTGTATGAGAACCAGATCAGGACCGTGCAAAACAGAAATGAACTAGATGTGATTCACCGGCGTGGTTGTAATGTAAGAACGAAAGGACCTCATTCACGGCTACCATCGCACGTTCCTGAACACGATACATGTGATTTTTTCTCTCTCCCCCGAATTTGGACGAATATGCGTACCTTTTAAACATCCCTTTGAGCAGCAACACATTTTTGTTGGCGTTTATGAAGCCGTTTTGTGCCCATCTTTAGCAGTTTGTGCATGTTCCATTCGTATAGTCGGTGGTGTTCCATCGAATCCTCACTACACGCTTTCTGTAACTGTATTTCAGATGGAGATATTTTCGACTGAGAAGCCCGTAGCCGCCGGTAGTTCATCGTTATTAGGCGCGAAAACTGTCAGCCACCTTACCTGTCAAGAGTTTACATATTGTACGCTAATAGGCGTATCAAACATGGCTAAATTACAAGGTGGATGGCTAGACACCTGCGGATTGTCTGTAAATTACATCTGTTCTGAGGTTGATTTTCTGTTTTCTTGGAGGAAAACCCGATTTTCCAGGAGGAAAAAACCACGCTACTGACTGAGACCGACTAAAGACCAATAAAAATTTGGACATCATCGAGGACTTCTACCAATTGTGCCACTGCTGAATATTAAGTCCATATGCACGAAATAATATCAGAAATTAGGCGTTTATTTGGTTATCTAATCAGCCTTCGAATCCCCAGGTGTCTAGCGTTCCACCTTGTAATTCTTTATTTATGCAAAGCTGCTTCCACTCCAAAGAAACTAGATAATCAGAAAAGCGTAATCCTATAGAAAAGTGTTCCAAATTCCCAGCATTCCAGACTCATGAGCTCCGACTGAACCTGTGATTGTTTCGGCCACCCGACTGTGACAAAAACCTGTTATTCGGAGCTGGCGTGTCTCCTACTCTTCTCAATGGCAGCCGTTATAATCAGCGTGTGGTGTTGAGACGGGTGCATGATGGCTTGCAGTTATTATGTTTTTTCGGTCGTGTGATAAAATACAATGAATACTTACACGCTGTCCGGAAATTTGGTGTAGAACAACAGAGCCAGGAACATTAAAAAAAAAAAAAAGCGCTTATTTACAACGAGTTCCCCCACTCCGAGAGATTTTGGCACGTGTTACCTTTTGCTCTTTAGCAACCATATCAAATCACGAATAATAATCTAAAATAAAATAATCGATTCTCCTCCCCTCCTTTTTTACCTTTTGAATTAGACTCGCCGGGCCATTTTTTTTTTTTTTTTTTTTTTTAGCAACAATCATGTCCAGCAGGTAGAGTGGTAACCGACTGCTTGAAAAATCATTGGGATTATTATTTTAAATATTATACTTAGCCTTCATTACATGCACGGTGCCACAGGTTTTAATACCTTTCGTGCTTGGGTTTTTCATAAAAAAAAACTTACTTTATTAATATTATACTTAGAACAGAAAAGAATATTTAGAACTTAGAATCCATTGCTTGATCCATCCACCTATAAACATCCATCTAAGAATTCGCGGACAGTTTTTGAATAGTGGGCTGGTGTTCGATCCTGAATAAATAAATAAAAAAACAGTGCTGAAAACTGATTCTGGACTTCATTAATTAACAATGACTTCTTCTTTTAGCAGTCTTGGGTTGCTTGCTTCTGTCACTGTTCTCTCATAGAAAAAAGGTCTGAGAACGCCTGTTAAAATTCCAGCCCACACTGTCAACCCAGGAGCGTTTAAATCCTTGTTGAAGAATAAATGGAGGTTGTTAAGAGTGACTTCATCAGTGCACAGGATATTGGCAACGATTCCTGGATTTTTGTAACCCTCACGGCCAAAAACCCTTCGGCAAATTCCAATTTTCTGTAGATTGTCTTCATTCGAACTTTGTAGCAACATGGGAGTGTAAACCTTGTATTTAAAATTCCCTCTATTATTCTATTTTTTTCGAAAAAAAAAAAATCTCAAAAGAAAGTGAAACTTTGGCTAATATATGTGGGTACATAAGAAGGTCCACAAGCTTTTGGTAGATTACCAACTGCTCCCACTTCATCAAACTTCTTCACAAGTAGTCTTTATTGTGGATGGTTTATGTGTGGTCATATCTTTTGTGTTCAAATTATTTTGAAACGATAAAAAAGATTATAAACTGTTTTTAAAATAACTTGTTGTAATAGGGCTTTTAGGAGCATCGGCCATATTGCTTCGTATATACTATCTGTAAATTGCTTGTGTTTCTGTTTGGTGGACGAAAAACCCGAATTCCCGGGAGAAAAAACCATTCTACCCTCGCCTGAGACTGACTAACTAAGCCAAGTTGTGAAAAAGGCCCATAAAAATTGCTAACGTCATCGACGGGACTCGAACTCAAGTCTTCCATCCAGTGTGGGGAGGATGGCGAGTCTACTAACTGTGCTACCCCACGAGGGCCACTTAACTTTTACATATTTACATCAGCAGTTATTCGAAACAGTTTCCTTACTTATGGACCAACCTGCATATACAAAATACAGTCGAACTTCAAAAATCGGGAGATATTTGAATATTCTCTCGAGGGTAATCGACTGTACAAGTGTAGAAGGAATGACCGGACACTAAAAAAGGCACCCCAGGTGCCGCATTTATGTATTATAGTCTATTTAATTTCAAAACACATAAACAGAAAAAAATTAAAAAAACATTTTTTTTTCTGTTTATGTGTTTAGTTTAAGTCTTGATTTGAATATTTCGGTTATTTCGTCAAGATAACACGCAAAGGTTTGAACACGACTCCCTCATCGCGTAGAAGAAATAAGTTCTTGAACGATGCTCCCAAAAATTAAAATTTTAATTTATTTTCATCATTTATAAACGGTCGAATATAATAGTTTTGAAAGAAAGAAAAAAAAAAACTGATTTGTTCTGGAAGAAATAAGCCTGAAAAATGGAAGCGACTTGCCAGAGCCTCTCCCATATTTTAAGTGGATTAACGTTTTTGTGTCAGACGATAAATATTTAAGTTGTCATAGAAACCACCCACACGCCAAACGACCACGAAAAATGCATATTTGCACGTTTGGCACAATGAATTGACCGCCATCTGCTCGTTTTCTCAATTTAGCGACCAGGTGGCGCTGCATTTAACATCGTAACCCTTTTTAGAAGGACAAAATATTCGACAGAAGTGTAAAAAGACGGCCCATTTCGAATGTGGTACTTCCCGTTCTGAATAAAACGCAGCTGCGCCATCCCCCAACCAACTCATCACTTCTCAAGCATGAATTAAAATAGTGTTTATTATGGTCCACGTGACTCAGCCAACTGTTGCTTTTCCACGTGTCTTGGCACCGAGCCAAACTGCAAAACAGCAAAAACATCATCACGTGTGAAAGATACTCGCGGGCAAATCCAAGCATTTGGCAAAGTGCCAGCGCGTGTGTTTTGTAGTCGCAACAGATGCTGCAGCTCGGTTGGGGGCGCTGTTGAGTAAGAACGAAAGAAAGAAATAAAATACGAGCGGCGACAGTTACAAACGCTAATAACATCCGAACTGAAAATTATGTCCGCTTAAGAAACGCAATCGAAATGACCGTAACTGGATCGTACAGCAACGCAATTAAAACCGTGAATGTTTTGCGGACTTTGAACGCAACTACAGTCACCTTACACATCCGTGCTACGATTCCGACATCTCGCGTTACAATAACGAATCATCTTCGAAGAAATAAATGGAAATTAAAAGCGGATTCGTTAATTAGAAAGCAAAAGATCGAAATGAACGCCATTCTGTGTCGCTAACGCTACTTCTTATCGCCCTTTCTGTCTTTTGGTAAATAACGACTCCATTTTTCTGTGTGTTAACTGATTAGGCTTATCTACAAGGGCAATAACCTCCTTTTCAGGTACTAGTTCTAGTCGTTGGGTTTTAGAAACATTAGCAACTAAGGCCATATTGCTCCGTGTATCTTCTCTTCAAGTTCTCTGCCCTCAGGCGGGTTCAGGGCTCCATTGACACCTATCTCTATCTCGAGCTTTCCTTTTAATTCCTGCATAATTTCCTCTTCCCATCCAGTCCATCATTCCGATTCTCCTTCTCCCAACAGCTCTCTTCCCACACATCTTTCACTCAATCACTTTCCTTAACATTCTCTCTTCTCCTACTTCCCCGAATACTTCCTCGTTACTCATTCTGTCGACCCATTTCACCCTTTCCATTCTCTTCCACACCCACATCTCGAATGCTTCCAGCCGTCTGATCTCCTCCCTTCCCAGTGTTCATGTTACTCAGCCGTATAGAACAACAGTCCATGTTTTGACCATTTGCTTTCTTAATTCCTTCTTGAAATTTCTTCTCAATAGTTCTTTTCTATTACTAAATGCCTCTTCGCCCATTACAGTTCTTGTTTTTATTTCCTCCAGGCTTTTCCCATTTTCTGTCATTATGCTTCCCAAGTATCTGTATCTGTCCGCCTGTTCCAATCTTGTTCCAGCTAATATTACATTTATTCTTCTTCCTTGCCACTTTTAAATTAACATTATCTTGGTTTACTTGCTGTTAATCTTCTTATTGCACTCTACTTTGAGCTCTGGATTTCCTCTTCATCATGGAGAATCATGGCTCTGTGTATATTATCTGTTAATTGCGCATGTTCTGTGGTCAATTCTCTGTTTGATGGACAAAAAACCCGAGTTTCCGAGAGGAAAAACCATGGCACCCTAGCTTGAGGATCATGGTTCTGTCGAGCTATAACATGCGTACATTAACCATGTACTACATTTTGCTAAGCTTCATAATAGAATTATATGACAATTGGCCCAGTTATCAAAACAAGAGAAGGGACTTTTCATACCTCCAAGTTAGGTGGCGGTGAGATCAGAATCCTCCAAAATATGGGGGATTCATTAACAAATACAAATAAACAACAGCCAGCGTAATGACCATGAAAAAAAAAAACAGAAAAGGAACAGGAAGACATTAATTAATAAGGAAGAGTAGAACCCGGTAGCCAGCTGTGACAAGAATTTGGGTCAGTACAGGCGCAGGTTTAACTTGGCGCTCTTTTGAGTCTTGAGCCAAACACCACGTGCAAAGAGCGGTCATTACTTTACAAACGTACGTTGCTTGGGTGGGGGAGGGGCAGAAACTGATTGGAATGGCATGTTGCGAACAAACGTGCACGAATGTATTCAGGATATGGAGAAAAACACTTCCCAGATTCCAGCTGGTTTGGCGATTTCCGGTGTGAAACAAAAGGGTGTTTTGGTGGGAGGGGAGGGGGAGGGAAAGAGGTTGAGGTGGCCACGAGTGATCGTGATGTGTATTGCATGTTTAGAGTTTCAATTGGCAATAATGTAGGTCATTACACACTCTGAGAGAGTACACAAGGCTAATGCTCAGCAAATTGCGCATAAGATCCATAAATAGACAAAGCTGTTGATTCATAACGTCATCTCCATGGAAAGAGAGAGAGAGAGAGAAGTTAAACACTGAACCGCGATTTACCGAGTGCGGTAGCGCAGCTTTTTCATGGATCAAAATTGCGGGAGTCCACGGAACATTGCAATTACTGTTGGTTAAGTTCCCGCGCACTTATTCTTACGCCTTCGAAAATTGTGCACCAGGGTCTCAGACCACTTAAATAGAAAGCCTCCAAATATCAAAATTGAAGGTAAACAAATTCTATTAGTCTTGCAGCCAAAATACTTAGGACGATGGACTAAATTTTCTCCATATATTAATAATCTTATTCTAAAGATCAATAAATTTACAGCTGTTGTTATGAAAATTATCCGTACCAAGTTGGGACCTGAACACAAAACAATCGGAATGAATACAACATTATAATAACCCTGAATACCCCCAAACTACCTGGCCAGAAACAACACACACACACACTTCTGATCTTTTACAGAGTTCTGCTTTCACCACAGTGTACCATGGCGGAGTTGAACTGATGTTCTGGAGCCGTTGAACATAAGATACCAACATGTCTATGTTTGTTGCGTTGTGTTTCAACCAGTGGCTGAGCTAGTCGGTCTCGGCCGTGGACAGCAATGGTTTTTCGTTTTTTCCTCTCCCAGAAGCTCGAGCAGAAACTGTACATTACAATCACGAGACAAATTCAGAGGCCGGTTTCATAGGGAGTACTCTTGAAGCGTACTCTTCAAGTACATCTTGAAGCGTTCGTCGACCTGTTGAGCCCTAAAAGCAATATTATGATCCACGAAAATGAATTGAGGGCCTGTCGCAGCTCTGAGAATCTCACATAGGCCTCAAGAATCTAGTTCCTAAACTTCCTTTTTAGCAGTCAAGGTGCTGTTCTCATGATATGATATCTCTCAATCACCAATGGTGGTGGGGTTTTATCCTGCTATTTGATGAGAGTAGATTACCCCAAGCATGTTGAGAATTTTTAAAAAAATTTAATCAAATTTAAATTTAAAAATGTCACTCCTGACACAGCATAATACTAATGGGAGTTTTTAGGATCGATTTCAATACCGAATCGACTCACCCATGAAAGGAGCATTGATTCCATTGATCTTGGTTACAGAGACAGTGCTACTTGCATTTAGTCACTGTCTGTCTTGCTGAGAGGTAAGCGAACAGGCTGTGAGGCATCTCGCAAAAACCTGCCTTTGCATAAACTGTGAGGCTATTTTTCTTGGATAACTGTAATGCTCTGTCTCTGTCCAGGGGAATGCTCAAAATCAAGAATGCTAGTTCTTTTCAATGCGCTTTAGATGGGAAAAATTCAGTTCCCCCCTTCTAAATTCAGGGTTATTGTTTTTAAGTTTAAATCCGCCTCTTAGCAGAAATGCCTTTATAAAATAAAAGGATGTGTGTCCTCGACATTGGTGTTTTAAGTGGGCAGAAATCATTCAACTCCCTTCAGCAGGGAAATATTTTGACAATGAAAAGCATAAAGGATGCGTAATTGGTTTTAATGAAGTACTTTGGAAGGTCATAATGTTACTAATACGATAAAGATCAGCTGAGTTCACCGACACACGTTTGTACTTGAAAAGAGCACAGACCTCCGTGCATGTGGGTTACAGGAAATTAAAACGAATCCGGAGTAGAAACAGCTCTGTACACGTGACTATAGCAGAGGGGCAGAGAGATGGGTTGATTCCAAAGAAACTGTGACCATGAGCTTCTGTAAATTGAGTAACTTTGGATTTGGGATGAAAATCAGGGAACAATTAAAATGTTTTTGATGTACAGGCGTAAAGGAAAACCTTACACCCCTCGTGAGATCAGCTCCATTTGAAAATGCACCAGTAGCTTATTCGCATCATCAATGGAATTGAAAATTGAACCGGATTCAACTGGTGGCAGGATTTGAAAGCGCCTTCAAATAAAAGTGTGCACTACAGTAACAATGTAGACATCGAGTAGTAGAAGGTTTAATTTAAGTGCCCATCTTTACATAATTGATTACGTAATATAATTAAGACGTTCGAACAATAAGAATTAGTAGTCTGAGTGCGGTCTCATTAGAAGCTGTTTTATAGATGAACAAAGTTAAAGTGTGGAAACTGTTTTCTGTTTTGGAGTTTCCGGGAAAGAAAACCATTTAATCCAACCGTAGACCGACCAACTTAGCCACCTTGTGAAAGAAGCCCATAACAGGAGTCCATAAAAGCCCATAAAAGAAGTCCCTTGGGTCATTGATTGATTCGATTTGAACCAACCCTTTTTCATCAGGTGAAAGGCGGTGGGTTATTATATCCACTGTGCTATCTGCGAGGGCTAAGAAATCAGTATTCTCCCAAATTACTATTGGAGCACTGTCTAAATAAACTTCCAATATAGATATAGAGAGAAATAACTAACTCTAAGTGCAGATCTCTAAGTGCCCCACCAAACGATTTAGAAATCTTCAGGGAAGGATTCTTATTAAAGAATCCTCCCCTTTCTGAACGAAGAAACAAACAAATCCAACATTAAAAAGACATTGAAATAAATAATTTCAAGTAGTCAAATTAGATTATCCTATATTTGCAACTGTTGCTTCAGATCTTGAAACCAAAATAATTTAATCTCATGAAGCGAAGACGGTTTTTGGTCACTAGACCTAGATCTGATTCTGTATGTGGATATCTATGTAGGTCGTGCATCAACAGATAATGCCAATCCAATCACTCTCAAACTTGTATGATGGATACTTTTTCGAAGGAATCATGAACTTCGTTTTCACCAAGGCCAGGAGAATATTTTCTGAAGGTAGTTGATCTATCATTACTGCACACACACCTGGGCCAAACGGGTGAAAAAGAAACTGTTGTTGCACTGCATTAATAAGTCATTAGAAAGGACCATATACGGCTGTTGGTCATGTATGGCCCTTTTAATAATTGTTGATATTTAACGCTAAAAGCACGTCCTAGGCTGTATATATTGAAAACTCGAGTTAAACCACAATATTTTGGTCATCTGAAGCCAAACAGCAGTAGGCAGCATCAAATCACGAAGTTATTCACTCGGAGTAGTTTCCTTGGCGAGTGGATTGGTTACGATTTGTCCCACATCCGTTCATTTTACTTCCCGGATTCCAGCGAGGATGATGACCTGTGAAAGCATATGCGCTGGCCTCAATGAAATGGATGTAAGTAAGCCAATGGAGAGTCACTGGCCTTACTCCAGGCTTCGATAAAACGGACCATGAAAGTTCATCGAGGCGTCTTAGATGCACGCCAGACGGGGAGAAAATGTATGCCCTACACCTTGAGGAAGTTGGCATAGTGCCACGATGACCTGAATCATCGCTACGCCTGCACCCCAGGCCACTAACCTGAACGGGCATTCATAGTTACGATGATTTGAGATGGAATAAACTTCCGATATATTATTGTCAATAAACGCGAGGCTCAAAACAACTAAAACAGAGCAGAGGACTTGTAAGAACAAGTTTTTTAATCTGTTTTGCCACGAGTAGTGTCACCGTTAGCAAATATGAACAGTTGAAGCAACTTCTTGTTAATTATGAATATTATAATTAATTATAAATTGTACAGCTTGAATGAACTTCTAAAACGTAACAAAAGTTAATGGAATAATCTGAAATAGAAATAGATTTTTATTTTTTTAAATTCATGATCATTTCCTTAATAATTGATAATTGTATAAGCTAAAAACTATATTTTAACAAAGTGACCACACCAATGATGATATATCACACCATCATCCAATAAAGAATACGCTGTAGAAGCTAAATTCCTCCATCATTATAGACCGAGTCACAAAAAAGGCACCAATTGCAATTACATGTACCTGCTGACAAAAAATCCTGGCTCTGCCACTGTTCCCTGTGCAGTACATTTAAAATATACACTGTGCTGCCACTTTATTAGGTGCACCCCCTGCTGTGCACACAAATGGTTGTCCCACAACGTTGCAAGTCACATGACCACTGTTATTGATATAAATGCAGCAGAACAACCTTTGTAGTATCAGTTAAGCGTACAAACCGTAGCAAGAATAGGCAAAAGGAATGATCTAACGGACTTCGAACGTGACATAGTAGTAGGTGCAAGACGTGCTGGACATAATTTTAATAAGATGTTTAAGATGTGCTGCACAAAGCATCTCTGAAACGGCAGTTCTCCTGAACTCTTCAAGCACCACAGTTTCAAGGGTGAATCGAGAATGGTGCAACGAACAGAAGACATCCTCTCAAAGGCACTCCTGTGGAAGAAAATCGCTTGTTGATGAGAGAGAGAGGTCAGAGGAGGATGGCTAGAACTGTGCAAGCAAACAGACTGGCCACAATGTCGCGCATCACGTCAGAATACAACCTTGGTGCCCAGAACAAAATATCGCAACGGATCGCTAGTCACACTTTGTCGCGAATAGGCTACAACAGCCGATGGCCACATCGGTTACCTTTGTTATCAATGAAGAACAAGAGGGCACGCTTCCTGTGGGCACAGCAACACCAGCACTGGACTATCGAGGATTGGAAAACAGTTGCTTAGTCTGACGAGTCGAAGTTCCTGGTGCATCATGTTGATGGAAGGCTCAGAATTTGGCGAAAACAACATGAATCCATGGCCCCGTCATGTCTGACAACTACTGTGTAAGGTGGTGGGGGCAGTGTTATGGTGTGGGGAATGTTTTCTTGGCACACGTTGGGTCCATTGATACCCATAGATTCCCGTCTGAATGCCACATTGTTGCTTTAGACCGGGGTTCGAGTGCGTCACCACCAAATACGGAGGATGCGGAAAAGGTCATGGAATGACCACCGCATATTCCCGGAGCAATATGGCCTTAGTTGCTAATGCTCCTAAAAACCAAAAAACAAACAAACAAACAAAACATCGTTGCTGACCAAGTGCATCTGTTCATGTTGACAGTTTATCCTCAGTCAGATGGTTACTTCCAGCAGGATAATGCGCGGGTGTACAAAGCCCGAATCACTATGGAATGGTTCCAGAAACATGACAATGACCTTTGTTTGCTGCAGTGACCCGCTCTGTCCACGGATCTCAATCCTATTGAACATCTTTGGGATGAGCTGGAAAGGCTGTTCACTGCAGGCCTACACCTCTGTCGAATCTCAAGGAACTGCGTGACACACTCATGTCTGCATGGTACTCCATTCCTGCACAACGCTTTCAGCATCTTGTTCAATCCATACCTAGATGAACTCAGACTGTTTTGAAGGCTAAAGGAAGCTCAACACGCTACTAGGTAGGTGTACCTAATAAACTGGCAGCACAGTGTAAGTACCCGACTAATTGTATACAACTGACTAACCTGTCATCTCTGCCTTACTGTCACTCTACAGTCATAAGAATATACAGTACTTCTTATTAATATTTTCTTGTACTTTATGTTAAACCATTCTCCTGTCTTATATAACCAAAATTAAATATACACTGTTCGACAAAATTAACAGAACACGTGGAAAACGTTCTGTAACTCGTGCAGCTTGCGATGATTTGGTATGGTTGTGCACCATATTTTTTATAATATATTTTTTACAATTTCTTATAGTAGTATCTTTTTTAAGGAAGATTATAAAATCGTGGATAGGTGCCACAGGATATTTTTGCCACTCGAATATCCTACCAATAGTTTGGATATTTGAGTGGTGGCACAAGCGCTTAAAGATGGACAGGATATCATTGAGGACAACGTAAGATGTGGGAAACCTTGCACATCAAAATATTTTTGTGAATAACCAAAGTAATTTTTTTTTGAAAAATTCGGTGTATAATTTTTTTGTAAATGTATTTGCTTAAATAAAAATTTAATCCTAGAACCTTTTGAGTCTACCTGCTATTTCATATAAAATATTCATATTGAAGCAGCGCATGCGTTATCACAAAATAGCCAAGTGTGTGGCAAAAAGGGGTGCATTCTTCGTTTCTTCCCTGATCGAGTTTACGAGTTCTTAGTCCCGTGGGTTGATGCCAGAAGTTCAATTACCTTCACTTTTCCAAGGAGCAGCGCAGCAGCTTAAGCCGGCCCCTGATAACTTGTGCTGTCATCAGAATCTTATCTCACTGCTGTAGCCTCCCGAGATAAAACCTGAACACTCCAGTTCGGCCACTGGGAGGTCTAACCAGTTTTCAGCCTTGTTTGGAGTTTCCTCACGGGTAAGCCATGCACCCGACTGAAATGGAAATTTGCGATCTTGTTGCATATTCAACGAGCAATCAGCATATAGACAATATATCCAAAGGGGGACGAGGGAACAACTGCTTCCTCATGATCCATGCAACTTCAAACTGCTTTTGCAATTACAAGCCTTTAATATTCACAAATGGCTTTCCACGAACCATGTTACTAATTGCTTCTTAAGGATTAGAGGCCAACCCCCCACTAAAAAAGTACCCGAAAGTTCTAGATCTACTACTGTACAAAGGGTCTTTATTGATGAAGACCTGAATCGATCATTTGGATTGTTAGCCACTTTCCGGGTGGCTAACAGTCCAAAATTTTGACTTCTGCTAGGGATTTAATATCGATGAATGAAACGCCCCCTGAATATACAAGTTTGGCCCATTTTCTGGAAAAAAGTGGGCGGGTATTTATTGTGCATAACCAAACAGCGAGTTCTGAAGCGTGAGTAACAACTCCTCCGGGTTCTTTTTCTTGAAAGCGAAGGTGTAAGATTGGAGGGTAATGTTTGTGCGGTCTAATCTAACCCAGGGACTTCCTGAAACGCATTGCACGCGGTATTAATGTACCGTACTAGTGCCAGTAATAAACACATACCACCGTATATTTATGTATTTAGCGTCTCCCTCTTCGGCGAGCTCTGGAGACAAAGTGGTTGGTCCCGTAAACAGGAAGCCGTTCGTCAAGTGAACGTGGACCTTACCACGATTCCTGTAATTGTGTAAGAGGTCGGGTCACATGCCTCAGCCGTGACTCTCACTGGTAGGAGCTAAGGAATATAAATTTTTCCCTTTCTCGCGAATCGAGGTTTTAGCGCTCCCTAGTGGTCGTATTTGGAAAGTTAAGAGGAATATATTCTCCTTCTCTTTCTTAATTAAACTTAATTCTCACGTGGTCGGGTCAACAACCTAATTGGGTTTCGTTTCACTGTCCCTTTTGGCGTTTCTGTTTCCAATTATTTAAAGATTTCGGTTCTGTACTGAAACACTCCAAAAAGGGGTTGGTGATTTGTGCAGATTGGAGTTTTATTTCATTTGGAACTGTAAGGTAATGTAAAGTTGGGGAACAACTCAATTTAAAGTATCCTTTCTCGGATTAGTTGCACTTTTCAAACACCACTATAATGGAGATAACGAACAAGGTCTTGGTAGCACACTCCAAATACAGTTTAGCTCTCTCTCTCTCTCTCTCTCAGTTGAGTTTTTAATCCACTGTAGTGATCTGCTCAAAGATTACATATCATCACCCCAGGACTGACTAATCTGTCAGAATAAGGTGTCAATGACACGGGAAGGGTGGTGCTCCGTTAATCAATCCCCGACTTGACGGCCTACTCTGCCACTCCTAGTTGAGATAAGGGCTAAGTGAGTGACCTAATCAGTCAATGGGTCGGTGACGACCTCGTGGACCTCAATCCTAATGAGTGAGAACTCACTCATTAGGATTAGCAGCTCCGTGTTTATTTTAAAGTGCACCCACAGTGAAATTAAGGAGAGAAATTACCGTTAGCAACAACGATATTCGTGGTTGAGCGTAATCTTTTTACTCCCCTTCCTTCAATATTTCATAACCTGAAGAACTAAAATAGCTGGGTAGAAAGCGAACCTTGATTTTATTTATATTTAAATACTCGAAGGTTGGTGAGTGTTTTCAAACCGAGATCTTTCGTCTCTCCCTTACAATAGCTGCCCGCTATCTATTTTTGAAGCGAAACATAAAACACCGGAGGACCAGAGGCAGATATGCCTTTGAGGAGACTGGGGTGGAAGAGATAATTTTATTTAATCGCCTTGTTTACGTTGCGCTTGCTTTTTTACGTCGCGAACCCAGGAATGACTGGCGTTATTGAACGCACCACCTAGAGTTTACTGTTATGTGCGTTGGGGGATGGTTTTTATTTACATAAAAACACTAACAAAAAATAAAACACACAGTCCTACAACTTGTATAAGGATATTAAACATTTTTTAATATCGAGACGTCCCCCATTTGCTTCATGCCATCAGTGTCCTATTTTTGTTGTATATTCGAAACAATTCTTATAATTCTTGTATTTTATGTACACTGCCCTACCATTAATATATGGACACCCCTCCATGGATGGGGAAACAGGTCCTAGCATGCAACACATCAAAACGAGATTCAACAGTTCAATAGAATTGATCACCTCAACAAATGCTAGAAGCCGATTAACATGGTGTAAGGAGTGCGAATCCTGGACTGTAGAGAAGTGGAAAACAGTCCTGTGGACAGACAGGTGGAGATTCGCACTCTACCAGTCTGGTGGCCGTTCCTGGTTGCGGCGAATGCCAGGGGAACAGTTCCTTCCTGATTGTATCCTCTCAACAATAATTCATTCATTAGGATTAGCAATGTCATGGTTTAGCTTGGGCCCATTAGTCCTTATCGACAAAACCATGAACGCTGTGCAATACAGGGCATTCTGGACAATTATGCACTTCCAACATTATGGCTGTTCGGGGAAGGCCCACCCGTATCAGCAAGACAACGCGCCATGCCATACTGCTCGGGTTATAGCAGAGTGGTTTGAGGACATGGGCATGGTACAGTTGGATTGGCCAGGCCAGAGTGCTGATCTGAAACCTATTGAGCATCTTTGGGATATATTGGATCGCCCAAAGAACAAGGCTGAACGGTGGCTGCATTAAAGGCCGAGTGGAGGAACATATCACCTGATTTTCTTTTTTTTTTTTGTCAAAAGGCAGGTGTGCGGATATTAATGGTAGGCCAGTGTATACAATTGTCGAATAGATTTCGTTAGATGTAAAAAGAAATATTTTTCTCCCATCAGACCTCCATTCAATTCCTTGCGATTCAATTTCTGTGCCGGAAGGGGGTGGCTTAATCTGATGGTGCAATTGAGACCTTCCGCTTACCCGAAGGATAATTACTTTAAAGAAACTAGACCCAGAGATGAATATTAACAACTTCCCTGTTTTTTGTTTCACAATTCTTACTAGACAGGTTGCGGTACACCGTAATTGTCTTAGTTGTGGGTGGTTTGGAGGAAGAAACAAGACGCTGTGCGGGCTTTTAGGAAGTTTATGTGGAATGGTTTTTGTTTTATCTCATTGACACAAATGAAGATGATCAAGGGTCACTCACCAGGTAGCTGCTGCTATGTCATATTAAGTTTAGATTCGTTTATAAGGACGGCTACACTATTGTAAGCCAGTCAAGACCAAGACTACTAAGAAGTAGGGGGGGGTGGAGTTATATTAATCGACTGGTCCATCGTTTTGTGACCTTAGTAGATTTGCCAAAAAAAATAAGATAATTAAGTATGACTATAGCCGACTGGGACCCTCACATGTTCAAATCTACAAAAGTTACTTCGGTTCTTAATATTTTTGGGACCTCTTCCCTCTGTCCCTCCCAAAGAATAAACAGAATTTATCTTATTGTGACTCTGACTAAAAACTAAACCTCGATCCACCAGTTTGAAAGCCAATGGTTTTCAGTTGTGTCCAGATACAGCTTTCTAGTCAGCGCTACAAGAAATAAACTTCAGCGCGCAAGTGCAAAGATAATATTGACAGAGAGAGAGAGAGAGAGAGAGATTAGAACAGTGTCTGCTGAGCCCAGACAGACGCGCAGTCCCCCATTTGGCCAGTACAGCTAAGAGGTCTGCAATCCCGCCAACGCACTTCAGACACTTCTGGTTAAACGCTAGACGTACAACGACAGTCAGGTTGCTTCTTGAACTGGTCCCTAACCATAAAATATGAGGAAGACAAATAAATACACTGATGCTAAAAAGTTATGGAACAAACAAGAAAACGTGAATATATTTTTAAATAAAAGTAGACAAATATTCGTAATTTAAAAAAAAAAACAGTTTTTCTTTTAGCTGCTTCAGGAAGATGGATTTTCTTCCTCTTAAATAATGTGTTTCATTGCACTACCTCCAACGTTCACTTTAAATAAATTCATATCGAAATAATTAATGATGAGTGGGATTCCTTGAAATCATCGGAAACGAACGAAAGTAACCCAAACTGACCACTAACTTCATTAACCTCACAGATTGGGATTCACCCACAAGTGTTACAAGTAACCCACTGTGCCACCGGCGAGGGCGATATGTTCACATTTGAAGCTTATGGGGTTCCTTCTAGATTCTTGTGAAGGGCCTTCTAGTTCTCATGGTTCTCATGGTTCATCTTCGGAGCATTTCTTGTGAAAGACAACTAACATTTTTAATTATATATATGAAGGATGCCATGTTTATATCTCCTCTCGGGGGCAATGTGTGTTTGCTCGGCCCTGTTCAGCAGTCTATTTATATTCATCTTAAGTAGCAACTTGGCCACTTTGGCGATACCGTTTATTTGTAAGTAGATATCGATTCTCTGAGTTATCACACGCGGGTCACCAACACCATCGGATGTTGTTATTTTAAGATTCCACCAGACGTGGTTTCTGGATGCCCCAAATAGATAAAATCTCGAAAAGCAAGAAACTCCACGCATAATCTCGTGTTGCAAATGAACTCGCTCTAAAAGCACGCTCAGTGAGGAATTCCTTTTTTGTTTTGCCTCAACAGACAGATTGAGCGAAAACGTGAAACCCTAATTAAAACGTCTTAAGACGTTATAAACAGTCTTTTGAGAAGTCACGTGTGCACTGTTTCGCCATGATGTCTGACCTAAGCGACATCAAAGCGCACCTATTCATCGGAGTTAGCGAAGCGTTGAGTAGCTCTTTCGGTCATGCTGAGCATTTAATTCGGCTAATTAACTCCTTCTGTCAAGTAGCAGCGAGGGGCGAACCCATCACTGGGCACATGTTGTTGTTTGCGGAAATGGTGGGATGACTTCCGGATCACCTGGCTGGGATTCAAAAAAAATTTAAAAGGAAAGAAAGAAAGAAAACCACCTGTCTCAGTCTGCTGTCCAGGAACAAGACAATTAGTGGTATGCCGACAATGGGACCAGGTGGCCCGAAAGGCTTCCGTGAACCCTAAGTGGACTACCGGAAGAAAACAAAACAACGTCAGCTGTTTTGGGTATCACTGACTTAATTAAGATGAGTTGAGTGGTTAAAAGTGTCACTGTAATTAACCATTTACTGCCATGTAATTATGTTTTAACCATACCCTCGTTAACCGTTTGGAAAGGCAAACTCAATATGACTGGACGGGTTCACAAATGTCTTTAATTATCAAAAAAAATTCTGGAGTTTTCCAGCGAATTCGAGTGTGAATTTTTCGCCATCTGACTTTAAAAGATGGATGCCTCTTCAGTTAAAAGACGTCCATTTTTAGTTTTTTTGTACATTGAGGTCACTAAGATGCAAAGGAATAATACGGATGGAGGGAAAGAACAAAATATTGTTTTTAAGAGGAGCATTAAACTGAAAATACGAGGGCAGAACAATAAATAAAGAATTGGTGTAGTTTAAATTACAATGGACTGCTTTCGGATGACCACAAGATCATTCAACAGGTTTCTAGCCGAATGGTCTTGATGGCTATCGAGAAGCTATTATTGGAACTACTTCCCCGCCTACTCAGTCACTGAACTTGCGCTCACTTTCATTGGCCGACCCTCAGATCAACATCGGCTCACAATTAATTTCCACTGCGACGTTGGGCATCTCTTCAGTTGGGATGTGCCCGGTTTCTTTCTTTTGCCATTTGTCATTTAGACAGCGCTACCCTTGCTTCGCTGATTGCCTTTCTAGTTTGGCAGTGATCAATAAAAATAGTAGTAGCCGTGATTCGCAGTATAACCCAATCATCGACATGATGCATCTTTCGTTTACTCCTTTTTAGGACATTTAGGCGAGTGTGGGCATCTTTAAGAAAATGGAGAAATTTATGAATTTTTAAAAATTGACTCAACTTGGAGCTATTCTTATAAATATCATGATGGCAAGATTTGTCCCTTCAATCGGGGCTATAGTTTGCTGATCTCACAAGGAGGGACCCGCGATGAAATTTTGTGACTGGGACAGAGGATAGTTGCGATATATTTGTGCACTAATATCTGGAAAGCCCCAGATCCTTGGGGAGCCCCATTTCTGACTTTACACTAAAGTGAAGAATATCCTTTAATCACAACCCTTTGCCTTCTGCCCTGTAGCCACCCAGCAATCCATCTTAGAATCTTTCCGGTAATCCGAACATGTTCCAGCTTATACAGTAAGCTCTCATGAGGGAATCTGTCGAATGCCTTTCTAAAATACAAATAAACTATTTCGAAATTGTTCCCTCTATCTAGCTCATGAGTAACTGTGTAAAAATAGCTTACCAGGTTAGTTAAACATAATTTTCCCTAACAAAACCATATTATATGTCCTTCAGTATGCCATTTCATCTAAATGTTCCTGGATTGCTCTATTAATCATTGCCTTTAAGATTTTCCCTAGCACTGAAGTGAGACTAAACGCCCTGTAGTTACCGACTTTACTCTTAGAAACGCCTTTATAAATTGGCGATACGTTGGAACTTCTTCAAACCAAAGGAGTCTTTCCTGAGTCCAATGATGCTCGCATAATTAAACTCAGTGGTTCAATACACTCTCTGGCCGCCTCCCTCAAAATTACTGGTATATGTCATCACCTCCAAGACTCTTACTTGTCTTTATGCTCGAAAGTTTTTCTAATCAGTAGTCATCTGTAATTTGGAAATCCTTAATTTCATATGGCTCAGCCTCACTCGCACAGTCTCTCTTCAACATAAAGGGTGTTTCGTTAGTAAAGTTGGGAGATATATCTCCCAAATTCCTGATTTTTCAATCCTTTCTTTGCCTAAATTGAATTTTTCTGCCATTTGCTGCAAAATCCGCTTTATATTCTGACGCAGCACTCGCTTTTAAATTTCACCTACCATCTTCTCCAATAGTTGGTCTACTTCCTTGAATTTATTCAAACTACCTACTTTTTCAAGAGCAGATGGAGCTTATTAGTATTAGTATCAGTAATGGCCGCATGGTGCAAGAAAGCCTATGAAAGCTAAGAAAGCTTATGCTGCACCAGCCAAAAAAAAAAAAAAAAAACCGAATAAAACAATGAGAAAAAAGAAGAAATATAAATAAATAATAATAATAATTAATAAAAGAAAAGGGAATTAAACCTATCATCCTATGCGCTTTCCTGACACGAAAGTACTATCCAGATGATCTTTGAATTTCCCCAAACTGTCAACCTCAACCACCCATGAAGGCAACTTATTCCAGTAATTTATAACTCGCTGGCTAAAATAAAACTTCCTGCAGTCCAATCTAAACATTTCCCCCGGAAACTTGAATTTATGTCCCCTAGTTCTAGCATCATTTATAATCTTGAAAATTTCGTCCTCATTCATTTTACTGATGCCTCTCAGAGCCTTAAACACCTCAATCAAATCTCCTCTAAGGTGTCTAGTTTCCAAACTCTGCAACCCACATATTCGAAGTCTTTCTTCATAAGGACGCCCTTTTGCCGATCTCACCAGGCGAGTTACCCTTCTTTGCACCCTTTCAAGAAGCTCGATGTCTTTCTTCAGGTGCGGTCTCCATACTTGAACACAGTATTCCAAGTGTGGTCTAACATAAGCCTTATATAATGGGATTATCACGTCCCTATCTCTACTTGCAAAAGTTCGATAGATCATTGATAGGACACCATGGGCCTTCCTTGCAACCTGTTTACAATGCTCAGAGAATTTCATGTCTGACCGTATTGTAACACCCAAGTCCCTTTCCTCCAGTACTGTGTTTAGTTTAACTCCACCAAGTGAATAAGTTTTTTTGGGATTACTGTTTCCCAGGTGTATTACCTTACACTTTGTTTTATTAAAGCATAGCTGCCATTTTTCTGACCATTCCTGAAGTCTATCTAGGTCTCTTTGAAGAAGCTCAGCTTGACAGTGATCATTAACTACTCTACCAATTTTAACATCATTTGCAAATTTAGACATCACGCCCTCTATCGCTTCATCGATGTCGTTTATAAAAATTAAAACCAACAGTGGTCCTAATACTGATCCTTGGGGAACCCCACTTCTTACATCAACCCAATCTGAGGAATAGCCATTTATCACAACCCTCTGCCTCCTACCCTGAAGCCATCTTGCTATCCATCTAAGGATTTTCCCAGTGATTCCAACCTGTTCCAGCTTATAAAGCAACCGCTCATCTCATATGGGACTGAGTCAAAAGCTTTGCTGAAATCTAAATAAACAATGTCGAAATTATTCCCTAAATCCAGCTCGTGAGTGACCCTTTCGAAATAGCGAACCAGATTTGTTAAACATGATTTTCCCTTTACAAAACCATGCTGAGTATCCTTGAGAATTTCAATTCGATCCAAATTATCCTGAATTCCACCCTTGATCATTGCCTCCATGATTTTCCCTACCACTGAAGTCAGACTGACAGGTCGATAATTTCCCACTTCACTCTTAGAGCCACCCTTATGTATGGGAGATACATTTGCACTTTTCCAATCCAAGGGAATCTCCCCGGAGTCTAGTGATGCTTGCATAATTAGCCTTAATGGTTCAGTGCACTCGCTTGCCGCCTCCCTTAAGATTATAGGGTATATTCCATCAACTCCAGGAGCCTTACTGGTCTGTAGGCTCGAAAGGTTTTTCATTAAATAATCTTGCGAAATTTCAATATCATTAATTACATATTTTTTAACTTCGCTACCACAATTTCCCATTGCCACAAAAGGCTTTTCATTTGTAAATATCGATGCAAAATAACTGTTGAGTTCATCTGCAACGGCAGCTGGTGTATTTATTACTATCCCCTTTTCCTTAACGTAAAGGTCCGATCTGGTTTGTCCTGCTCTTCTTGGCATTTATATATGTGAAGAATTCTTTATCCCCCCTCTTTGCTCTGTTTGCTAGTGATTTCTCATAAACTGCCTTTGCCTGTCGAACCTTTTCTGTGGCTCTATTACACATCACCTTGTAGCTGTTATAGGCTTCAGTACTTTTTATTGCTCAGTAACCTTTCCATGCCACCTTTTTCTGCTCAAGTAATGTGGCAACTTCACTATTCATCCAACTTGGAACCCTCCTCGTGGAGTATTTTTTTAATGGTATATACGCATTCAAGGCATCTGTGATTAATGTTTTAAAAGCGTACCACAGTTCAATTGTATTCATTCTCTGCGCGATATCTACCCAGTTAATAGAGGCCATGTAGTACCTTAAGGCATCGTAATTTCCTTTTCTGAAATTAAAACCCATTCCTTTGCCTTTTACTTCTGCTACCTCTCTCGTCATCATCCACCGTAGAACTCCGTGATCACTTCCTGCTACTGGTTCCTCTACTGTCAGCCCTGTTATGTCATCTGATTCATGGGTGACCTAGGATATTCTTTTCTCTAGTTCTTTCCCTGACATGTTGATACAAATAACAGTCATCTAGTTGATTTAAAAATTTTGTTCCCCATGTCGAGTTTCCTTCCCATTTACTCCAATCAATTAGAGGCAAATTGAAATCACCCATAATAAGGCATTGACGCTTACTTGCCCGTGCCATTTGCATGTAGAGTTTTTCGTCATAATCTTCACAATCACCTGGTCTGTAGATTACTCCTACTAGCATTATACCTTTGTTTCCAACTATCTCACACCATACAGACTCTATACTAGCATGTGAAACGTCTGAATCCGGGAAAGCTATAGTCGCACTCAGGCTGCTTCTGATAAGAAGCATTACCCCACCACCCCTTCTATCTAACCTATCCTTCCTAAATACATTATACAAGCCGTACTGGAACTCATCATCCCCAATTTCCGGGTGGCACCACGTCTCTGTAAGCCCTATTATGTCCGCGTTACTTGTTTTAACCAGCAGTTCGAATTCGCTCATTTTGTTGACGACACTTCTAACGTTACTGTATAAACAATTAAGACTTACTGTTCTTGCATATTTAACAACTCTTGAAGTTTTTCAGGCTCTCTTCCCTGGCATTAGCTACCTGCTCACAGAACATCTAGACAATATGTCAAGTTGGGGTAACAGATAAGAACTCTTGAGGTATGTGCAAGGGTTACTTTGACCAATATTATCAGATAAATGCGTGTCAGTATTACCCACAATCCCCCCCCTAACTAGCAGTTTTCCTGAACCTTTAAGGTATCCTCAATAATACTGGCAAAAATCTTTGCACCATTCCAGCAATCAACCACCCGCTGGCTAAAGAAAAACATCCGCACATCTATTTCGCAACCGTCCTTCCTCAATTTGAATTTGTGACCCTTCGTATGCAGCCTGAGCAAGAGGAAGAATCCATTAGCACTGATCTTGCTCAAACAATTTGGGCACTTCAATCAGATGACCTCGCAGATGCCCACTCTCCAGACGCTGCAATTTGCAGAACTAAAACCGTTCTTGGTAAAAGCACCCTTTTGTTTCTCCCACCAATCTCGTTGCCCTTCTCTATACCCGTTCTAGCAACTCCAAATCCTTCCTAAAATGGAGCTTCCAGGCCTGTACACCGTACTCAAGATGTGGCCTCGCCATTGCCTTAAACAATGTAATAATCACATCCGCATCCTTGCTAGCAAATTACTGTATTTCATTGACAAAACCCCATGAGCTACTCTGACACTGCTCAGAGAACTTCATATCTGACTGTCCTCACGTTATCGACGGGACTCGAACCCAGGTGTCTTCCACCAGGTGTGGGGGAAGACGGCAATTCTACCAACTGTGCTATCCACGAGGGTACCTTGGCAATATTTGTTAACTTGGACATTAATGACTATCAATAATAAATGTAGAAAACAACAATGGGCTAGCACCGAATCCAGGTGGACTCTACTAATAACATTAGTCGACGAAGAGCAGTGTCCCATTGATAACTTTTTTCAACCATCTCTTTATCCATAGCAGTAACTCGAAAGAAAGAAAGAATCTTTATTTGTCCTACCAAATATAAATATGCTAATTGCTCTTTTCACCCATTGATTTCCCTTTGTGAGGGAATGCATTCAGATATCTCCAGTCTGCGGGATTACATCTGAATCCAAAGATGCCTCATAATTATAACTAAGGGTTTGGTTATAATTATGGTAATATTATGGTAATATTATAGACCTAAGAGTCATTAGGTCTATAATATTAGCAACTTTTTGCTTCATTATTTCCTTTTAGAGCTGCGTTCTCCCTTCTTCTTCCACTCATTGTATACTTTCAAGATGGTTTCTTTCGACACACCGGTGATTTCCTTTGTTTTCTAAATCGTGGTTCCTACTAAACGTGCTCCACCAATAACACCCTCTTGAAAAATCAGAAATATCAGCTGTTTTTCCTGTGGTTAGAGTAACTCCCAGGAAACTGTTTATCTGAGAGCACGGAATTTGTGATCATACCATGTGATAATTATAATTATCTATTGACGCCAGTTGCAAAATGTTTCTAATTTTTTTTTGGCAGCCACTGTATAACAGTTTTAAGTTTTTTTAGAACGTAATGTATTCGTCAAGAATTCATATGCTAGCCTTAGGGATCTTTGCCTAATTAGGTTTAGAGGTACATTAATTATAATTGGTGTTGAAATGTTTTTGACGAAGAGTGTCAGTATCTGACGGTCCTCAAGAACTGATTCAGGTCCTCCGATTCCACTACCAGATGGCCACAAGGGTTGAATCTTTGGTAAGATCAAAGGATTCCACTATCAGATGGGGTTGAATCTTTGGTAAGATCAAAGGAGTGACTTCAGAGTTGACATCTCCACAAATAACTTTTGATGGGCCAAGCAGATTTAGAGCATGTTCAAGATTTACAAAGATGAGGCTCAAGTCAGAAGATGAGGGGCAGTATGAAATGATTTGCATATATTAATGAAAGAGCCAATGGGAAATAAACATGTTTAAAATTGAACATTAAGTCCAGAAACCACTGTAATGTCTAAATCGTCATCGAAAACTACAATGGCTGAACGGGGATCAAGCTGGGAATATTGAATTAGCCTTCAGAAAATAGGATAACCTATTCAATTGGAATTATAATTGAACACTAGTTTAATAACTCAGCCTTCGAATCCAGTAGAAAGTAGAGGGTAATTATAATTGAAAAATAATGTAACAATATACATTTAAAAATTTAATTTCGTTTCTAAATTATTATAATATTTAGGAAATTTAATAATTATTGCATTGCATTGTTGAAGTCATTGTAGTAGGGTTTTGGGAGCATCAGAAAAACTCGCGTTTTGGGAAGAAAAATACCATGCCACGTTGTGGAAAAGGCCCATAAAAGTTCCTCACCTCATCGATGGGCCTCGAACTCAGGTCTTTTCCACCGACCAGAAAACGGACAGAAAAGTGCTTGCACACACACAGCGAGGCCCTCGTGGGTATTACCTTAGTAGAATCGCCGTCCTCCCCACACCAGGTGGAAAAGACCTGGGTTCGATGGCGTGAGGAATTTTTGTGGGCCTTTTTTCACAACGTGGTTGAGTTAGTCGGTCTCAGGTGAGGATGGCATGATTTTTCCCACCGGAAACTCTGGTTTTTCATACAGCAAAACATAAAATCGACCATAGAACACACGCAATTTACAGACAATATATACGTAGCAGTATGGCCTTAGTCGCTGATGCTCCTAAAACTCAACAACAACAACAACAACAACACACAGCGAGTGGGTGGTAATAATTTAGTTTATTAATTAGCTTAAAAATATCTTGAATGTAACCGCCCACTACAGAAAAGCTAACTGTTGTTAGTTGAACAGTAAGTATCGTATTTTGAAATCTCTACGCAACTGCTAAGTTGGTATTCTTAATGCGTTAGTTGGTTGATCGAGTTTCATTTTTGTTTTGTTGCAGCGCTGGTGGGAGGACATCTTGCAATTCATATTCTGCTCTCAGACTGTAGTCACAGTAACCTTTTCTTCCTTTCCTTCTTGCACGGTTCGCCTTTGTCACTGTACTACTTCGGTGTCCACCCGCGTGCCACAGCTGGTACATATTCAAAGAAAGAGACACCCGCTATCAGACACACTTCAAACATAACACGCTTATCGCAGTCTAAGCAGAGGGGTCAACGAACACTGAAATATTACACTTTCTGTTTGCTGAGACAGTTTTCATTCAGGACGCAGTTCGTGAATATTCATAACTGCAAACAGAATTTTATATTCGTTCTTTAATTCCACCCACGCAAACTTTTATTGATGATTTCTAATCAAGAGATCACAAACAAGAATTATCAACTTTCCAATCTGATTTTCCAGTCGTATAATATTTCCTCGTGCTTATTTCCAGCCATGTCATGAGGGACAGCACTGACATGACTAAAAAGGAAAAGAAATGAAATTAAAAATCAAAGATAAAAGAAATTGATGACCTTCTCGTAAAAGTTGGTTGCTCTCTTTCTCTTTAAGCCCTCGTGGGCGGGACAGTGGACATATTCACCTTCCTCCCCAGATGTAAGGAATGCAGAACTAAAATTTGGGTAGTATAATGTGTACAGAAAGGATGGACAGAATAGCAAGGGAGGAGGGGTTAGGCTATTAGTTAAGAAAAACATAAAATCAAAAGAAGTGCATCCAGTTGATATAGATGAACAGTGCACTGTTGAGTCAGTTGGGTGTTACATAAGCATTGGGAGATCAAAATTGAGAGTAGGAGTGTGCTATAGGCCTAATGACTCTGATGAGTATAATAAGAAACTGTACAGGGAAATAGAGTGTGCTAGTAAATCGGAATGACTTATAATGGGGGATTTTAACTTCCCAGATATTGACTGGAACTTGTGGGTTGGACACTCACACAGTAGCAAGGCTTTTGTGGATTTATTGGATGATTGTTTTCTACATCAGCATGTTCGGGAGGCAACCAGAGGAAGTAATACTCTTGATCTGGTTATCAGCAGTGATCATTCGTGTATTAAGAATTTGCAGATAAAGGAACCACTAGGTGGCAGTGATCACAGTGTGCTGAAGTGGGATTTACTTAAAGATATAATTAGCATCAGGGGTAAAGAAAAGGGTTTTTGCTTCCGTAAAGGTGAGTACAGTGGTCTCCGACAGTTTTTAAATTCTGTACAGTGGGATCAACTGACGATGTTACAAACAGTAAATTCTAAGTGGGAAGCATTCAAGGAATTAATCGTGGAAGCTACTAGACTTTATATACCGATTAAGAAATATCGTTCAAGGTTTAGGCCTAAATGGTTATCAAATGAACTAATGAGACTCGTAACAGAGAAGAAAAATGCATGGGATGCATATAAATTAACACGTAACACAGAAGCCTATGGCAGATATAAGCTAGTCTGTAATCAGGTCACAAAGGAGGTTAGGCAGGCGAAGGCAGATTACGAGAAATCCTTGGCAAAACATGCTCGGAAAAACAGCAAGGATTTCTTTACTTATGTAAACTCTAGAAGGAAGGGGTGAATCTGATTGGTCCACTTGACATCGATGGTTCGACTGTTGATGATCCTGCTCAGATAGCAAACAAACTGAATGAGTATTTTGCATCTACATTCACACGTGAGGAATTATTAAGGTTTGAAAATGGAAGAAGGTTATCAAATTGTTGCAGGGTGCTTAATGATTTCGTAATAACTGAGAGCAAAGTGGAGGAGAAATTGTTGAAGGTAAACATAAGAAAGGCACCTGGGGTGGATGGGATCTATCCACTTATATTAAAGGAGGCGGCAAAGCAACTAAGCAAACCCTTAGCCATAATTATGAGAGCATCCTTGGACTCAGGGGACGTTCCCACGGACTGGAGATGTGCAAATGTATCCCCATTTCACAAAGGGGGATCGAAGGGAGACACGAGTAATTACAGACCAGTTAGTTTAACTTCTGTTCCGGGTAAAATAATGGAGTCACTGGTTAAAGATGCATTGCAGGATCATCTAGACAAGACTGCAGCAATAATTCAGACACAGCATGGGTTTGTTAAGGGAAAGTCTTGTCTGACAAATTTGATAGGATATTATGATGTGGTTACAAAGGAACTGGATGCAAAAAATAATTTTGATATCATATACTTGGATTTCAGGAAAGCTTTTGGCACTGTTGCGCATGGAAGACTATTGTATAAATAGGAACAGAATGGTATTAAGGGTAAGTTGCTACAATGGACAAGTTACAATGGATGGTTGAGTGGGAGAAGACAGAGGGTGGTAATCAATGGGTGCTGCTCTTCTTGGACTAATGTTATTAGTAGAGTCCCACAGGGTTCGGTGTTAGGTCCACTGTTGTTTTGCATATTTATCAATTATATTGATGAAGGTATATCGGGCTTAATGTCGAAGTTTGCAGATGGTACAAAGGTTGGCAGATGATACAGTAATGGTAGTATGCTACTGCGACAGGATCTAGATAATTTGGGCAGATGGGCTAAGAAGTGGCAACTGAAGTTCAACCTTGACAAATGCAAAGTACTGCATATGGGTAGAAGTAACCCCAGAGAAACGTACCAACTGTGTGGTACTACACTTAAGGTGGTAGAAAATGAAAAAGATCTGGGAGTAATTGTGCAGGCAGATATGAAGTTTTCTGAGCAATGCAGACAGGCTGCCTGGGCAGGTCATGGGGTTTTGTCAATGATATATAGGAATTTTGCTAGCAGGGAAAAGGAAGTGATTATCCCTCTGTATAAGACAATGGTCAGGCCACGCCTTGAATACTGCGTACCAGGTCTGGAGGCCTCATTTTAGGAAGGATGTAGATTTACTTGAGCGTGTACAGAGAAGGGCAACAAGATTGGTGAGGGGAATGAAGGGATCCTCTTACCAAGAGAGGCTTAAGTTCTGCAAATTGCAGTGGCTGGAGACTAGGCACCTGCGCGGTGATCTGATTGAGGTGCATAAGGCCTTGAGTGGATTGAGCACGCTGAATTCTGATGGGATCCTTCCACTTGTTCAGCTTACGAACCTAAGGGGGCATAAATTCAAATTAAGAAAAGACAGATGTAGAATAGATGTGCAGAAATTTGCCTTTAGTCAGCTGGTGGTTAATTGCTGGAACAAACTTCCATCTGTCGTTGTGGAAGTTGATAGGTTGAATAAATTTAAGGAGGAACTGGACAGGCATTTGAAGAGAACGGTGTGATTTTTTTTTTTTTTTGGCTGATGCTGCATAAGCTCATACACTTGCTTTCTTGCATCACATGCCACTACTACTACTACTACCAGTTGAAGAAGCCCTGAGTTTGAATCCCTTCAATGATGCGAAGAATTTTAGGGTACACGGTTTTTTCTCCCGGAAACTCGAATTTTGACTCCAGCAAACACCAAATCGACTACAAAACACAAGTGATTTACAGATGTATTATGTACGGGTCAATACGACTTAAGTTACTGATGAGCCTGAAAATCTACAACAACCAACCAATCAATCCTCCTATTTAATGTATTAGTATTACTAATGGCCACATGGTGCAAGGAAGCCTATGGATTATGCTGCACCAGACAAAAAAAAAATAAATAATAAATAAAATAAGATAATAAGAATAAAACAAATATAATAATAACAAGAAAATTAAAAAAAAATAATAATAAAAATTAATTAATAAGAGAAAACGAAATGGACAACCTATACATTTCCCTCCTCCCTTAGGTAATTATTCAGCTTACCTTTGAATTTCGCCAAACCGTCAACCTCTACCACCCATGAAGGCAACTTATTCCATTAATTTATAACTCGCTGGCTAAAATAGAACTTCCTGCAGTCCAATCTAAACAACTCCCCCCGTAACTTGAATTTATGTCCCCTAGTTCTAGCATCATTTATAACCTGTTTACAATGCTCAGAGAATTTCATGTCTCACCGTATCATAACACCCAAGTCCCTTTCCTCCAAGTCCCTACTGGGTTTAGTTGAACTCCACCAAGTGAATAAGTTATTTTGGGATTACTGTTTCCCAGGTGTAATACCTTACACTTTGTTGGATTGAAGCACAGCTGCCATTTTTCTGACCATTCCTGAAGTCTATCTAGGTCTCTCTGAAGAAGCTCAGCTTGACAGTGATCATTAACTACTCTACCAATTTTAACATCATCTGCAAATTTAGACATCACGCCCTCTATCCCTTCATCGATGTCGTTTATGAAAATTAAAAACAACAGTGGTCCTAATACTGATCCTTGGGGAACCCCACTTCTTACATCAACCCAATCTGAGGAATAGCCATTTATCACAACCCTCAGCCTCCTGCCCTGAAGCCATCCTGCTATCCATCTAAGGATTTTCCCAGTGATTCAAACCTGTTCCAGCTTCTTAAAGCAACCGCTCATGTGGGACTGAGTCAAAAGCTTTGCTGAAATCTAAATAAACAATGTCGAAATTATTCCCTAAATCCAGCTCCTGAGTGACCCTTTCGAAATAGCGAACCAGATTTGTTAAACATGATTTTCCCTTTACAAAACCATGCTGAGTATCCTTGAGAATTTCAATTCGATCCAAATGATCCTGAATTCCACCCTTGATCATTGCCTCCATGATTTTCCTTACTCCTGAAGTCAGACTGACAGGTCGATAATTTCCCACTTCACTCTTAGAGCCTCCCTTATGTATGGGAGATACATTGGCACGTTTCCATTCCAAGGGAATCTCCCCAGAGTCTAGTGATGCTCGCACAATTAGCCTCAATGGTTCAATGCACTCACTTGCCACTTCCCTTAAGATTACAGGGTATATTCCATCAACTCGAGGAGCCTTACTGGCCTTTAGGCTCGAAAGTTTTTGCATTAAATAATCATGTGATTTTTATCATCATTATTACATTTTTTTTCAACTTCACTGCCATAATTTCTCATTGACGTGAAAGGTTGATTTAATGTACAATACAAAATTTGTGAGCAATATTCTGGTTGTGGAAGCAAACTGTTCTAGTAGCATTTTATTTATTTAATTTTAATTAAATTTTTTGGATAATTCACTTGTTAAGTTTTTTTATTAGACAGAACTATTGTTCTTAGAACTGATCACGATACAAACCACGAAAAAGATCACTTTAGGAGTTCCTCAAGGTGGAATTCCACTCCGGGGCGTAGTTTTATTGATCTTGTTATTGACGGGTTCGTCAATAACAAGATCATTAAAAAGTTATATGGCTGAGGAACTTATCTCAATCAATTTCGACTACTGATAAACCTTGCCAAATCGCCCGAATTGTCTTTTCTCTCAAGTACCAATCCATTAAAGTCCGAGCTTCTCTAAACGGTAAGTCTCATTCCAGTGTTTAATGTACACACACGGACTTGGGAGTAGTCTTCGATTATAAACTGAGCTTCAAACCCCTCTCCCCATTCTGTATTAACAAACTAATAACGAAATTGTGCCCTATGCGCTGGATTACGAAACAACACTGCTCCACGTTAGGGAACTGGATGTGACTCGTCGGTACGTATACACGCCAGTATGCACTGTCTTTTTATATGAATTAGAAATTTGGGCTTCTGCAGCCCCACCAACATCAAGCGCGTGTACTCGGCCGAATACTGCTCCTTTGGATTATTCACAAAGAAAAACTGCAATGGTGAAATCATTAAACTTTGCCCAGCTGACATTCATCTTTTTTGCACATTATATAAATATATATACTGATGAGCCAAAACATTATGACTATCGAGTCGTTGTGCAAATCGAAGCAATTGCAGGTGAACTAAGGCGCATTCGCGGGTCGGGACTCGGTATAAAAACACCTGATGCTGAGCTCCGTTAATCAGTGTTACTATTGTTCTTCAGAAGGGAAAGGCAGCGGATTTAAGCGAGTTTGACAAAGGCCAAATTGTAATGGCCAGAAGACTGGGTCAGAGCATAAAAGAAACGGCACGGCTGGTGGAATGTTCGTGGTCAGCTGTGGTTAGTACCTACCGAAAGTGGTCTAAGGAGTAGGATGACCACAGCTCATCGATGTTCGAGGTGAGCAAAGGCTCTTCTGGATGGTACGTGGCAACAGAAGGGCGACTGTGGTGCAACTCGCCGGTAATTGGAATGCTGGTTGATGGGAGTAATTTGTCCCAACACACAGTACATCGAACCCTGCTGAAAATGGGGCTGTGTAGCTGCAAGCCGCTCTGAGTGCCCATGCTAACCAGGGTTCACCGGCGACAGCGCCTACAGTGGGTACGCGAGCATAGAAACTGGACCTTGAGTGATTGGAAGAAGGTCGTCTGGTCTGATGAATCACTTTTCCTGTTGCACCACGTGGACGGCCGGGTACGTGTTCGTTGTTTACCTGGGGAAACGATGGCGCCTGGATGCACTGTGGGACAAAAACAAGCTGGTGGCGGTGTCATGCTTTGAGCGATGTTCTGCTGGGATACCCTGGGTCCAGTCATCCATGTGCCAGGCACTCTGACATCTACCTAGAGTGGGCACACATCCTACATCCTAACAGAACATGGCGCTCTTAAAGCAAAATTGTCCGATTCGGACTGGTGACAAATCCTCATTGCTCCTGTGGGGAAGAGAATCCTGGAACTACATCCTATTGTCTTGTCCCAACTGCGAAGAACAACAGACAACACTTAAAAATAAGGTTCAGAACATATCAGAAGTCAATCTTAAAGACTTAATTGAAAATGAGTCTAACTTTCAAGCCCTTCAAGTCTTCACCAAAGACATCTTCAGCAGAAGAATGCAGCTGCTTTACCACACTGGATAATTCAACAAGCTCTTGCTGAGCTGTTCCCTGTGTCTCCTACCAGTCATCCTGGACTTGAATTCTTTTGATTTTTGAGGTTGTTCAGAGATGTCAACCATTGGCGTTTTTTTTATTATTATTTTATTTATTTATTTATCATTTTATTTTTATTATCATTATTACTTTATTTTATTTATTTATTTTTTCTTTTTCCTTCTGGTACTCAGGACTGGGCATCCTGAGTATGGAATTGCTGGCATCCACTGGTATTGCACTACATCCAGTGGATGCAGAATTTTAGCGCACTACTGAGGTGCAGATAGTAGATAATGGCCGGCTCCACATGCCTTGGGACGGCATCAGGCAGCTTGCTCAGGTGTTGGCTGCTCACATTTCAGGTCCTGTTTCCACAGGTTCTGTAGTCAGGACAGAGACAATTTACGGAGATGGACCCAGGTCCTGGAGCCGCTACAAACAGGCCACATACATACACGCATACATAAATGTCATTGAGTGTGCATACATGTATTTCTTTTACTTTTGAGTCTTGAGAGTTTTGTTGTTTTTTACAATTTTGTAAGAGAAGCTCCATTTTCTGCTGGAGTTTCTTACACAGATTCGAATGATTGTAAATAGAGAGTGCTTATATATTTTTGTATTTATGTAAATAGATAAAAAAATATAGTGTGGGGAGCGTCTACCACCTAGAGCCGGTAATTGGAATGCTGATGGGGCCCAGCAGCTAATAGGCCAGAAGAACAATTATACACAACATTATACACCACAGGATCCACACACTTTTAAATCTCTGGCATTTACAGCGTACTGTATCACATGACAATGAAAACTACGCGGAGATGGGGGAAACCCCTGGAAACCCCAAACACACTTTACCTAAACATCATCAAGAAACCAAAAGTCAAGAAACTAGTTCGATTTCAGGATAGGATGCTCCACCACTGATACCCTTGAGAGAATCATCAATGCAGCCAGAAACTGTAACAGGAAATACTCATCTCAATTGACTTTGCCGGATCCTTTGACTCGCTCTGGTGGCCCAGTGTTCTGGCCACGTCTGGGGGCTCAAATCCCATCAGACCTATTTCGCTGCGTGAAATCCTACCTGGAAAACCGAAGAATCACGGTCAGCACTCCCTTTACCTCTGTATCCAGAGCGGTTTACAGGGGCTGCCCCCAGGGATCCGTCCTGGGGCCGCTCCTGTGGAACCTGGTGCTTGATTAGTTTTTAAATCTGGATATTCGAAATGTCACTACACAGGCATACACTGATGAGCTGATTATGATGCTTCAAGCAGACAGCAGGGCTCAACTAGAGGCCATAGGCAACCAATGCCACACATGCTACAGGATTGGGCCAAGAGGAATCTTCTAACGATCTCAACCGAAAAGACAAACTCAATTCTCCTCAGGGGTGCTCTTTACCCTGGTAGACCCCCACTAATCAAAATAAATGGAGCGACCATCAAACTCAAACAGGAACTAAAATATCTAGGAAAAATACTAAACCGAAACTTGAACTTCACATCTCATCTCTGCTACCTCAGAACCAAAACAAGGAGGCTCTCTGCCCTAATAACCAAATTCATCAGGAGGGACTGGGGACTAAAGAAGAGGGCCCTCTCCCTTCTATACAAAGCTCTCTTCATCCCTATCCTGGCCTATGGCACAGGCGCCTGGTATCAGAAAGCAAGCACTGTAATCAACAAGAAAAACCTGGAGTTGATCCACCGATCCATACTATTGACAACAACTAGAGACTGCTGCACGCTAAGCACCCATGCGCTCCAGGTCCTGGCGGGCTCCCTTCCCCTGGACCTGGAGATTGTGCACTGTGGGCTGCTGCACCAACATTCCAAAGGAAGAACCACAACTTATCTAGACTACACAATAGATACACAGAAAAACAAATCCTCAGAAAATAAGAAGTTAACGGAACATCTGAAATCTATCTGGCAAAATAGATGGAATCTTACCACAAAAGGGCAAGTCACCAAAAAATTTATACCCGATGTCAGAAGGGTATATCCCATCTCCTTTTCCTGGTTTTCCCCTGGCCTACCCACCACCTTCCTTCTTACGGGACACGGCTCCTGCAGCGGGAAACTGCACGAGCTGGAAATCTCCGACAACCCGAGCTGTAACTGCTGGCAGGAGGAAGCCTTGGAACACCTTATCCACGACTGTGACAACTATGGGGACCTCAGACGTCAGCTATACACACGCAGCATTAACTCCTTGCGAAGAAACCGAGAAGACATAATATTGCAAGAAGAAGACAGTTACCGGGCTTTCACCGTCTTTGATCGCGAACTCTTTGAAAGACAAAGATCCCTGCCACATCATCATCACTGACCTATGATCCAAATACCAAACACGACTTGATATCCGACCCTCTGAACCAAGAAGTTCAGAATAAGACGGACCCACCCAGGGGACCAGGATACCCCACAAGTAGAGACTAATGAAAGCAACAAACCGGACCAACACAAGGACATAACAAAAAGAAAGGGAACACTAGAAACAACCATATCTTGAAAGACAACTCCAATGTAACTATTTACCAAAATACAGACGTGAACATCAAGGAAATGACTGCAAAACTCTGAACTAGTGACCATCCGAAGTATATACATAACACAACACATGAACGTGATGAATTGGACCTCATTTCTGGACTTGGACCTCCACTGGACTAACACAAAGATGAAGACTGCATCTTATGATGCCAAACAGCCATTTGGTGCCCCTGGCTGGACACTCTGCCTAGCCTGCTTTTTACTCATCTTACCAGAGCAGAGGGAGGGGACAGCCTGCTGTCTCCTCCCCCCTCCTTCCACCTCTCTTTCTCCTCTGGTGGGGATGGGTATGCCCCACTGTTTCAACAGGGATCACCTTCCCTGTTGACCCCTTACTTTCGATTTCCAACCCCTCGGTCTTCCGCCTCTCCTCCCATCTCTTTCCCCTTACACAGCGCCTGCCCCACACGTCCAAATTTAAAACGCCAAAATTCATGCCCATCCTATTAGGAAATCAATAAAGAAAAGAAGAATTTTATTTATTTATTTTTTTTAGGTCCTAGCCACTGAAATCTCAGGAAAGTAGGTAGCAGGACCTGCCAGAGCAAACTTTAAGGGAATACCTGGCTGGCAGCCCCGTGGCAGAGTACGTAAACGTAGGGTCCCATCAGGGGCCCGGCGGCTAACAAGCCAGATGAACAAGGGGCACAACATATTACACAACACATGACCCACATACTTTTAAACCTCTGGTGTTGACAGCGTACGATCCTCAATACAAAGAACATACGCGGAGATGGGGTAAATCCCTGTTGTCGTTGAACCGAAAATACTCTGTACTTAAACATCATTGCTGACCAGGTACATCCTTTCGTGGCAATGGTCTTCCCCTCTGGTGGTGCTGTCTTTCAGAAGGATAATGCGCCATGCCACACCGCCCGGATTGTTCGAGACTGGTTCGCGCAACATGAGGAAAACTTCCAGGTACTGCCCTGCCTCCAAATTCCCAGACATCAATCCCATCAAGCATCTGTGGTTTGTGTTGGAACAGCAACTCCGATCTGCTGCGTCTCAACCAAGGACCTTACAAGAGTTTAAGGATCTGCTGGTTACGTGTTGGTACCAGATACCACAAGACACATTTAGAAATCTTGTAGCGTCCATGCCTCGCTGGGTACGAGCTGTTTGGGCTGCCCATGGAGGACCAACATCATATTAGCTAGGTGGTCATAATGTTTTGGCTCATCGGTGTATTCATTCATTCATTTTTGTGTACCCTGTTTTTTTTTTTTTTTTTTGGTGGCTCCCAGACAATAGTCATCTCCACCCAATAATTCTGTGATAAAAAAAAAAAAATTAAATCTCTTGACTTAGCATCCACTAGAGGTTTACCAGAGGATACTCACCTGTGTGCTTAGGTTGCCCAAAAACATCTTTCTATCACTGCCTGTGCTCATGCACGTTTCCCCGTCTACAAGCGGGTGGGCTATACCTGTAGATGGTAAAAAAATAAATAATAAATAAAATAAAATAAATAAATATATATATTATTCATCGCATTTAGTGTGCAGGCTATAGCCATTTCCACAACTTTAATGTGCAGGCCATAGCCATTTCCACAACTTTAAATCTTATACCTCTCCCTGAGCTTAAAACTAGCATATCACAAAATACAGATTTATACTGACTTGAAAAATATTCGTTTTTCTTTCATCTTATTAACATTTTGGTGCAATGTCCTTCCTTAATAGAATCATATTTCGATTCTCCTCTACGACTGCCCTGATGGATAGCACAGTTAGCAGTCGCCATCTTTCCCCACACAGGGTGGAAAAGACCTGAGTTCGAGTCGGTCGATGACATGAGGAATTTTTATTGGTCTTTTCCACAACCTGGCTGAGTGATTTTTGCTCCCGAATACTCGAGTTTTTCGCAAGCCCTCCAGCTGATGTGAACTTACGGCTTTTAGGCTCATCAGCAACTAAATTGTTTTAGACTTATTAGCAACTAAGTTGCTGATGAGCCTAAAACCCGAAAATAACCAACCAACCAATCATGTACGAGTAATGTGATGACTATAAAGCTGACTATGCGCTGCATTCTTTTAGTTAGCAATTTAAAACATCTATTTAAGTATTCAACGTATGGATATACATTGTCCTAGTCATGGGACACTTATACGCTATTTTTTTAAAATTTTCTTGTAATTAATTCTCGATGAGCCTTGGAAGACTTAGAAACACTCTTAGAAAGCTTGTGGTATTGCCCTTTTCTAATCGAAGAGTTACGAAAATGATGAGTTCACTCATAATTTGGTGTATAAGGGATTAAATGAGTTTTGGGCTGACCTCTGACAACCTTTATAAGTCAAAATAATATTATTCCAAGTCATGCAAAATTTCCTGCACTATGAAGCTTGTTCATGACTTTTGGTTGAATCTGCACGAGCACAAAACCATTGTAGGTCTGTGTTTTTGATGGACGAATAAGAATTTCAACATTAAAGTTTGTCTGTATTGTGTCCAGGTCGACAACAGAACCATATCAGTGAGGAAAATTACAGTAATAATTATACTTTATTTATTTTATTATTATTATTTTTTTTTTACTAAAGATCTTCATGACATACCTTTGAAGATGCCACACAATCGGACTAGAAACTAAATTACGAATTTTGCATTTCTTAAGCGTAGATAGTAAATACGAGCAATGTCATGCAGTTTCTCAAATTTTGCAACTCTGTCCTCATTTCGAGAGGTTGACAGATGCTCACTTCTTCGATCATCACGAACATCTTCAGTTAGTCTTTGAACCGCTTATAGCATACAAACGCAGTGATACTTCTTAACGTTTCTCATCATAAACAGTTTTTAACATTTCATACGTTTCTGTTGCAGATTTTCCCAGTTAAAAGCAAAATTAGATATTCGTTTGTTGCTACATTGCAAAATAGTGATACGGAACCTTAACGCTACTAACGAAACTGGTTGTTACTCCAACCTGTCGGCCTACTGGACAGTCACTGTACTACATCTGTTGGAGGAAGTTTTGAACTACAACACCACTTCCGCTTACTTTCCAACTCATCGAACATGGCTGCAACAGCACCAGTCCGGGAAATTTATTGCCACATCTCGTATTTAACAATAAATGGTTAATGATAAAAACTGACATTGAAGTTGATAAAGTAACAAAAGTGGCCTCATTTTAAATCCAAGTTTGACATTTTGAGCAAACATTTTGGTGTCACCTTACTTCTTTCGTGATTCAGAAGTATGGATCGAAATTCAGCAACAGAATTCAGCAATAAATAATTTGCAGAATTTTAAAAATTATTTGAAAAAATTCTCGAGAGCGGAAGATCTGCTTCTGCACCTAACTCTGTAGATATTGTTTTTGTGGACTTTCCCTTTCTCCCTGCGGGGTCTAATGCCGTAAATTACGAGTGTTTCGCAATTGGGCGGAAGGAACCGCTAAGGAGGAAAGAAGAAGACCGATAATGGACGCAAATGCCAAATAAATCATTCTTCTTAAGGGGTAACTGTCAGCAAGGACACTCAGAAAATTGCTGACAGTCGCGCCTTAAGAAGAATGATTTATTTGGCATTTGCTTCAGAATGTATCGATATGAAAATAGTGAACTGATTACTGTACCAACAAACTTCAGAAAGATAGTCACGTGACCTATTGAAGATAACGTATACACTGTAACGCCCAATAAGCACGACTGTGTTAATTTACAACTTGAAGAAAAATATAGAAAATAAAACACACTTTTTAAAACGTTTTAAACATGAAAAAGAACAGTTTTAATTTAGTATTCTAAATTTACCAATAAATTACAAAAATACATGCGTATAAAGATGTACAGTACAGTACTTATTATATATTTATTATTTTTTGAATTTTCGTTCCCAGTTTCGAGCATTGGCAATTTCAGCTTTTCTCAACGATTGCGCGTCCATCTATCGTCAGAAGTATGAACTATATTTTGTTTAAATGGTCAACCGTTAAATCATTTTAGCTTAAAGAGATTTATTCCTGGTTAATAAACAAGATATCAATATAAATTATAGCAATTATAACGTTAATTAATAACCAAAATTATAAATTATAACATATAATATTATAAAAATTATAGTATTATAACAATTATAAAAAAGATGTAAATATAAATTAATTCAAATAAAAATGTAATTGTAATAAAATATAAATAAATATTTATTTTTATATTTCTATAATATTTATATTTTAAATAATTATATTTAAATGTAAAATATAAATAAATAAAAATATGAGAACAAAATTAAAATTTCTAAAAGCCCAATAGTAGTTCCCATTCTTCCCGCTTCGCTGGCCTCCAGTGTGAAGATAATCAACAAAAAAAGCTAATTAAATTAATTCAAATATACAATATAAATATAATAAAATATAAATAAATATAAATATCATTTATATTTTTATAAATGTTTATAATAAGTAACGTTTATTTTCATAATATTTATATTTTAAATATTCATATTAAAATATAAATATAAATAAATAAAAATATGAAAACAAATTAAATATTTCTAAAATCTCAATAATGGTTCCTATCCTTCCCGCTTCACTGGCTTCCCATGTGGCTAAAGATAATCAACAGAACCAGCTAACAGAGTTTACCACACTAAGAAGGAAAATTTTCTTCCCACGCTCCGAAGCAAATGTGGGACGCGGAAGATGCTGCTGAAATGGCGAGGGATACTGGTACAGCAGCTTAAACATCCTGTCATGGTTTAAACGGCCAGGAGGGGGTGGGAGAGATCGTGAGAACCAAAGACAACGCACAGAGTCAGGTGTCAAATTCCTTCAATTTAATGACTACAGAGAGAACATGCATGCCGATGTTGGACAGTGGAAGTTTGCTCGAGTTTCTCCACTGCCGCTAGGTCATCCGAGACCCTCCCCCCCACCGTGGATGCAACTGCTTGAAAATGAACGGAGGAAAGAGGAAGAGACGGATGATATTATTTCAGATTCTTGAGTAATACAATTACTAAGTCCAAGAAAAAAATCGGAAGTGAGACGATGATTGTTTGCAAGGTGAAAAATAGAAACATTACACTAAGGTTAATTTATTTAAAGATCTGAGAGTTAAATTCAACCCTTGAAATGGGATTAATTTTTTACATAACTTGGTTGGCAAAAATAACTTTAGAGAAACAGAAAACAAAAAGAAATAAAACTGAAGGGTTTTATTTTTTGTTGATGCGTAAGGGCAAAAAGCTACGATTCCAGCCCTGTTTTTTTTCTCCATTGGACCACTTAGAGGAACTTAAAATAATAAATAAATAACTTTTTAATGCTTCCCGAATAGAACTAAATCAATATGGAAAACAAACTTGAAGGTCTTCAGTGAATCTTGGCAAATAGGGTTACCAGACTTTCTCTAAAATTATTTGTTCTTTGAACGGCCCGAACAATGACACATTCGTTCACAATAGATGCATTGTGGATGTGTTAATATTTAGCAGATTAAATCCTGTAAAGAAATTTTTATTTATGAACGTCTTAACATGTACCTCAGGTGGTGCAACCAGGTAAAGTGCCGAAAATGGGACTTCTACCATAGGCGTCGATTGGAGTTAAGGAAAAAAGCTCAGAAAAACTGAAATTATGATTTATTTTGAAAATATGACTATGATTTTTATAATCTAAATCAGTTATAGTTTTATATGCTATAAAAGCTGTATACTTTTGGTTAATAATTAATTATAAAACAACACAGCTTTGCTAAGGCTATTCGATCTTATTGAAATTATTGGAGTTGGCAAGATTATCCTGTCCTACCTTATATATTTTACGATAAGCAGGGTTTAAACCGCCTAGTTAATGATAAGAGTCTCAACTGTTAAATAAACGGCTGATTAACTTTCAGTGACATCATTTGTTTGAATGTATTGCACAACTGGGCAACACGCTGTGAAAGTAAAGTTTGTTCTGCTGTGAGCATAAACTCTGAAGATTAAATTTTGATGGGCTTAAAAAAAAGGGGGGGGGATGTTATTCGTTTCAGTATTAATTAAATCATAATTTCTTTAATTATTATTTAGTTCTCTCTCTCTCTTTCTCTCAGGAAATATAAATTGGTGAGTATTACCTGATTGTTACCTCTGTTACATCAAAGTAACAGATGTCGTGTTTTGGTTTTAGGAAAGGACACTTTAACTGACCAAGATTTTATTTTGCGTTTCGAAACACATTTCTCTCACTCGGTGTTCGGTTGCATCGATAACGTTAAATGGATCAGTTTTGTTTTCCAAATAAGGCTGATTACGTTTCTGGAAGAAAGTAATAACCTCTTCAATTATTTACACCAACTGTGCATGTTAAAACAGTATGGTCATTTAAAACTAGCAAAAATATAGCAAAGTATTCAATGGTTGTGACAGCTATATTATTATTATTATTATTATTATTTGGTCATCCCAGTCCATCTGATGTTGCAACTCGAGTTTTTGGTGCATTGCTGATTCATATTCCAACCAAGAATCTAAGAGTCAGCACGAGATATCGTCGTAAAATGTGACATGTTCGCAGTAGTGCCACTTTATTATTATCATTTCTTTCTTCTCCTTATTGAATTTTTTTCAGCCTTGTGACCAGTACTAGCACCAAGTTCATGGGGTGGTTGGTCAGTTGTATCCGGTTGCTATTATTATTATTATTATTATTATTATTATTATTATTATTATTATTATTATTATTATTGTTATTGGTCGAGGAACGTTCTGACTGTACTACAGGTGTTCAGGGTTCCGGCTTTCTGGAGCTCCATGTAAGTGTTCTCTGGGAAGCTATTGCTGCTGGGTTCTTAAGGAGGCTCTTTGGTACCATTCCAATGATTGACATGGTCATCGGAATGGTCATTATTTGTTCCATAAGCTACATTTCTTTGATTACTTCCTGATCTTTTCCTATTAGGTTTTCTGGAGGCTGCTGGATTTTGGGCATCGCTATGTCAATCAGGTAGATAGCCGTTTCTTTCTTATCGATGAGAGTTATGTCTGATCTGTTCTGCAGATTGTCTTGTCCGTTATTATGGCGCAGCCCCAATGTCGTTTGTGAGTAGGGGTCTCTAGTACCGCCTGGAGTTTAATTGTAATACAACGGTACACTGTCTTTGATCAACTGGTATTTCTTTGCTAGCTTCGATGAATTATCCTGGCGACCTGGTAGTGCCTGCGAGTGTACTTCGTCTGGATGGTCACCCTGCATCCCGAGGGGATGCGCTGGATCGCTTCTGAGGCAGGTTGCATCGTCGACATGTTTTATCTGTCACTCCGGGTTCCTTGGAGATGTATTTCTTGCAGTTCCTTGTGTTGATTACTTATGTTTTTTAATGAAAACCCCCAAACACGAGGGGTATTAGAACCGATAGTACTTAGTACTGTGCAAGAGTTGAATGTTGAGAAGACGAAAGAAAATACTTGATGACTTTATACTTGAATTTCTGTTGTGATTTTCAGGAAATACGTATGAAGGAAGGTTGTTCCTGAAAACGCAAGGTGAATGAGGAAGAAAAAAATTGGTTCTGTGAGTTTGAAATTGGACAGTAAAAGGATGTTGACTGATTGGGGCACGTGTTCGGACTACTTTGGAAGAGAGAGAGAGAGAGAGAGAGAGAGAGAGAGAGAGAGAGAGAGAGAGAGAGCGGGAATTAGAGAAGCCAATCCAGAAGAGCAGTACCCATGGAACTATTTATACAAAAGGCAACAGCAGAAACAGAATGTCTATGAGACAGAGAATGGAGAGACTCTGTTAGAGATAAGTCATTAATAAGCCTAACTACCCTTTAATGGAATCCAGAAGCCTCAGAAAGGTTCTGGGGACGAAAAAAAAAAAAAAGAAAAAAAAATCAAATTATTATATTAGGGTTACCCGTAAATGATAACATAAACCCGATTGGTGTCTATAAATTACTTGTGTACTCTGATCGATTTGCCTGTTTTACTATACGAAAAAAACCTAGAAAAAAACCATGCTATCTACGCCTGAGCCCGACTAACTCAGCCACGGAGTGAAAAAAGCCCATTAAAGTTCCTCGCGTCATCGACGGGATTCGAACCCGGGCCTTTTCCACTCGGTGTGGGGAGGACAGTGGCGATACCACTGTCTATCCTCGCAGACAGGTTCTGGGGGAACTGTCCCAGATGTGAGAACAATATTCCACGTTAGGCTGGATTTGCATTTTGTACAGAGTGTACAGCTGTTTGGAAGAAAAGTAACGCAGAGCGAAAGAGAAAACCCAGTTTTTTAGATGCAGAGGAAGCAATATTTATGATGTACTTATGCGAAGAGAGAGGGAAGTCAGGATAATCCCTAAAAGAGATACCTAGAAAGAGATCATGCCTAGAAAATAGAATGTCATCGAAGATAAGCATAGGAGCAGAATTTTTATTGCGAGATATAAGACAGGACTGAGTTTAGAAGGATTGAAATCAACTAAGTTTTCTTTGCTCAACTGGAGAATTACCTGGAGATCGGCATTTAAGGAATTGCTAGTAGATATTCGAAAAGTTCAATCTGTTTGTGCAAGGCAAGGTTTCTCAAACTGGAAAGTGGAAAGTAATATGCTTTCAGCAGCAAAACTATAGACCGGATTTCCAATCAATGGAAGAAGCTCATTAATATACAAGACAAAAAAGAGTGAGAGAGAAAGAACCGAACCTTGGGGAACGCCAGCATTAGTGGAGAAGTTAGAAGACAGAGAGCCATAACCCGCAGTGAATGGTCAGAGAGAAAACTGGATACTCAATTACAAAACACAGCTGGCGAACCATAAATTGGTAGATTAATTAGAAGACCTTTATGTCCAAACACAATCGAAAGCCTTTGAAATGTCAAGAGCAATTACTTGAGTTTCACCAAACTATTCCATTGAATTTGTCCATAAATGGGTAACATATGCCAGAATATCAACAGTAGATGATATTCTGGCATATGTTATGATGGAAGGTTTACAGATAGTTTAACAGTTGGAGGTTACCATTACTTTAAAAAGAGTAGAAGTAAGTGCAGTGGGACGACAATTGGAGGAGAGGGATTTGTCACCCTTTTTAAGAATGGGCTGGATATGAGCAAATTTCCAAGCAGAAGGGAAAACACCTTTGGAATAAAAAAAAAATGAATAAAGACGACACAATACAGGGGTGAATTCAGGAAAAATTTTGAGAACAAGTGAAGAAATACCATCAACATCAATATTGTTCAAAATACTTCTAACATCCTTTTGACCGAAGACCACAAGGAGGCACTGAATGGAGTGTACTAGGAATGGAGGAAGGTCGTTTACCGAGATCATCAATACACGAGTTGGAAACAAAATAGGATGCTTGTAGGTCAGCTTTATCTTTGGCTAAAGTGCCAATAGAATCATCTAGTTTTGAGAGAGTTGGGAATAGAGATGGGCAAACGTTGCGGCCAATAGCTTTCATAGAGAGCAGAATGCTGGACTACCATTTCTGCCTGTTCGAAATCTAAGTTTGGACTCACTAATAACAGCTTTACAATTATTACGAGCTTTGGCGAAGGCAAAAAATGAACCTGGAGATTTGGATACAATCCAATTACAATGTACAATGTTCTTCTCTTGAACAGCCTTAGCACATTTATTAGATAACAAAGGGGTGGATTTGGACGAGAGTCTTGGGGCCACCAGAAAAGAACATAGATAGATTAGATAACAAGGTAAAGGACGAGATCTTAAGGTTGTTGTTGTTGTAGAGTTTTAGGAGCATCATCGACTAAGTCCATATTGCTCTGTGTATATTGTCTGTAAATTGCGTGTGTTCTGAGGTCGATTTTTTGCTTGCTGGACTAAAAACCCGAGTTTCTGCGGAAAAAAACCATGCTACCCTCTCAAGAGACCGACTAAAGTGATGTGTTAAAAAAGGCCCATAAAAATTGCTCACTTCATCGACGATAATCAATTTCAGATCTTTTCCACCCAGTGTGAAGAGGATGACAATCCTACGAACTGTGCTATCCACGAGGGCAAATTTTTAGGTGGAGTGTGGAATAAAAGATTTGATCCCTACAAGAATATCAAATTATTAAATTATTATAATAGGATCTCCCGTAAATAATTACATATATCTGTTTATGTATTATGTCTGTAAATTGCATGTGTTCTCTGATCGATATGCCTGTTTTGCTGGACGAAAAAACCAGAGTTTCTGGGCGTAAATAGACCTTGCTATTTACGCCTGAGACCAACTAACTCAGCCACGGAGTGAAAAAAAGCCCATTAAAGTTCCTCGCGTCATCGATGGGATTCAAACCCGGGCCTTTTCCAGCCACTGTGGGGAGGATGGTGACGATACCACTGTGGTTTTATTATTCTTGTAGGGGTCTACCAGCGCAAACCCCTACAAGAATAATTTCACTGATACGATCTGAGCAAACGTTGACATCAGATTTGAAACAGGATCGACAATCGCAATCTACATTGCGATTGTCGATATAGACTGAGTAAGAGATTGAAAAGCTTCTTCTAGGCTTGCTGCATTACTACCACGTCAATGGTGAATTGTCCTTTTGTGGAAGATCCCGGTTTTTTTCCCCCTAAGGGCGCTCTCCCCTTGTATCGACGTAGTTCATAGCCGAGTGCGAGAAGGTCCAAGCAGCAGAGATTATGATAGATAATTTAAATCAATAAGACTTACACTTATTAAAAATATTTAGGAAAGATACGAAAGATAGAAGGGGTAATGGGGTCATGCTTCTTGTGAAAAGCAGCCTGAGCGCAAAACGAGATTTTATTGACTCAGAAGTTACTTTTGCCAGCAGAGAGTCTGTGTGGTGTGAGTTAGTTAGAAGAAAAGGTATAATGAGAGCAGGAGTAATCTGCAAGCCCACAGATTTTGAAGAGTATGGTGAGAGTCTCTAAATGCAGATGGAATGGGCAAGCAATTGTGAATGTCTTGTTATGGGTGACTTCAATATCCCCCTAATTGGATGGCATAAATGGAAGGAAAACTCACCATGGGGAATAAAATAAAAAAAAAAAAAAAAACTAGATAAATATTATTTATACCGGCATGTTAGAGAAAGTACGAGGGTGATCCTTTAATTCTCGGACTGGTGCAAGATTTTGTTTACCGCGCAAACTTTTCATAACTGCCGCTAGAGGCACTCTCCCTGATGTGTGCATGGTAGTTAGCCTATGAACTAGTATTGCGCGAAGAGTTTTTTTAGCCCCTTGTCACTGACGATCGTTTTGAAGCAATATTATGTCGGACATACAGACTGAACAGCAATATGTGGTTGGTTATTGTGTCAAACGTGACTTAAATGCATCGGAAACAGTTAAAGAGACGAATGAAGCGTATAGTAATGAGTGTCTTAGTAGGATTTCTGCACGGTAGCACAGTGGTATTGTCACCGTCCTCCCCACACCGGGTGGAAAAGGCCAGGAGTCGAATCCCGTCGATGACGCGATGAACTTTAATGGGCTTTTTTGACTCCGTGACTGAGTTAGTCGGTCTCAGGCGTACATAGCAAGGTGTTTTCAGAAACTGGGGTTTTTTCGTCCAGCAAATAAATAAATCGACCAGAGAACACGCAATTTGCAGACAAATACATATGGGTAGTTGTAATCAATTACGAGTGATCCTGAAATAATAATAATAATAATAATTATGATTATTATTATTATTATTAGCGAGGCTAGCAAGGAAATACCAGTTGACCAAAGAAAGTGTACCATACTACAAGTACGAACCCCAGGCAGTACTAGAGACCCCAACCCACAAGCTGTACTGACACCGCGCCATAATAACGGATAAGACCATCCCGCCCAACATAGCGGACATAACCCTTGTGGGCAAGATGGATAAGGCTACCTACCTGATTGACATAGCGGTGCCCAACACTAGCAATGTCCAGAAAACCCACGAGGAAAAAATTAGGAATTACACGAACCTTAGACATGACGTCAAGGAGATGTGTCATATGCAAGAAGTAATGACCATACCGATCATCGTATCGACTACCAGTATGGTGCCAAGAGAACACCTACAAGGAACTCCAGAAAGTCACAATTCTGAAGACCTGTAGGATAGACAGAGAGTTCCTCAGCTAACAGTAACACCAGACATAACAACCCCCAATCAGGGAGAAATAATAATAATATCTTGGTAGGATGGCCATATTCCGGTGTGACCGAACTTTCCGGTGTGAAGTGGTTTCTCCATCAAGACAATGCAAGGCCTCAGACCTCGGCACCTATGATCACTGCCATAAGTGACGAGGTTCTGCCACATCCCCCTAATTCAGCGGACTTAGCCCCGTATGATTTCTTCCTGTTTCCACTTCTGAAGAAAACTTGAAAGGCAAGCGTTTCGCATCCGATACAAACGATGCTCGCGGAACCACAACGGAAGCACATCGCCGGATTTTGAAAATTGGCTTCCAAGAAGCATTTAATGGGCGATTAAGACGTTGACGAAAGTGTATAAAGTTCAAGGGAGAGTATCTCGAGAAGGAAAATTCCACAAAAGATTCAGATGATGCCAATTAAGATAAGATCTTGCACCAGTCCGCAAATTAAATGATCACCCCCTCATACATTTAAGAAGAATGTAGAGCTGTTGGAACGAGTACAGAGAAGGGCAACAAGATTAGTGAATGGAACAAAGGGTTGCTCTTACGAAAAAAGGGTTATATTTTGCAAATTACAGAGTAGGCACCTGTAAAGGAGCCCTGCAAATTACTGACTAGGCACCTGGAGACTAGGCACCTGTAAAGTGATCTGGTTGAGGTGTATAAAGCCTTGAATGGTTTGAGCATGCTCAATGCTGATGGGATTCTTCCTCTTGCTCAGAGTAATCGCCTGAGAGGGCATAAATTCAAATTGAGGAAAGACAGATGTAGGATAGATGTGCGGAAGTTTGCCTTTAGCCAGCGTGTGGTTGATTGCTGGAACAAACTTCGATCTGTCATTGTAGAAGTTGATAGCTTAAATAGATTCAAGGCTGGACAAACATTTGGAGTGAGGGGATGGGTGGAATAAGGGTTTTTTTGGCTGATACTACATAAACGTGCTTTCTTGCATCATTTGCCTTTGCTAATGCTAATGCTAATGCTAATATTTGTGATCGTTGGCGCGTCTCCAAACCGAAGGAATCTCTCCCGAGTTCAAATATGTCCTTATAATTAACTTCAATGGTTCAACGGCCTTCTTGGCAACCTCCTTCGATTGGGTATCAACTCCTGGGTATATTCCATCAACTCCAGGAACTTTACTTGTGGGAAAACCTTAGACAGCCCATCAGCTGGGTTGTCTAAGGTTTTCCCACACCCAGTGCACAATAGTCCCATCTAATTCGCTTTTTATTCCATACATGAAAAATTCCTTGTCGCCATTCTTGACTGTCTTAGCCAGTGCTTTCTCATATGTAGCCTTGGCCTTGCTAACCTTGTCTATGGTACTAATGTAGATCAACTTGTAGCTGTTGTAGGCTTCAGTCCTTTTCGTCGCTCTGTAAATGTCCCGTGCTATCTTTTTCTGCTCTGTTTGACAGGCTATCTCCACATTCAACCATTTCGACATCAACCTACACTATTTTTTATAGTGGTATATAGTGGTATGTATGCATTCAGGGCTTCCGTGATTTTTGTTTTAAAGTACAGTATTCTATAATTGTAATGTATTCACCCTCACTCTGCAATCCACCCAATTAATAGATGCCCTATAGCGCCTGGTACAGAATACTTCCAGGGAGCGTCAAAGGATGTTCTAAAAAGGTGGGGAAGTAAAGTAGTTAAAATTGAGAGGCTAATGGTACAGGAAACCATCAAACTTTATGATCTATAGCAGTAAAAACTTATAATATTTTGATCATGAGAGAGGGTTATAGCTCTCTTACTCCCCACTGTGACCTCCCTCGAATACTAACCTCTGATTATTTGTTTTGGCGCACTAATATCATGAAGACGTTTTTACGCTGCGTCCACAATTTGAGGAAATTTGAACTCTAATAACATTCGTTCTGTCAGTTAAGTAGTGATTAATGTGCTTCCATCTAGTGACACAAATCTGAATTACTGTTTATTATTAGTCGATCTAACACCAGCCATCTATTTTCATTTTGTTTTCATGTACAGCCAAAATAATATTGTAATAATTAGTTTATAATAATTAGTTAATTAATAATTAATTACGTTATAATTAAGTTGATAATTATGTCTTTTCGGTTGACTCCAGTTACTTTTTGTCTACGTGAAAACAAAAACGAAAATTAATTGGAATCCATCTACTGTGCTTCCATCTAGTGACGTGAATACTTCTGAACAATATTTATAATTAAAAGCAAGCTATTTTCTCCTTTTGTCGGTAGATGGCAATGTTAATTTTGGGCTTTAATAAGAATATACCGGTTAGTTGTAGTGGGGTTTTAGGAGCATCAGCGAATAAGGCCATATTGCTCCGTGTACTCTACATCCACTTCTGGCATTTACAGAGTCCTGTTTACTTAACATAAAAAATGATGGTGGAGTTGTGGAAAACCACCGGTGGCACCCCAAACCCACAACACTATTGCTTCGTCTAAACTGCCTGTAAAAAAATTTGATTTCGCGTGTTCTGTGGTCGATTTTCTGTTTGTTGCAGAAAAACCCTAGTTTCCGGGAGAAAAAACCATGCCACCCTCGCCTGAAATCCACTAACTCAGCCACGTTGTGAAAAAGACCCATTAAAATTCCTCACGTCATCAACTGGAATCAAACTCATGTCTTTCCCACCCGATGTAGGGAGGACGGCGATTCTAAGAACTGTGCTACACAAGGGGGACGATCGGTTAGCCTCGATCGCTCTCAATCCTTGGTTCTTCATTTGGAGAGTCTGTGTGGTGTTATCGTCACCGTCCTCCCCACACCAGGTGAAAAAGGCCCGGGTTCGAATCCCGTCAATAATGCAAGGAACTTTAATGGGCTTTTTATGCTCCGTGGCTGAATTAGTCGGTTTCAGGTAGATAGCAAAGTTTTTTCCTCCTAGAAACTGGGGTTTTTTCTTCCAGCAAAACAGGCAAATCCACTAGAGAACACTCGCAATTCACAGTCACAAATACGGGTTTATGTAATAAACTACGGGTAACCCTAATATAATAATTTGAAAGTTTTATTATTTCTTTTTGACTTAGACAAAATACACTGCCCTACCATTAATATCCAGACACCCCTCCATGGATAGGGAAATAGGTCCTATGCATGAAAGACATGTCACAGAACATGATATTAATATGCATACTGGGCTTCGAACAGACAATTACAAAAGTGGGCAACAAAATGACACTACCAACAGAAATACCTCAATAGTTCAACAGAATTGACCACCTCAACAAATGCTAGAAGCCGATTAACATGGTGTAAGGAGACGAATCCTGGACTGTAGAGTAGTGGAAAACAGTCCTATGGATAGACAAGTCGAGGTTCACACTCTACCAGTCTGGTGGCCGCTCCTGGTTGTGGCGAATGCCAGGGAAACAGTTTCTTCCCGATTGTATCCTCCCAACGGTGAAGTTTGGTGGAGGCAGTGTCATGGTAAGGGGCTGCTTTCATGGTTTGGCTTGGGCCCATTAGTCGTTATCGACAAAATCATGAATGCTGTGCAATACTAGAACAACCTGGACAATTATGCACTTACAACATTATGGCAATACTTTGGGGAAAGACCATACCTGCATCAGCAAGACACGCCATACTGTTCGGGTCGTTACAGAGTGATTTGAGGACATGGGTGTGGAAAAGTTGGATTGGCCAGCCCAGAGGGCCGATCTGAACCCTATTGAGCATTTATGGGATGTATTGGATTGTCGGGTACGTGCACGTCGAGATCGCCCAAAAAACAAGGCTGAACTAGTGGCTGCGTTAAAGACCAAGTGGAGGAACATAACACCTGACATTCATAAAAAGCTGGTTGAGAGTATGCTGCGAAGATTGAAGGCTGTCATAAAAGCAAAAGGTTTCAGTACAAAATATTAAATGACACAAAATAAAAGTTTTTTTTTTTGTCTAATGGTAGGAGTCCGGATATTAATGGTAGGGCTGTGTACATTGTTTACATTTTCGCATACTTTGCTAATAGAGGAGTCCACCCAAAAGTTAAGATGCAAGTAAACTTCGAAACTGCTGACTTAGTGCATCTAAGATTTTTAAATGTATAGCAGATTTTCCTGTTCAGGTGACGCTCTACAATTTATAAGGGTATTGGCAACTTATACACTTCAGCTACTACTGCAATGTACCATAGTGACATAGTTTTTGCATGCAAGACACCGGTGCTTTCGCACAACTCCGCATTTGGATCTCTTGTAAATTAAGATGGTACTGTCAAGGCCAGATAGCATATGTTAGTGTACGTTCATGTTTGCTTAGTGTGGGTTATGTTGTTCGACTGGCCGCTTAGCCTAGAGTCTGTGGATCACCACAGACCGCTAGTTACCGTTACTGGCGCTTGGAACTGGACCAGGTAAGTAGGAAGAGAACTCTGGCTGGCCAACCCCGGGGTAAGCCTGAGATTAAATCTTCCTTGGCCAAGGGTGACTTGAAGGCAATGAGCAGTGTCCTCTGCTGGGCAGGAATATGGGTCATTTGAAATTAGGGAACGGGTGGAGGCACAGAGATTCTTGAAGATCAAGGATTTGTTGCAGGTCTTGTGTTTAATGTAGAGAAGTCCTTTTGGGTTGGTGGGTTCGTATGAGAATTTCCTTTGTGAGTATCGAGAGATTCCTGTTATGTCAGGATAAAGATCAGTGTCCTGTTGGTGTTTTCTTTGATTCCATTCAGAAAATGTTCTGTGAATTGAGTTTTGGGTCCATTGTAAGTAGGGGATGTGCTGAACAGTGTGTTGTAGGTGGATTTGAAGCACTTCAAATATGGTCTGGGCAATAAGTAATGAAGGCTTTATATTTGGTTTCGTCAATTATGTAGAGATGTTCCTGCCCATGGGGTATTATTATATTAGGGCCACTCATTATTTCTAATATGTACCCATGTATTTAGTCTGTAAATTGCGTGTTCTCTGGTCGATTTGCCTGATTCACTGGACGAAAAAAAACCCAGTTTTTGGGGAAAACCTTGCTATCAACGCCTGAGACCGACTAACTCACCCGCGGAGTGAAAAAAGCCCATTAAGTTCCTCGCGTCATCGACGGGATTCTAACCCGGGCCTTTTCCACCCGGTGTGGGAAGGACGGTGACGATATCACTGTGGTAGCACAGTGGTATCGTCATGGGCGCAGACGCCCATGGGGTATTTTTCCAGTCCTGGTAATTAGGACACTTCTGGGTAAATCATAAAGAGGGCAAGTATACATGAGGTGAATTCAGTCTTCACTGTAGGGCAGAGAGGAGAATCGGTTCGACCTAGGGCATGCAGAACGATCCACGACTAGTGAGGAAGAACGAAACGTGAAAGCCTGGTGAGTACCACGGCAGAGGTTTTGGTGCAGTAATCATAACTTGTGGAAGAAATCTTTTAGTTGTTTCACATTTGGCTGTTTGCTTCCAAGATCGTTGCCAATGCTGGAAGAGCTTAGAGGAAATCTGTTTCATTTCATTTTTTGGATCATTAGCTCGATCGAGTGTTATGTCCAGAATGGTGGTGGCAATTCGTCTCTTTATGCGGTATGCAAGGCCACGACGAATAACCTCCAGGTTCAGAGGAAGAGTACCTGCTAAGACCTGGAGGGCAGGATTACTGACCGTGCGGCAAGCTCCGGTCACAGTGAGTAGGATATTGCGTTGAATTGTATGTAGATTTGCTTTATTACGTGCAATGATGGCACGAGGGAACCATATGCCTGTACCATAGCACACAGCTGGTAAGAAGATGGTTTTGTAAAGTAGCATGAAAATTCTCCTCTTCAAATCCCAGTCTGCCCTGCTAATTCGTACGATCATGGCGGTATAACAACATATTTTGTTGGAGAGATAATTAAGATGAGGTAAGAATGTTAACCGGGAGTCAAAGGTTACTCCTAGATATTTGTTTCGTTTACAGTTGCAATATCTGCCCAGAGATTTTAATTTAGGACAGTCTTCTTATGTCCAAGGATCCTTTGAGGAGGATAGCCTTCATTTTTTCTTTAGAGATGACTAACTTGTGGTTGTTTTGTCCAATTTTGGAGGATCGTTCATGCAGGGGAGGCAATTTGCTCAAGCTGAGCTCTAGAATCAGCTTTGATTAGGAGGTTGAGGTCATCTGCATAGGCCATGCAGTCCACAGGGGGCCTTGATCCACAAGACGAAATTCATCTAGTAATAAATTCAAAAAGTAGGGGCCAAGAACTGAGCCCTGTGGCAACCTCTGACAACTAGTCAGGAAGTTTTCTGAAAATTTGTTTGAACAGCTACTGAGTTACGATTGAAGATTTACTGAACAGTTACTGAGCGATTCTGGAGACAGCGGTAGAGGCTGAATGGAATATTGAGTTGACATAATCTCCTGATAGTGCTGGGCCACCAGATGGAATCGAAGGCACCAGCAAAGTCAATGGAGATAGCCTTTGTAGATATTTTTCTGTGGTTGAGTTTGCTGTGTTGAGGCGATTGTTCATAGCATCTTCAGTGGAGCATCCTGGTTTAAAGCCATACTGTTTTGGAGAGTCTAAGTTGGCTGTCTGATAACCTGGATTGAACCAAAAAAATAATAAAATAACCAAACTATTATTTTTTAGGCCACCTGAATAATTAAATTCATCTGCCATGCTGTGTCTTATGTCTGTTAATTGCGTGTGTTCTTTGGTCGATTTGTCTGTTTTGCTGGAAGAAAAACCCCAGTTTCTGGGGGAAAAACCTTGCTATATACGCCTGAGACCGGCTAACTCAGCCACGGAGTGAAAACAGCCCATTAAAGTTCTTCGCGTCATCGACGAGAATCGAACCAGGGCCTTTTCCACCCGGTGTGGGGAGGACGGTGACGATACCACTGTGCTACCCGCGCAGACCCCATTACTTTACAAAAACCGGGAAAAGAGCAATGGGGCGGTAAGATTTCGGGAGAGTAGGATTTTTGTCTAGACCTTTTAGGTGAGTCGGAGCACCACCTGTTTCCAAGAATCAGGAAAAATCCATTTGGCAAGGCATTTGTCTTGATGACGTCAGCCAGAGATGTATTGCTAAAAAAATAGTACCAGAACCCTCATTCTCCAGAAGATTATATGATAACGCCATATCGACTGTACAGTAACTGAATCAGACTTTAGACTCACTGTTCATAGAACAATCAGTTCTAGCGTTCAGCTCATGATGAATCAAAATGTAGCGTTTGCGCGCATCACAGTATATCTATTCGTTGGATCTCTTTATCTAACGCATTGCACTCTAGTAAGAAACGTTCAAGTTTCATAAAGATTGCTATTACTATTATTAGTGAAAGGGCGTGGGACAGAGGATGCTGTTCATGAATTACTTGAGCGTTGTGACAACACAGATACAAAATATCTACTGGGTTTCTTTGTGGACTTCAAAGGGGCCTTTGACATACTTTGATGGCAAAGTGTACTAGAGAGGTTCCGGGAGGCCCAGGTGTCTGCACCTCTCTATAATGTCTTAAGGAGTTACTTCTTTGATCGCTTTATAAGTGTTAGAAATGAATTTGAAGAAATTACAAGGTCTGTCTCAAGAGGATGTCCCCTGTGTCGGAATTTGGTTTTCAATATATGGCTGGGAAAGAGTTTTCAAGGTGTAAGCATGATTGCTTACGCAGATAGCCTTGTACTTCTGATTAAAGGTAACTCGAGGAAAACTTTCAAATCTTGTACTAGCTGATTTACAGCACTGGACAAAAATACACAAGCTTCAGGTCTCTATTACGAAGACGCATCAAATGCTACTAAAGGGAAAGTTGGATCCTGGACGTCCTCCTGTCATTAAATATAATGAGAAAGCAATCAAATGCAGTGCTACAGTGAAATATTTGGGCATACTATTGGATGATCGAAGGAGTTTCTTACCGCACGCAAAATATGTCAAGGACAGCAAAGTTCTTTTGGCCAAATTACGACAAATCACACATAAAGAATGGGATTTGAAGAATCGAGCCTTAAGGTTATATTATAACTGTATATTTTTGTCAACTTTAACCTATGGGGCCGGTGCCTGGAGCTATAGATCTGATAAAATATAATAATTAAGCAATTGCAACAAGCTCAGAGAGCAGCCATGCTCTGATGTCCAGAGCTTCCAAAACCACTTCTCACTGGAGCTCTTCAAGTGCTCCTTGGTAAACTTCCAAGACAATACCAGGTGCAATTTAGATATTTAGATTATCATCATAGGAGACAAATTCCTGCGACAATTGGTGGCATCAGTCTTAACTTGGAGAATAGCCAAACCCAAGAAAACAAAAGACTTCGGATGCTTTTTGCCAATAAATGGCAATCGGGTTGGACTGCAACAGATGTCGAATTAATTACTAAAGATTTCATCCCAGTTGTTAGGGAGTTTGTCAAGAAAGATTCCCTCTGGCTATTCCTAACCTTCATACCACGTTTTTAATTACTGGTCATGGTAGTTTAAACTGCAAACTGTATAAATTTAAACTGGTAAATTCGCCATTATGCCATTGTGGTGAAGAAAAAACTGTAGATCATATCTTGCTGTAAACAATTTCATTTCTTCAGAATTTGAAGAGTTGACAGGAAGATAACTTCCACTTTCTATACTGCTATTTTTACTTTTTCATTGTACTAACTTCTATTTCATGATGGGTACCTCTGTGATCCTTCTCTTTTCTACTCTATTTACCCAGTCCCATCCATTACCCATACTTTACCTAACTTGTATTGCGCATACAGAGTCTTGACCTCTGTAAGTGTGGCAAGATGTAATTTGATCCTGGCCGCCTTGCATGGCCGGCATTTGCATTGCTTCACCACAAGACGTTTACGAGCGGCTAATGGGGGAAACCCTGGGGTCCGCTAATTTTAACATATGGATAAAATGAATAAATAAAATGAAAGGTTACTATTAATATATATTTTTAGTAGCAAAGGGTAAAATAGATATTTCTCCCTCCCCTTTGATTATGCCTTTGTTTCATAATATTAGGTGTATACATTTAATGATTTTCTATTATGACATTTAGAAAAAAGTACGGTAACGTCGTTCCGGTGCGTTCCGGCCCGAATACACCACTGACCTAAGCCTCAATATTATCGTGACCAGGCATTTATTTATTCTTGTTATATCAAGGGCTTTGCTCATTTCCTCAGAGGGGAATGGAGGTTCTATTTTATTGTTGGAGAAGGCCCGATTTTCTTGTTCAATTTGCTTTTGTTCATCATTGATGGGACTCCCATCAGTTTGAAGTAGGGCATTCAGAATATTATTAATAGATTCGGCCCATATGTGTGTTGAATTGCTGTCGGTTGCATTTAACATTTCTCCCCTGGGCAGCTTATTCATAATGATACAATAAACAATTCCCCAAGGATCTGCTTTACCAGTAGGTATCACAAGGTTATGCCATGACACTTCCCCTCGACATTGCCACCAACATGGTGAGGGGACCGTCCAGTGATGCTGCTGGCCTTCCAGATTAGCATCACTGGGATCCAACGCCCACAGCCTAGGTTCCAGGCTAACATCAATGGAATTCGGCTTGTTTGTCATGCGCTGTGACCAGTTGTTTTCAGTAAGGGGGATCCTGGTGGTTGAGGGGCCCAGCTTCAATACACCACTTTGGCCCTTGCTTCGACAAGACGTGTGGTCCTGGAAGGTCCTGCTAAGATCATTGATAAGAGGGTCAACCGTATCAATGTCACGCGCCTACCCTCATGGTCCAAGGGACAGGATTCAGGCTGGAGGTGGTGGTGTGAAATGGTGTCTGAGTAGCTTTGGCATTTCGCTCCCGAGCATTTATTGCATGCCAGGTAGATGGGCATCCCTTTGGGCTCCGTGGTGGGTGGGAAGCCCGGGCACTGAACCACTTAAAAACTTCATGAATCCTGATAAGCTAATTTCTTCTGGGGCCTCAACCTGGTCCCTAACTGAAAATTTGACTGTATACCAAGAGAACGTCACTTCTGCAAAAAGACAGAAAAAAGGAGGTTATATCAGGTCCAACACCTCGGTTCCTGATAATTCACTCAACTAATGAGAAGCCTATAGAAAAAATGTCACCCTTCTTTATCCAGAAGGGTTAGCAGGCTCTCCTAAGTCTGTCAAACGACTTCATTCGGATGACATACTCGTGGAAACCAGAAGTGATATATACTCACAACAGCTCCTCCGTGCAACATCTATCGGGGGAATGCCTATCACTATCCCCCCACAAGACATTGAACTCCATCCTGTGGTGTCATCGCGGAATGGAATCTGATGGATGTGACTGAATAGGAATATTATCTTAACGATATTCAGTTCACCAACTTTTTCTCATGAGATCAAAGCTGGCTATATCAACTGCCCAGTGCATCCGTATGTCTCAAATCCGTTACGGTGCTTCAAGTGCAAGAAATACGGACACTCACATATGGCTTGTCGTGAAGCCCTTGTATGCGCTGCGCTCGGTGTGGTGCAAAGGATCACGAAACAACATCATGTTCAGTTGCAAAACCAATTTGCATTAACTGCCAAGAAGAACACCCGGCCTACTTAAGAGCATGCCAGAGGTGGAAAGAAGAAATTCAACGACTTAAGGCACAGCTGAACATATCTTATCAATAGGCAAAGGAAACGGTGAAACCTCTAAATACAAATAAATCAACCAACGCTCAGAATGTAGCAGGGAGGTGTTCCATCAGAATTCAGACCGAAATGACCATACCACCAAAGCAGTCATTCACTCCTATTGCTCGCTACCTGCTAAGTTCAATAAAACCCGCACAAAAGGACCAATCAGCTGCCACTCCTATATCTGTATCTCCTAATGCTTCACCAGTAAAAAAAACAAGTTTCTGGAGAAAAGAATAAGATATTTGACATACATCCTAGTTCTCAAGAAAAAATGAATGCCGAGGAGAAGGAGGTACATGAAGAAACAGTCTTGGAACTCTTTTCTGATGAGGATATGGACACCAGGTAGCGTCCATACTTCCCCAGAAAAAATAAATCTAAGACTGACAAAAGAAAGCCCTCAGCACTTCGGAAGCTGCCTGATGGAACCACCAAGCCAAAATAATGGCTAAATTCCTACAATGGAATTGTCGTGGACTCCGGCAAAATGCAGAAGACATCAAAGCACTCCTGCAAAAGCACAGACCATCTTGCTTTTGCTTACAGGAGACTTACCTAAGGGCAAATGATGACCTCAGGATACGTAACGTTACTATCATTCGCAAAGATAGAATTGGGGTTGGCCCAGGTCGTGGAGGAGTCGCAATCCTTGTGGAAAACCATAACTCTTTTCAGCCTCTGCGACTTACAACCAGCATAGAGGCAGTAGCGATTCGAATAGCAGTGGGGTTTTTACTAATCGTTTGCTCTATATATTTGCCACCTTGTACTGACATCTGCCAGAAAGACCTTGATAATCTCGTAATGCAGTTGCCTCCCCTTTCTTACTTCTTGGGGACTTTAATGGGCATAACACCCTGTGGGGTAGTGCTAACATCAATGGAAGGGGACGAGTCATAGAGCGTATGCTCACTAACAGTGACCTCTCCCTTCTTAATGTGGGAACAAACACCTTTTTTCCACATGCCTACCCGTACGTTTTTTGCCATTGATCTTTCTATCAGCTTCTCTTCTCTTCTCCCTTCACTTACTTGGGAGGTGGATAATCACCATACTTACTGAGAGACTTTGTCTTCTTGTCAGGTTACTGCGGTGGAAGTTTGATCAGAATGACTGGAGTCAGTCAGGAGCCTATCAATGACGCAGTCACGTACATAACAGAAAATATCATCCATGCAGCTGCAACTACAATTTCAAAAACGTCCATCCGGTTTCCTGCAAGTATACATGCACCTATTCTTATTCTTAGTTACCCTAACACATCCCATATATTTATTTGTTTCATGATGACTGCCATCAGTCTCTGAAACCCCCAGCACCGCTCGTTCCAGGCCGCTGCTTATTCTAATAGAAGTAGTGCAAGAATCACCTTCACCTCTGCCTGCGGCTACTTTTAACCTTTTAGTCTGTGATTCCCCAAGCTAGCAGTTTTCCGACCCACATAACACTGTCCGATAGCATCAGCAAATACTCTTGTACCCTTTCTATTTAAGTGTATCCCATCCCTGTAGAAGTAGTCTCTCTTGTTAATACGTACAGACCACGCTGAAAAAAAATTCTAACCCATGAGCCTTGCAGAATCCCTCCAGGGCCGAAATTGGTTTGTTCAGTTTACCCCAGCAGTGTGTGTGTGTGTGATGACATGCGCTGAATTTTTTTTTTTTCTTTTTCATCAAACAGGGTATAAAGTGATGTTATATCACTTATTTTAATTCAAATGTACGATGATGAACTTGAAATTTTAGCGCCCATCACTCTACTTCATATCGTCATTGCATCATTATTATGCAACATATTCGATGATTACGTATGTAGGTGGCGCTGTGAGGATTTTTGTTTACTTTTGTAGCCCTTTAATCGAGTAGTGTGGGTGATGTAATTTAAATTTTGAAAGAGGTAAATTTTCTCTTGAAATTTTAAGATATTTAAATAATTTTTAAGTGGAATACTTCGTAATCATGTTGGAAGCACATCTTCCTAAGGCTTTACTTTTTAAAAAGGTGTTGGAAGCAGTTAAAGACTTAATTAGCGATGCCGATTTAGAATGCCAACGCACAGGGCTCGTGATGCAAGCCATGGATAATTCCCATGTGAGTCTTGTATCCCTCTGTTTGAGAAATGATGGCTTTCAAAAGTATCGTTGCGATAGTAATGTCACATTGGGATTGAATTTAAATAGCCTGTACAAGGTATTAAGATGTGCATCAAACGATGACAAGCTTGTTATCAAAGCAGAAAATGATTCAGATTCTATAGTTTTAATATTCCAGAGCCCCAACGAAGACAGATATGCCGAATTTTCAATGAGATTGATGAACTTGCAGACAGAGCATTTAGCTATACCTGATACAGAATACAACGTTGTTGCTACCATGCCCTCAATAGAATTTCAGAGAATATGTCGTGAACTAAGCAGTATCGGGGACTCAGTTACAATATCTTGTAATAAGTATGGTATTAAGTTTTCTACAGATGGTGATCTTGGCACTGGTGGAATTCGACTGTCACAGACAGCAACTGCAAATGAACCAAGCGATGCTGTCACAATTGAGATGCAAGAACCAGTTTCTTTGACTTTTGCTTTACGATATCTGAATTTTTTCACAAAAGCAACTTCTCTCTCCCAACGTGTGAAACTATCAATGTCTTTGGACAGCCCATTGGTATTGGAATACAAGATTGAAAATATGGGATATTTACGTTATTATCTTGCACCAAAGATTCTTGATGCAGAAGATAATTGAGTGCCTTTCTTAAGAATTATACGTGCAGTATAATTACAGTAATATATTTTAGTAGTATATTTTATCCTACAAGTTTGCAATATAAAGTTGAATATAATATATTCAAAATAACTGGGGCACTTTTATTATCTTGTATCAGTGCTTCTGGATTCAGTGGGCAATTGACTGTTTGTTAAGAATTAATGTATATGTCTAGTAATATATTTAGAGTAATATAATATATTGAGTTAAATGTTTTGTTATAGTAATTTGAATTTACCCTTCCTGTTTCTTATGGGATACTACAGTATTGACTCTAAGGAATTATGTGTTGTGTGAGTAAAATTGTTTATAATCAGTAGTAGGGGTTTATTTTTGGATATTTGATCCTAAGTTTGAATTTTGGCTTATGGCTTTAACTACTGTATTATCATCAGTTTTTATAAATTTTTATTTGACCCAACTGTCCTCAAATAATGGCCATTTAAAATTTTTAAATGTTCGTAATTATGAAGATTGTCAGTATTGATAACATTAGCCAACAAAAAGTATTTTTTGTGATACTTCTGCAAATATGTGATTCTGGAGGAAATAAATGAAATTTTTGTGTTTATTTCCTATAATTGATTTTCGGAGGATTCAAAAAATCACCATAAAAAGTTTCTATCACATCTACGTCAAAAGATGTACCAATGGTTAATGTTAACAGTTTCTACTCTCGAGGGGCTTTTATGGAGGATAGATTTGCAACCCTGTAAATGTAACATTAGCCTGTAAAAGTGCAGGGCTTTCCAAGTTAATACTTGGAAAACCTTCGCACAGCCTATAAAAATCCTCCCCAGAAACGTTAAGTGTGCTCTCTTTAAATTGTTATATTGGAATTGGAACATAGGAACCACAGGTAGAAGTCTGGTTATGTTTATCACAAAAAAACCCGAGGCCAGAATCAATTGCTAAAATTAAGAGAATTAGCTTATAACTGTTAAAATAAATCAGTATGTCATACTTTACTGGCTAGATTATGCAGAATTATCATATTTTGTTGAAACGTAACTCTATATTGAATAACTGTGATGTGAAACTATCGTGGTGATTTTCAAAATCTACGCTTAAGAATTGGTTAAAAACAGCATTTAAAGTTCTTGGAGATAAAAATCGTGTTAGCTAGTGTAATCAATCAAAATAAGGAATTACCAGAAAATAGTCTGGATAAAAATTGTTATAGTCCTTTATATTTTACATATTTATTATTATATAGTTTTAATAGTATAATAATTTTAATAGAAGAAATCTTTATTGTACAATAAAGATACAATAATGTGCCTGCCAGGGCCAGGGGCTAAATCAAGCATGCTAAATCTTATTCAAGCATGCCCAAGTTATCTGGTCTCAGGTGGAGAGACTGGTGTTTTCTTGGATTTTTATATCATAAGAAACCAAACTGATTTTAGAAGAATGTGTGCATATAAAGGCTTGCCAGTTCCTTGCTTCGAGGCTTTGCCAACCAAGCAGCATTCCAAAACAGTCTCATCAAACCTGCACTTCCACACAGTTTATTCTGACCAGCAGTTCATGATAAAAGTAAACAGTGAATTATATAACTAATGTTGATAAGGAGTAAATGAAAGCTTTTCATTTATAGGAGCATAGCCAATAACAAGTTTGTGCTGTCTATAGCTATTTGGAATTTCAGGTTTGAAGAGCAAGTTCATGAGGTTTTTTGATTTTATTTATTTATTTATTTTTGGTAGTTTAAAAACACTTGTCCTGTGTTATCCATAAATGTACAAGCTTTTTGATTGTTATAACATTTGCTAAAATTCATTGAATAGAGGATTTATTTATATATGGATAGACAATGAATTTTATTAGTGGTAGAATGTGTGTATATATATATATATATATATATATATATATATTTATTTTATTTTATTTTTTAATTGTGATGAAAATGACTTTCTGGAGGGAAAAACTAAAACAAAAAAATTGGGTATAAGTGATTAAAATTATTTTTAATAATATTGTTGCTTTTTCACTTTGCAAACTTTGTGTTTATACTCTTTTCATTTTTCTGTTGTCTCATTTAATTTTAAAGCAAATGCAGATTTTTTTTATAATTTATGCTTATAAATTTCATATATAAATATATATATTCATATTCTTATTATTGTTTTATATGTAGAGTATGAGATTTTATTAAATATATTATTGAAGAGATTCTGTTGTATTGTACAATAACACAGTACTTAAGATTTCACAGTATTTTAAAATAAATATGTAAAAATTGAAAATTTTTCCCCATATTAAATTTTTTTTTAATATGGGGAATTCTCAGAAGGTGAGATTAAAAAAAAAACAAAAAAACACTGCCTGTGGTTCTAGATGCAAAATAATGTCCATATCCCAGAACACCATATATACCCTATTTCATTTTAATGTAACATGCATAAACTTATCGATTTTTCCTGCTGAATGGAATATGATATTCCAAGTCAGAGGTGTAAATAAGTAATTAAGAATGTGTAAGCTTAATGTGTAATAAAGTTTACACATAAATAATACATTAAAAAGTTAATGTACACCAGCGTTTCTCAAACTGTGTTCCGTGAGATGCGAAAAATCCTAATTAATAATGAAAAAAATAATAAATAAATAAATTAATTTTGCATATTTGTAGCATACACCACTTTTGTATCATTATAATACTTAACATAATTTTTTTTTGGTTATTAATATCCTAGGATAGACTAATATAATAGACCACAGAACACTTTATTTTGGCAGGCTTTGCATAGAGAAGTATGCATAGCCGTAATGACACTTACAAAAAAAAAGTAGCAATGTGGTGATCTAATATGCCATTTGTATGTGATTTAGCCTGGAGTACACAGGTTGAAGTGAGGAGGGAGCAATCCGATATCATAACTAAACTCACTTCCTTGTATAAATTTTTTTTTGATAATTATTATTATTTTGAAATACAGCATTATTATTAAAATACGTCACCATGGATTTGTGGTCGAAAAAGGGAATGAGAGGCAAAGTACTTATAGTAGTGCAACTGTGGTTGATGAAAACGAACACAATATTGTCATACTTCAAAGTGAGGATGAACAATTGCAACCTTTTGTTCCCCAAAAATCAGAAGTGAAAAAACAGGAACCAACTAATAAAAAATCAAAACGAAAGTGTAATGACTGTTATTTGAATTTCAGCTTTACCTGTGTTGGAAATAAGGATGCTCCTGATGCACAGTGCATCATATGTAATAAAATACAGTATTAGCAAACAGTTCTTTGGCTCCAGCTAAACTTCTGTTTTGTAAGTGTTCCATGAATATGTCGTGAGAGGAAAAGTGTTCTGTGAATATGTTGTGAGATGAAAAGTGTTCTGTGAATATGTTGTGAGATGAAAAGTGTTCTGTGAATATGTTGTGAAATGAAAATAGCATTAGCAGAAGCATATGATGCAAGAAAGCAAGCTTATACTGCATCAGCCAAAAAAAAAAAAAAAAAACCTTCTCATTTCACCCATTCATTCGCTCTAAATGTTTGTCCAGTTCTGCCTTGAATCTATTTAAGATATCAACTTCTACAATGACAGATGGAAGTTTGTTCCAGCAATCAATCACCCGCTGGCTAAAGGCAAACTTCCACACATCTATCCTACAACTGTCTTTCCTCAATCTGAATTTATACGGCGCCTCCGTAGCCAGGTGGGAAGGAGCAGCAGTGCGTAGCACACGCTTCTTGATTAGACCGGGGTTCAAGCCCGTCACCACCAAATACAGAGGATGCGGAAAGGTCAGGGAATGTGGTCAGGGAAAGGTCAGGGAATGACCACAGCATATCCCTGGAGCAATATGGCCTTAGTTGCTAATGCTCCTAAAAACCAAATAACAACAACAACAACTGAATTTATACCCTCTCAGGTGATTAGTCTGAGCAAAAGGAAGAATCCCATCAGCATTGAGCATGCTCAAACCATTCAAGGCTTTATTGACCTCAATCAGATCACTTCGCAGGTGCCTAGTCTTCAGACACTGTAATTTGCAAAACTTAAGCCTTTCTTCGTAAGAGCAACCCTTTGTTCTATTCACCAATCCTGTTGCCCTTCTCTGTACTCATTCCAGCAGCTCTACATCCTTCTTAAAATGAGGCCTCCAAACCTGTATACAGTACTCAAGGTGTGGCCTTTGGGTAATAGTGCTGATGCTGTAGAAAGCATAAATGAAGAGCTAAAGGGATTAAGAATTAAGAGCTAAATCATTCCACAATTTAGTGGTGCCCATAAAACCTATATAACTGACTCTACTGTATCGAGAAGTTGACTGGTAAACTGCTATCTACGTGTCCACAGCCATTGACAAAGTTTAAAGCATATTCCCGACGTGGACATTGGATATGGGGTCAACTTGTTTTCTACTGTAAGCATCCTATTAAAAAATTAGGAGACTGATTTACCTTTATCCTGGAAATTCATCTGTTGTTTTGCAGAAATGAGTCCTCCACACTTTCACTAAATTTCACCTGTCTCTGTTTACATGGTAGGTACAAGTGGTCCCTAGATTAGTTTTTTTTTTAACTGCTGTGCAAGTAACTTTACAATGTATAAAAGGAAATCCTTGAGTGTAGTGGAAAAAGTGGAAGTGGAAGTGCTTAATAGTGTAGATTGGGGTGTTAAAAAAAAGACATCACTTTAAAATTTGGTATCCATGCCAGTAGTGTTCAGCCATTCTGAAAAACTATTCTCAAGCTGTTTGAGGAAACAGGACCCAGTCAGAAGCGTGCAAAACTATGCCAATATGAAGATATAGATGAAGCAGTTTTTAAGTGGGTGAAATTGATTCGAAACCAAAACATGCCATTTAATAAAAAAAAAGGCTGTGGAGTATGCATTTTTTCTCGTGCATAAAACTTTCCAAGCCAGTTCTGGTTGGCTGGACAAATTTAAAAAGAGCCATGGCTTACTCAAAAAAGTTATTTCTGGTGAAAGTGGGGCTGAAATTGAAGAAGAATGTACCCATTGGAAAGAAACAGTTTTGAAAAAAATAATGGAGTACAAGCAGTGGTGGGATTCAAATAATTTAACAACCGGTTTGTGCCCTAATGACCGTTCTAAGTATAAAAAAACTATATACCGAAAGGTAGTTTATTATTTCATGCAGTTAATACTTAAATAAGAACAATAAAAGAGGTCCACAAAACTAGATTATGTTATAAGAAAGAGTTTTAAAATATTAATGATAAAATATTAAATAATACCTGACAAAAAACTAAAACTGTTATTTAAGATATTTCCATATTGCTTCTTGATTGGCGTCCTCGCTTGCAATTTTTCTTCGCTTTTATCCGAGCATCATCATCTTCTGAGTGATTTATCCTTAACCACTGTAGGAGTAGGATCCCATTCCATTAGAGTAGGCCGATTAGACTAATAGTCATTGTGTTTGATATATTAGAAATATAACAACAACAACAACTGAATTCTAAAATAATTCTAAAATAATTTAAGAAATATTTAAGAAATAATTTAAGAAATGTTTTGATATGAGGAATTTTATTGTGGCTTAAACACAGAGCGTACAGATAAAGCAGAAATATATGAGCTTTCGGCTATATGGTAGCCTTCGTCAGAATTAAAATACATGAATGGCAGTTGGAATGAAGATGTGCACTGCCAGGTGCGTGAGACGCGAGGTTTAATTGTTTGTTGACGTCTGTGGCTGTGACGCATGATGACGTGGCCAGCGCTTGTCCAATGACAGAACTACTGACTCTGTGATCGGGTTGACTTGGCAACCACTGTTCCTGTTTAAGGATTTATCCGAAGATTTTATATTTAATGATTCCAACCAGGTACGCTTTAGGTAATGGTGGGATCTGTCTACCACCACGACATCGCGGTGTGGGTCGATGTCGTGGTGGGTTGTCCAGACATGTTCGGCGATAGCTGAGTGTTCTATATCCGCTAAACGGATCGCTCTTTTGTGCTCCGAGAGACGTTTCTCGAGTCGACGTCCAGTCTCTCCGAAGTAGCAGCTAGTGCAGTCACGGCAAGAGATGCGGTAGACTAAACCGCTCTGCAGAAGGGTGGGGACAGGTGTTTTCACGTTGGAAATGAAAGAACGCAGTTTCCTGCCTGGGAGCTGGATGCACTTTATTCCGTGCGTTCTCAGGATTCTACCGATCTGTTGTGACAGGTTGGGGTAGTATGGGATGAATGCCCTTGTGGATGGCTCGTCACTGTTGGTGTTGTAGCTGGTCGTCACGATGTCACGTGTCTGTAGATCACACCTGTCGAGGACGTCAATGGGGTAGCCACACCTCGTAAGGTCTACTTTGACCCTAGTGACCTCTTTGCGTCTTTCATCAGCGGAGCTGGAGTGTGTCCAGGCGCGAGTAAGCAAGGTTCGGGCCGTGGAGAGGAGGTGGCCTCGCGCGTGTGCTGACCGGAAGTTGGTAAACTGGCCAGCACACATGGGCTTACGATAAACTGTAGTCCTCAGGTATGTGCCTTCACGTCGGACAAGTGTGTCTAAGTATGGTAAAGAGTTGTTCGACTCCAGCTCAATCGTGAATTTTATGAAGGGCGATAGTGAGTTGAGGTATGATAGAAGTCGCTGACCTGAGTCTCTAGGGATGACCACGAACACATCGTCAACATAGCGACACCAAAAGGCGATGTGATCAGGTGCGTGTGCAAACGCACGTCCCTCTAACTCCTCCATCACGATGTTTGCTGTGACTGAGCTGACCGGGGAACCCATGGCCGTGCCATGTATCTGCTGGTAGACTGAGTCATTAAATATGATCGCACCCCCTGTTAAGCACAGTCTGAGGGCGGTGGAAATGTCATCGGGTGTGAGACCAGTTCTTTCGTTGAGGGTTCTATGATAGAACAATGATAGAACCCTCAACGAAAGAACTGGTCTCACACCCGATGACATTTCCACCGCCCTCAGACTGTGCTTAACAGGGGGTGCGATCATATTTAATGACTCAGTCTACCAGCAGATACATGGCACGGCCATGGGTTCCCCGGTCAGCTCAGTCACAGCAAACATCGTGATGGAGGAGTTAGAGGGACGTGCGTTTGCACACGCACCTGATCACATCGCCTTTTGGTGTCGCTATGTTGACGATGTGTTCGTGGTCATCCCTAGAGACTCAGGTCAGCGACTTCTATCATACCTCAACTCACTATCGCCCTTCATAAAATTCACGATTGAGCTGGAGTCGAACAACTCTTTACCATACTTAGACACACTTGTCCGACGTGAAGGCACATACCTGAGGACTACAGTTTATCGTAAGCCCATGTGTGCTGGCCAGTTTACCAACTTCCGGTCAGCACACGCGCGAGGCCACCTCCTCTCCACGGCCCGAACCTTGCTTACTCGCGCCTGGACACACTCCAGCTCCGCTGATGAAAGACGCAAAGAGGTCACTAGGGTCAAAGTAGACCTTACGAGGTGTGGCTACCCCATTGACGTCCTCGACAGGTGTGATCTACAGACACGTGACATCGTGACGACCAGCTACAACACCAACAGTGACGAGCCATCCACAAGGGCATTCATCCCATACTACCCCAACCTGTCACAACAGATCGGTAGAATCCTGAGAACGCACGGAATAAAGTGCATCCAGCTCCCAGGCAGGAAACTGCGTTCTTTCATTTCCAACGTGAAAACACCTGTCCCCACCCTTCTGCAGAGCGGTTTAGTCTACCGCATCTCTTGCCGTGACTGCACTAGCTGCTACTTCGGAGAGACTGGACGTCGACTCGAGAAACGTCTCTCGGAGCACAAAAGAGCGATCCGTTTAGCGGATATAGAACACTCAGCTATCGCCGAACATGTCTGGACAACCCACCACGACATCGACCCACACCGCGATGTCGTGGTGGTAGACAGATCCCACCATTACCTAAAGCGTACCTGGTTGGAATCATTAAATATAAAATCTTCGGATAAATCCTTAAACAGGAACAGTGGTTGCCAAGTCAACCCGATCACAGAGTCAGTAGTTCTGTCATTGGACAAGCGCTGGCCACGTCATCATGCGTCACAGCCACAGACGTCAACAAACAATTAAACCTCGCGTCTCACGCACCTGGCAGTGCACATCTTCATTCCAACTGCCATTCATGTATTTTAATTCTGACGAAGGCTACCATATAGCCGAAAGCTCATATATTTCTGCTTTATCTGTACGCTCTGTGTTTAAGCCACAATAAAATTCCTCAATGAATCCAGAGCGCGTAGGCCTATTTCGTTAATGTTTTGATATATTAGGCGACTTCTCTTCTCTGAACATATTATGTTCATCTTTGAAAAACCCCTTTCCGCTTCTGCTGAACTTACAGCAATTGTTCTGACAATATTTTTAGCCCTTTGAACACTTTCAGGAATTCCATAATTCTGGGAATTTTTTAAAACGTTTTCCAAGAAATCTCGATAATCATTAATATCAATTTGGTAATTAAAAATGTCATTAAATATGAGCAATTGTTCTTCAGCTGCTTTCCATGGAACTAGTACTTTTTCAATATTCCAGTAATCTGGCTTCAAAAAATTGAGAAATTGTAATATATTCCTCTCTTGAAATTGGCTACAACTTGCTTTTAAATGTTCACAATCCATTAGTCTTTTTTTTTTTTTTTCAAATTCGTTACAATGTTTTCTAAAAGTCTTTCTCGAGGAAGCCCGAGACAAATCAATAATTTTCTACAAATTTTATATTTTTGAAGGTTCCTGAAGTAATTAATTCATCAACTTTTTTTTCGTATGGAACCTTTTCCTTTCCAAGCATTTGAAATGCTTTAATAGATCTTATCACGAGTTTTTCAGCCTTTATTATGTCTATATTTCTTGCTTGCAGCAGCTAGGGTTGACCTCAAACTACATGCAGCCCATCTTGGTCCCAAAACTCTACCAATCTTTATAATTTCAATTCCAAGTTGTTTGGATATTTTGGAAAGTTCAGTTTGGTTCTTATTGGATTGATGGAAAATAGTATATATCTTATCAATAAATATTTTAAAATGATTTACTTGCTTTGTTTCCTTTATCGAATCATCTAAAATAAGATGGAGGCGATGATTTAACCAGTGCCATATTATTATGTTTGGAAACTCTTTTGCAATCCTAGTGCTCACTCCAGATTTTCTCCCAAGCATAACGCTGGCACCATTGGAGCAAAATCCTATTCATTTTTTTTTTCTAGGTAGTTCTTAGTAAGCCCAACATTATTTAAACTTTCCATAACTGAAGAACATATACCCAGGGGGCTCACATCTGGTGAGTATGGGCTTGGCACACCCAGGGTCCTGAGCTGGATATCATCATTCTTCTCTTTCTTGGTGATTCCCTTCTACTTTCTCTCTCTCTCTCTCTCTCTCTCTCTCTCTCAGGGTAACTGAAGAATTTTTTTTTGGCTGGTGCAGCATAAACCTCAGGCTTCCTTGCACCATATAGCTGCTAATAATAATAATAATATTGTCTCTGCATCTTGTTTTTCCAATTCAACTAGTTCAACGAAAATTGTTGGTAATGTAACTGAATCCAAGGCCAATTCTAATACAACAAATTCTGATTTTGGTTTCTTATTGAAAAAAATCTGTCAAACTCTGTTGCCTTTTCATCCTTTTAAGGGCTACTGTAAAAAATTTTAAAAATGTTTTATTTTAATATATTATAGAGCAGGAGCAGATATGTGCCAATATATTTGAATATTTTTACTGGTTCTGTCCACGTGTGGTCATATCATAAACTTTTATAAACAAAGCACTATGCTTATACCATTAATAAACATCAATCAGAACGTACATTTTCTTCATTTTATCGATACTAAATGAAAATTTCTTGCTGAATTAATAAATGGCATAGAATACCAGGCGCCCACCTTAGAGAGAACCCTGATCACAAGTGCCATTTTAACAACCGGTTCGCCGAACTCAACAAAAAATTAGGTATCGGTTCTGCCGAACCGGTGCGAATCGGCTGAATCCCACCACTGAGTACAAGCCCAAAGACATTATTATTATTAGCTATATGGTGCAAGGAAGCCTGTGGCTTAGGCTGCACCAGCCAAAAAAAAAATTGAGTTACCCTGAGAGAGAGAGAGAGAGAGAGAGAGAGAGCGAGCGAGCGAGCAAGCGAGAGTCAGAAGTAGAATGGAATCACCAAGAAAGAGAAGAATGATGATATCTCATGACCCTGGGTATGCCAAGCCCATACTCACCAGATGTGAACCCTTGGACATATCCAACATTGATGAAACAGGTCTGTTTTTTTTTTTAAATGTTTGCCAAACAAAACACTCACTTTTATAGGTGATAAATGTGTGGGTGGTAAAAATAGTAAGGAGAGAATTACAGCCTTGGTTGGTGCAAATATGCCTGGTAATGACAAACTGAAGCTTTTGGTAATAGGCAAACTAAAAAATCCCGATGTTTCAAAGGAGTAAAGTCATTAGAGTTGGACTACAACTACAACAAAAAAGCTTGAATGACAAGTGAAATATTTTTGAACAGTGGATTTTAAAACTCAATAGAAATGAAAGAAAAAAGAAAAATCGCTTTGATTGTCGACAACTGCCCTGCCCACCTTCGCTTGGTAATTTCAAAACTTATAAGTGTGAAGCTTGTTTTCTTCACTCTGAATACCTTGTCTAAACTGCAGCCAATAGACCACGGCATTATCAAGAATTTGAAAATGCACTACCGAAGGTGCATACTGAAAAAAATTATACTGAGAATAGAAACCAACTAACCTATAAATTCTGTTATAGATTTGCGGATGTGCCTATCAGAGTTGGCAGAAGTGTGGCATCAAGACGTGATGGAAATAATGATTAAGAATTGTTTTGCAAAGGCTTTGTTAAAATGCCAATTAACAGTGATAATGAACAATCTTGGGAAGAACTCCAAGCGAGAGCTTTGCTCAATGGAGAAGTTGTTCTTGACGAATTTTTAGGAGTTTAATGATGTCATTGTAGCTGAATATCCGAGTGACTCCAACATTTTGGAGAGTATTCAAAGAACTAGTGGCAATATTGATGATGAGTTGGGCGAAGATGAGGGCAATATTAAACCTTCCAAACATGAAATGTTGGCAGCATTTGAAACTTTGCTTTGAGGCCTTCAGTGTAAAGAAAATGTGCCAGAAAATATATTTGAGTGTTTAAACAAATATGGACATTTTTATGAATGATTTACAGTAAAATCCAGTGTACAACAAAAAATAACCAAATATATTTACATATTAATTCTTAAAAGTGTACTAATATATTGTGCACATCATGTAAGTAGTAATTTCTTAATATGTATTTAAAAATAACTAAATGCACAAAGCATAATACATTAAGAGTAACAGTTTAATATCTATATAATATCGGTGTAGATACACCATAGATAACTCATAAGAAACTATAATGGTAGTGTGGGCAGCATCATTTGCTCTGTATCTCATATTGTGCTCTTCCTTCACAACGAGTTGTCTTGGTATTTCACTACCTTGAATAAGTAATGCTTCATAATAGCATTAGTAGAGGCATATGATGCAAGAAAGCAAGCTTATTCAGCATCAGCCAAAAAAAAAAAAAAAAACCCCACTCCCATTTCACCCATCTGTTCGTTCGAAATACCTGTCCAGTTGAGCTTTAAATTTGTTTAGGCTATCAACTTCAACAACAAGTGATGGAAGTCGGTTCCACCAACCAACCACCCGCTGGCCAAAGGCAAATTTCCGCACATCTATCCGACATCCATCCTTCCTCAATTTGAATTTATGCCCTCTAAGGTGATTATTCTGAGCAAGATGAAGAATCCCATTGGCATTGAGCATGCTCAAACCATTCAAAGCCTTATACACCTCTATCAGATCACCTCGCCGGTGCCTAGTCTCCAGACTCTGTAATTTGCAAAACTTAAGCCTTTCTTCGTAAGAGCAACCCTTTGTTCCATTCACTAATCTTGTTGCCCTTCTCTGTACCCGTTCCAGCAGCTCTACATCCTTCTTGAAATGAGGCCTCCAGACCTGTATACAGTACTGAAGATGTGGCCTAACCATTGCCTTATACAAGGGAATAATCACCTCCTTATCCCTGCTAGAAAAATTCCTGTATATCATTGACAAGACACCATGAGCTACTCTTGCAGCTCGTCTGCACTGCTCAGAGAACTTCATATCTGCCTGCACAATTACCCCCAGGTCCTTTTCATTCTCCACCACTGTCAGTGTAGTACCGCAGGGTTGATACGTTGCTCTGGGGTTACTGTTTCCCATATGTAGTACTTTACATTTGTCAATGTTAAACTTCATTTGCCACCTCTCAGCCCATATGTTCAACCTTTCCAGATCCTGTTGCAGCAGCATAGCGTCAGTAGTGTCCTTAACGACCCTGCCAACCTTTGTATCATCTGCAAACTTGGACATTAAACTTGATATCCCATCATCAATATCATTCATAAACACCGAAAACAACAACGGACCCAACACTGAACCCTGAGGAACTCCACTAATAACATTAGTCCACGTTGAGCAGTGTCCATTGATTACCACTCTCTGTCTTCTGCCACTCAACCATCCCCTTATCCATAGCAGCAATTTACCTTCAATGCCACACTGCTCCAATTTGTGCAGCAGTCTTCCATGTGCAACAGTATCAAAAGCCTTTCTAAGATCCAAATATATAATATCAAAGTTATTCCCTGCATCCAGTTCTTTTGTGACTACATCATAGTATCCAATCAAATTGGTCAGGCAAGACCTGCCCTTAACAAAACCATGCTGCGTCTGAGCTATAACTGAATTCTTGTCTAGATGATCCTGCAGTGCTTCTTTAACCAGTGCCTCCATTAATTTACCTGGAACAGAAGTTAAACTAACAGGTCTATAATTACTTATGTCAGCCTTTGATCCTCCTTTGTGAATTGGGGTTACATTTGCACATTTCCAGTCTATGGGTACCTCCCCTGAGTCCAAAGAAGCTCTCATAATTATGGCTAGGGGTTTGCATACTTCCTTTGCTGCCTCCTTTAATATAACTGGATAGATCCCATCCACCCCAGGTGCCTTTTTTATGTTTATCCTCAACAATCTCTCCTCCACTTTCCTCTCAGTTATTACAAAATCATACAGCTCACTGCCAATGTTTACTTTACCTACATCATTCTCCTTCCTGAATAACTCCTCATGCGTGAATGTAGATGCAAAATACTCATTTAGATTGTTAGCCACCTGAGCAGGATCCTCAACTGTTGAACCATCAATATCCAGTGGACCAATCTGATTCATCCCTTTCCTTCTCGAGTTCAAATATGTAAAGAACTCTTTTCTGTTTTTCTTTGAATCCTTTTCCAAGGATTTTTCGTAGTCTGCCTTTTGCCTGCCTAATCTCCTTTGTGACTTGGTTACAGACCAACTTATATCTATCATAGGCTTCCATGTCACCCATTAATTTGTATGTATCCCATGCAATTTTCTTCTCTGCCACATGTCTCATTAGTTCATCTGACAACCATTTAGGCCTAAACCTTGAACAATATTTCTTAGTTGGTATGTAAAGCCTGGTAGCCTCCAAGATTAGTTCCTTGAATGCTTCCCATTTTGAGTTTGCTGTTGGGAACATCATCAGTTGGTCCCACTGTATAGAATTTAAATACTGTCTCAGACCATCATAGTCGCCTTTACGAAAACAAAAACCCTTCCCTTTACCTCTGATGGTAGTTACCTCCTTGAGTAAATCCCACTTCAACACACTGTGATCACTGCCACCTAGTGGTTCATTTATCTGCAGATTCTTAATGCATGAAGAATCACTACCGATAATCAGATCAAGAGTATTGCTCCCTCTTGTTGCCTCACGAACATGCTGATGTAGAAAACAATCATCCAATAAATCCACAAAAGCCTTGCTAGTGTGCGAGTGACCAACCCACAAATTCCAGTCAATATCTGGGAAATTAAAATCCCCCATTATAAGACTCTCTGATTTACTGGCCCACTCTATTTCCCTGTACAATATCTTATTATACTCATCAGAGTCATTAGGCCTATAGCACACTCCTACTCTCAATTTTGATTTCCCTATGCTTATGTCACACCAAACTGACTCGACACTGCCCTGTCCATCGATATCGACTGGCTTCACTTCCTTGGACTTTGTGTTTCTTAATTAATAGCATAACCCCTCCTCCCCTCCTGTCCTGTCTATCCTTTCTATACACATTGTATTCCCCAAATTCCAGTTCCGCATTACTTATATCTGTGTGACACCACGTCTCTGATATCCCAACAATATCTGCCTTTGATGTTTTGAGCAATACCTCAAATTCATCAAATTTATTTACCAAACTCCTAGCATTGGTGTACACACAGGTATACATGCACCTGTTTCTATTCTTAGCTACCCTAACACAACCCATGTGTTTACTTGTACCGCAATGACTACCAGCAGTCTCTGAAATATCCTGCATCTTGTTTTTCAGGCTTCTGCTCATTTCAATAGAAGCAGTGCAAGAATCACTTCCACCTCTGCCAGTGGCTACTGTTAATCTATTAGTCCTTGTATCCCCCCCAACTAGCAGTTTTCCGACCCACCTAACACTGCCTCGACAGCATCAGCAAAAATTCTTGCACCCTTTCTATTTAAGTGTATCCCATCCCTGTAGAAGCAATCTCTCCTGTTAACAAGTACAGTCCAGGCTGAAAAAAATTCTACCCCTTGAGCCTTGCACAATCCCTCCAGGGCCGAATTGATCGACAAGGCTCTCATCATATACTCCCTCCTATCGTGTCTGGGCAGAATTGCAGACACTTTCAAGTTCAACCCTAATTCATGGCTTTTTTTCAACGGTGACCTGTACTTGCTAAGTAATTCCGCCGGTCTCGTACTCTTAATATCATTAGTGCCGACGTGTACAACTATATCACCTTTTGTGCCCTTAAAAGATGATATCCGCTCTACAACGTCATCAACGTTTGCCCCTGGCAGACATACCCTGGTCCTATTCCACCTATCCTTTTTACAAAGCATGTTCCCCATTTCCCTGACAATAGAGTCACCAACAACTACTAGTTCCTGTGGGACCAGCGCATTCTGCCTAGGGGGCTGCCTCTGTGTTGCCTGATGACCAAGTGCAAGCTCTGGCGTTGATGTGGGCAGCTGAGAGCTTGATGGGCCCCTAATACAGAAGACTATTGTTACTTATTCTCAGTGAGTACCACCACCCAGATGGCACCATTTCAAAGCTTTTGGCCTATCATCGGTGGGTGGGCAGGTACCCTGGTATTGCAGACATGACAACCCAGGAAGAACACAATATGAGATACAGAGCAAATGATGCCGCCCACACTACATGTATTTATTAATGCAGCCCACACTATGTATTTATTAATACATACATATTAAGAAACTACAGTGTAGTTTCTTAATATGTATGTATTAATAAATACATAAATACAGTGTGAAAGCACTATTTCAATCCTTCAAAGTCAATATCACTGTTTATGCCCTGCAAGAATTTTTTTCCAGCAATTGGCTTAAAGTTTCCTTTTTAGAGTTCCTCCATACATTGGCTCAGTTGAAAATTGTAGACAATGCAGAGTGTTCCAAATGTCACTATCTGTTTGGCTAAATCAAATAAATTTCACAAAAATGTCCAAATGTGACATGATTATATGCATATTTTTCTACAAAATATAGGTGGTGTTTACATTGTTCTACAACTTTTCATAATTTATTAATTATTATTTTTTCTTTCCAGACCAAATATACGTGTAATCTTTTTTCCTCTTAGTGATATTTATTCAACCAATGGGAGAAAAGGGATGCAGGTTACTTGGTAATATTATTATTATCATTAAGCATATGGTGCAAGGAAGCCTGAGGCTTTTGCTGCACCACAAAAAAAAAAAAAAAAAATTCTAAGTTACTGTGAGAGAGAGAGAGAGAGAGAGAGAGAGAGAGAAGTAGAAGGGAATCACCAAGGAAGAGAAGAATGATGATATCCAGCTGAGGACCCTGGGTGTGCCAAGCCCATACTCACCAGATGTGAGCCCCTGGGGTTAGATGTAACAAATACTAAAATATGTAACAGAAGCTTGTTTTACTGTGGTAAAAGAAGCTTCTGTTTTAGCATGGTCATGCTAGTAAACCTCATGCATGCGCTTTGTTTATCTAGCATGACCACATGGTACCATTCTTGATTTCCATATGTAATGTATTTATGAATTCATAGCTAAGGAATAGATACACAGTATGAAAAACTTCTCTAAGTATTTTATTTTATTTTATTAAAATAAGTGAGGAGAGGAAAAGTCTTGTTGTATTTTCATTAAAATATTTTTTGAAATGTGCCTTATTTAGCCTAATAGATAGTGACTTTTGGGATACCCTGTATTATATAATCTAATATTTTCCAGAATTCTTCCTCTTGTGCCCTCCTCTTCATCCAGTTTATCCAACACTACCATCGCCTCATCAAGAAACCTGTGCTTGTATAGCCTATTGCAGGGTAAAATCATACAAAATCAGTGGCTGTATTAAGGAAGTTGTTATTGGGTAACAAAAGCAAGCACTTTATTTTGCCATCCTTTTTCATGTTTCATTGACCATAGTTCAACTAAAACATGTTTAGGGCCTTACACAGCATCTAAATACAGTGATGTTCTGTATTCACTCCATCTTGTGAACTCCTCTGTGGACTTATAAGCCCATTCTGGGGTATAAGCAGAAAATTTATAGGCTGACATAGCCAATGGTCAAATGACTGGGGTAAGCATTTGCGTTGACCATGATTCAATTTGTTATATGACTGCTAAATATGGTGATGGCCTTGTATACTCTATATCTTGTGAACTTATGTAGACTTCCTTGTTTAAGATGTTATTACCTAATGGTTTCAAGTTTTGTGGCCCAAGAAATGAATTGCTGAAAATCTTGAAACTGAATGTTTCATACCAAAGTTATAACAGGCTAGGTTTAGAAATCTATATTTTTCTAAGTACAAGTTTTGGTACTTGATTTTATGTAAAATAATAGTACAAAAACAGTAAAACGAAAAAGTGAGAAATTAACAAATTCTGTGTGTCATCCTGGAGTTGAAAAATAGGAAAAGTAATTTTTTTTTTTTTTTAAATCCACAAAAAAAAAAAAAATAAAAAGCTTAAAAACACATCTACAACATTACAAAGATCTGGCACAAATAATATAATGTAAAAATGTAATTCTGTTGTTTAAAAAAAATAACTTTTCTTTTATTACTCCATCAAACAATTACAGTTGGTGTTTTCCCATGACTGACATTGTTCTCCCTCCATGAAACAATGCCATTTCAACTGCTCCAATGATTTGCTTTGAACTAAAATAATTCTTTGCACTAACTTGTTCATCTAGTAAATTTCCCATAGTCTGAGACTTTTAGCCCTAAACCCCTTTTTAGTCAGAGCAACTTCCTTAACTAGCATAATAGTTAAAATAGAAACAAGAGTTAAAAACTTTGGAAAGCAGTTGTTATCAACTATATGCAATGTGCAAATGTAACCCCAATTCACAAAGGAGGATCAAAGGCTGACACAAGTAATTATAGACCTGTTAGTTTAACTTCGGTTCCAGGAAAATTAATGGAGGCATTGGTTAAAGAAGCACTGCAGGATCATCTGGACAAGAATTCATTTATAGCTCAGACACAGCATGGTTTTGTTAAGGGCAGGTCTTGCCTGACCAATTTGATTGGATACTAGGATGCAGTCACAAAAGAACTGGATGCAGGGAATAACTTTGATATTATATACTTGGATCTTAGAAAGGCTTTTGATACTGTTGCACATGGAAGACTGCTGCACAAATTGGAGCAGTGTGGCATTGGAGGCAAATTGCTGCTATGGATAAAGGGATGGTTAAGAGGCACAAGACAGAGAGTGGTAATCAATGGACACTGCTCAACGTGGACTAATGTTATTAGTGGAGTTCCTCAGGGTTCAGTGTTGGGTCCATTGTTGTTTTCTGTATTTATTAATGATATAGATGATGGTATATCAAGCTTAATGTCGAAGTTTTCAGACGATACGAAGGTTGGCAAGGTTGTCAAGGACACTTCTGACACTATGCTGCTGCAACAGGATCTGGAAAGGTTGAGCAGATGGGCTGAGAGGTGGCAAATGAAGTTTAACATTGACAAATGTAAAGTACTACATATGGGAAACAGTAACCCCAGATCAACGTATCAACTCTGTGGTACTACGCTGACAGTGGTAGAGAATGAAAAGGACCTGGGGTAATTGTGCAGGCAGATATGAAGTTCTCTGAGCAGTGCAGACGAGCTGCAAGAGTAGCTCATGGTGTCTTGTCAATGATATACAGGAATTTTTCTAGCAGGGATAGGGATGTGATTATTCCCTTGTATAAGGCATTGGTCAGGCCACACCTTGAGTACTGTATACAGGTCTGGAGACCTCATTTCAAGAAGGATGTAGAGCTGCTGGAACGAGTACAGAGGAGGGCAACAAGATTAGTGAATGGAACAAAGGGTTGCTCTTATGAAGAAAGGCTTAAGTTTTGTAAATTACAGAGTCTGGAGACTAGGCATCGGCGAGGTGATCTGATAGAGGTGTATAAGGCTTTGAATGGCTTGAGCATGCTCAATGCCGATGGGATTCTTCCTCTTGCTCAGAATAATCACCTGAGAGGGCATAAATTCAAATTGAGGAAGGACGGATGTCGGATAGATGTGCGGAAATTTGCCTTTAGCCAGCGGGCAGTTGGTTTGTGGAATAGACTTCCATCACTTGTTGTTGAAGTTGATAGCCTAAACAAATTTAAGGCTCAGCTGGACAGGTATTTCGAAAGAACGGAGGGGTGAAATGGGAGTAGTGGTTGTGCTTTTTTCTTTTTCTTTTTTTTTTTTTTTGGCTGATGCTGAATAAGCTTGCTTGCTTTCTTGCATCATATGCCTCCACTAATGCTAATGCTTTAGAAGTATTTGAAAGGTCATACGGAGTTATGCAGAACAAATTTAAATTATTGTTATTCAAAAGAATAACTTGTTTTTTTTATTTTATCAAATAAGTGTATATCACCAGTTTTTTAGGGATGTCGACCTATATACAGGGTGTCTCAAAAATATTGGTACTATTATTATTATTATTATTATTATTAGCCATACGGTGCAAGGAAGCCCGAGACTTATGCTGCACCTGCCAAAAAAAAAAATTTTCTGAATTACCCCGAGAGAGAGAGAGAGAGGGAGAGAGAGAGAGAGACAAAAGTAGAAGGGAATCACCAAGAAAAGAAGAATGATGATATCCAGCTCAGGACCCTGGGTGTGCCAAGCCCATACTCACCAGATGTGAGCCCGTGGGGTTAAAACGTTTAGGGGAGGTAGGTAACATCTAAAGGAATGTGAATCACATAGGAACCCATAACTGGAAACATCACCGTAAGTTAGTAGACGGTGCTGTTCATCAGTTTGCGAGAGGGAAAATTTCTGGTTTACTCATTCAAGCAGTAGTCACCGCACGAAGAGCATGCATCGATATACGAACTGTGAGTTATTATTATTAATAGCCATATAGTTGCAAGGAAGCCTGAGGCTTATGTTGCACCAGCCAAAAAAAAATATTTCTGAATTACCCTGAGAGAGAGAGTGAGAATATAATTCAGACGTAGAAGGGAGGGGAATCACCAAGAAAGAGAAGAATGATGATATCCAGCTCAGGACCCTGGGTGTGCCAAGCCCATACTCACCAGATGAGAGCCCCTGGGGGTTGGCAGACATGCACCTGGTGTATGGATTAGCAGAGGGCAATGGATGAGCCACTCAACGAATTTATGGAGAATGCTTCCCAGACAGACATGTACCGGACCAACATTTGTTTGCACATGTGCATCAAAATTTGTGCGATTATGGGTCATTTACAGGTAACAGAAGCAGTGCGGGCAGACCACGTTCGACGCGAACTCCCGCAATGGAAGAAAGTGTGTTGAACGCCGTCCAGAATAATCCTACTACCAGCACACGTGCCGTTGCCTCTGGCTTAGGAGTGTCTCATTGCAGTGTACAGCGTGTCTGGCATGATGATGCCTTATACCCCCTTGATTTCCAAAGGGTTCAGTTACTGCTCCCCCAAGATCATCCTGCACATGTGGCTTTCGCGCAGTGGTTTCTCCAAGAAAGTGTTCAAGACTTGAATTTTACAGCCTATGTTTTGTTCACAGATGAGGCTTATTTCACTCACAAAGGCTTATTCAATCAGCACAATGCTCGTGTGGGCTCACGGCAACCCATACGGTGTGCACCCCCATGCGGCACAACATCGCTTCGCAATAAATGTGTGGGCGGGTATGGTCGGTGACTGTTTAGTCGGCCCATACCTGTTACCATTAGACATGGTGACCTAAGTAATTAGGTCAGTGAAATTAAAATTTTTATATATCACCTGGTTTTGGCGCATTATAGCCTTAGTTGCTAATGCGCCAATAAAACCCAAGAACCAACCAACCAACCTATTACCATCCCGCATGAACTCTACTAAATATTGGATCTTTCTTGAACAAGTTCTACCAGGGTTACTTGACGATATTCCAGCAAATGTGAGACGCAACATTTGGTTTCAACATAAAGGGGTGCCTGCCCATTATGGAAGGTGTGTTTGTGACCATTTGAACAGGCGTTTTGGGCATCGATGGATTGGCTGTGGTGGACCCATTGCCTGGCCCCCACGCCCACCTGATTTATCGAGCCTTGATTTCTTTCTGTGGGCGGCCCTCAAATCTATCATGTATGAATCGCCAGTGGAGACGGAAATGGATCTCGTGGCAAGACTCTTCTGTGCTGCTGCTGCTACTGTCAAAGAAACTCCAGGTGTGTTCGACCGTGTCCGCCAATCCATGCTGCGTCAGTGTCACACATGCATCGCGTCTCATGGTGGAACCTGCGAGCATCGAAGGTTCCACCGTTACTGAAACATAAATATTTCGTAGATAACGCTCGTAGATTTCTTAGATAACACTCGTTACTGAAACATAAATATAGCGTTATAACTGTGTTGGGATAAAAGTTTAGGATATAATTTTGTACTGAAATTGAAATTTTATTGAAAGTAAATCGAAATCATGACACAAACCAGAGCAGCAGAGCAAAAGGCTCAAGCTAATGGGAATGCTGTGGTTAAGGGGAGAACTGAGGGGGGCAGTTGCCCTCTGAATCACAGCCTTTTAAGATGCACTATTTGCTTGATGTTTGTGGAGCAGTCAGGTATGGGACATTTTATGGGACATTATACTGCCATGGGGGATGTCTTTGTATGTGCGCAATGCAAGGAGTGTAAGGAAATCAGGCAACAACTCAGTGTTGTTATGGGCCTATATGAGAGCTTGAAGGACAGGGTGGATGCCCTCGAAGGATTATAAGTGAGGGGCCCATCAAGCTCTCAGCTGCCCACACCAATGCCAGAGCTTGCACTTGGTCATCGGGCAACACAGCGGCAACCCCAAGGCAGAATGCGCTGGTCCCAAAGGAACTAGTAGTTGTTGGTGACTCTATTGTCAGGGAAACGGGAAACATGTTTTGTAAAAAGGATAGGTGGAACAGGACCAGGGTATGTCTACCAGGGGCAAAGGTTGATGACGTTGTAGAGGGGATATCATCTTTTAAGGGCACAAAAGGTGATATAGTTGTACACGTTGGCACTAATGATATTAAGAGTAGGAGACCGGCAGAATTACTTAACAAGTACAGGTCACTGATGAAAAAAGCCATGAATTAGGGTTGAATTTGAAAGTGTCTGCAATTCTGCCCAGACACGATAGGAGGGAGTATATGATGAGAGCCCTGTCGATCAATTCGGCCCTTGAAAGATTGTGCAAGGCTCAAAGGGTAGAATTTTTTTCAACCTGGTCTGTACTTGTTAACAGGAGAGACTGCTTCTACAGGGATGGGATACACTTAAATAGAAAGGGTGCAAGAATGTTTGCTGATGCTATCGAGGCAGTGTTAGGTGAGTCGGAAAACTGCTAGATTGGGGGGATACAAGGACTAATAGATTAATAGTAGCCACTGACAGAGGAGAAAGTGATTCTTGCACTGCTTCATTATTGGAATGAGCAGCAGCCTGGAAAATAAGATGCAGGATATTTCAGAGACTGCTGGGAATCATTGGGGTACAAGTAAACACATGGGTTGTGTTAGGGTGGCTAAGAGGAAGAGCAGGTGCATGTATACTTGAGTGTACACCAATGCTAGGAGTTTAGTAAATAAATTTGGTGAATTTGAGGTATTGCTCAAAACATCAAAGGCAGATATTGTTGGGATTTCAGAGACGTGGTGTCACACAGATATAAGGAATGCAGAACTGGCATTTGGGGAGTACAATGTCTACAGAAAGGATGGACAGGATAGGAAGGGAGGAGGGGTTATGCTATTAGTTAAGAAACACATAAAATCCAAGGAAGTGAAGCCAGTCGACATCGCTGGACAGTGCAGTGTCGAGTCAGTTTGGTGTGACATAAGCATTGGGAGATCAAAATTGAGAGTAGGAGTGTGCTATAGACCTAATGACTCTGATGAGTATAATAAGAAACTGTACAGAGAAATAGAGTGGGCCAGTAAATCAGAGAGTCTTATAATGGGGGATTTTAATTTCCCAGATATTGACTGGAATTTGGGTTCTGGTCAGTCACACACTAGCAAGGCTTTTGTGGATTTATTGGATGATTGTTTTCTACATCAGCATGTTCGTGAGGCAACAAGAGGGAGCAATACTCTTGATCTGATTATCAGTAGTGATTCTTCATGCATTAAGAATCTGCAGATAAACGAACCACTAGGTGGCAGTGATCACAGTGTTCTGAAGTGGGATTTACTCAAAGAGGTAACTACCATTAGGGGTAAAGGGAAGGGGTATTGCTTTCGTAAAGGCGACTACAATGGACTGAGACAGTATTTAAATTCTATACAGTGGGATCAACGATGTTACCAACAGCAAATTCAAAATGGGAAGCATTCAAAGAACTTATCTTGGAAGCTACTAGGCTTTACATACCAACTAAGAAATATTGTTCAAGGTTTAGGACGAAATGGATGTCAGATGAACTAATGAGGCATATGGCAGAGAAGAAAAATGCAAGGGATACATACAAATTAACACGTGACACAGAAGCCTATGATAGATACAAGTTGATCTGTAACCAAGTTACAAAGGAGGTTAGGCAGGCGAAGGCAGATTACGAGAAATCCTTGGCAAGGGATGCGAAGAAAAACAGCAAAGAGTTCTTTACTTATGTAAACTCTAGAAAGAAGGGGATGAATCAGATTGGTCCACTTGATATTGATGGGTCAATTGTTGATGATCCTGCTCAGGTAGCTAACAAACTAAATGAATATTTTGAATCGACATTCACACATGAGGAGTTATTCAGCGAGGGGAATGCCAGAGGTGTATTCAACTCTGGCAGTAAGCTAGAGAATCTTGTAATAACTGAGAGTAAAGTGAAGATAAACACAAGAAAGGCACCCGGGGTGGATGGGATCTATCCAGTTATATTAAAGGAGGCAGCAAAGGAAGTAAGCAAACCCTTAGCCACAATTATGAGAGCTTCCTTGGACTCAGGGGATGTACCCATGGACTGGAGAAGTGCAAATATGACCCCAATTCACAAAGGAGGATCAAAGGCTGACACAAGTAATTACAGACCTGTGAGTTTAACTTCTGTTCCCGGAAAATTAATGGAGGCACTGGTTAAAGAAGCACTGCAGGATCATCTAGACAAGACTTCAGTTATAGCACGGACACAGCATGGTTTTGTTAAGGGGAAGTCTTGCCTGACCAATTTGATTGGATACTAGGATGCAGTCACAAAAGAACTGGATACAGGGAATAACTTTGATATTATATACTTGGATCTTAGAAAGGCTTTTGATACTGTTGCACATGGAAGACTGCTGCACAAATTGGAGCAGTGTGGCATTGGAGGCAAATTGCTGCTATGGATAAAGGGGTGGTTGAGAGGAAGAAGACAGAGAGTGGTAATCAATGGACAATGCTCATTGTGGACTAATGTTATTAGTGGAGTCCCTCAGGTTCAGTATTGGGTCCTTTATTGTTTTCTGTATTTATAAATGATATTGATGATGGTATATCAAGCTTAATGTCGAAGTTTTCAGACGATACGAAGGTTGGCAGGGTTGTCAAGGACACTTCTGACACTATGCTGCTGCAACAGGATCTGGAAAGGTTGAGCAGATGGGCTGAGAGGTGGCAAATGAAGTTTAACATTGACAAATGTAAAGTACTACATATGGGAAACAGCATCCCCAGAGCAACGTATCAACTCTGTGGTACTACACTGACAGTGGTAGAGAATGAAAGGGACCTGGGGGTGGTTGTGCAGGCAGATATGAAGTTCTCTGAGCAGTGCAGACAGGCTGCAAGAGTAGCTCATGGTGTATTGTCAATGATATATAGGAATTTTTCTAGCAGGGATAAGGAGGTGATTATTCCCTTGTATAAGGCAATGGTCAGGCCACACCTAGAGTACTGTATACAGGCCTGGAGGCCTCATTTCAAGAAGGATGTAGAGCTGCTGGAACGAGTACAGAGAAGGGCAACAAGATTAGGGAATAGAACAAAGGGGTGCTCTTACGAAGAAAGGCTTAAGTTTTCCGAATTACAGTGTCTGGAGACTAGGCACCAGCGAGGTGATCTGATAGAGGTGTACAAAGCCTTGAATGGTTTGAGCATGCTCAATGCTGATGGGATTCTTCCTCTTGTTCAGAATAATCACCTGAGAGGGCATAAATTCAAATTGAGGAAAGACAGATGTAGGATAGATGTGCGGAAATTTGCCTTTAGCCAGCGGGTGGTGGACTTCCATCCCTTGTCGTGGAAGTTGATAGCCTAAATAAGTTTAACGCTCAGCTGGACAGGTATTTCGAACGAACAGAGGGGTGAAGTGGAAGTGGTTATTTTTTATTTATTTATTTTACTTTATTTTTTTTTGGCTGATGCTGCATAAGCTTGCTTTCTTGCATCAAATGCCTCTACTAATGCTAATCTGTTGTAACATCATGAAATGCATCCATCTCATACTCCATTATTAATATTATGTCAAATAAATGTTTGCCACTAATTACTGTCATGTCATTTCTGCTTCTTGTGCCTCTGCTACTACTTTCCCGTGACATTTCCGGTTATGGGTTCCTATGCAATTCACATTCCTTTAGATGTTACCTACCTCCCCTAAACGTTTGTACCAATATTTTTGAGACACCCTGTAGATATATATATATATATATATATATTGGAATTATGTCAGATGACATTTAGATTTAAATATCAAATGGCGTAAATACTGGCTCCAGCTTTAATGCTATTGTCTGAGGACAATTAGACATTATATGTGCATGGGTTATGTATGTACTTAACTTATTTATTCATCACTATTTTTAAATTTTGGTACTACTTGGGAGCATCAGGTTTATAGTGACCCCAACCAACATTCTAGTTATATATAAATACTAGCCCTGATATGGATAGCCTTATATATAAAATTATAAGATACATATATAAAAACAACAAAATTAATGAAATTTTAAAGAAAGCTGGAGAAATTAGCAAAAGTTAGTGAAAATTAACATTCTTCCTTATGGCCATACCTCTGCTACTTCCTCAGGGACTTTGAGCAGACATATAGCCATACTAGAGGAATGTATTATACATACCCATTTCTGTAATCTCTATACCAGTTTTGCTAGGTTAATTACTTGGCGGATATTTTGTAATTATAAGAGTAATATTGAATATATGTACTTAATTTTAAATAAACAGGGTGGTTTACGTATATTACAGCAAACTGTGATAGGAGATTCAAAGACCTACAGTGTCCAGCGGTGGTCAGTCTGAAAATGTTCAAATTTCCCGCCAATTTCAGATTTTATGTTTGTGTGGTACTGTTTATTGTGCAGATGTACCAGGTTTTATCCGTGGTGTGATAGTTAACCTTGCCATAGGCAAAATCTCATGCTTTGCATTCCTGAGCGTGGGCTGGTGTTGATTGTAAATTTAAAGCTTAGTGTATTATTGTGGGAAGTAGATTGCCCAAGAAGTCACCCAAGGTTCAGTGTAGGCCCCATTGTTGTTTTCTATATTTATTAATGAGGTATATCAGGCTTAATGTATAAATTTGCAGATGACACAAAGGATGATAGGGTGGTTAATGACAGTAATAAAGGTATGCCATTTCAAGATCTAGAAAAATTAAGCAGTGGGCTGAGAAATTGCAGTTGAAGTTTAACATTGACAAATGCAATGTACTGCGTATGGGTAGCAGTAATCCCAGATTAACAAACCGACTATGTGGTACTACACTCAGGGTAGTGGAAAATGAAAAAGACTTTGGGTGGGATAATTGTGCAGTCAGATATGAAGTTCTCTGAGCAATGCACACAGGTTGCCAGGTCAGCTCATGGGGTTTTGTCAATGATAAGAAGGTGATCATCCCATTGTACAAGGCAATGGTTAGGCTGCATCTTGAGTACAAGGTGTGAATGCAGATTTGCAAAGAAGGCCAATGAGATTGGTGAGGGGAATAAAGGGTGGACTTACTAAGACATGCTTCAGTTCTGCAATATTCCAGCATCTGAATACTAGACACCTGCAAGATGATCTGATTGAGGTTTAAAGCCTTAGATGGATTGAGCAAGCTCAATGCTGATGTCATTCTTCCTCTTGCTCAGGCTACAACCATAAGGGAACATAAATTCAAATTGAGGAAAGATGGTTGCAAGATAGATGTGCAGAAATTTTTCTGCAACCAGTGGGCGGTTGATTTCTGGTATAAACTTCCATCTGTTATTGTGGAAATGGGTAGTTTGGATAAATTCAAGGAAAAACTGGACAAATTATTAGAAGGAATAGACTGGTGATGTGTGAAGTTTTTTTGTTTTTTTTTTTTTTTTGGATGATGCTGTATAAGCTTTCTTTCTTGCATCATTTGCCACTACTTCTTTTAATGAAAACTCCAAACACGAAAAATATTAGAACCTATAGTACTTAGTACCATGGATGGACTGAAGATTGAGGAGTTGAAAGAAGATATTTGTTGACATTAGACATGAATTTCTATACACTGCAATTTTCAGGAAATACGTGAGAAGGGAGGTTGTTTCAGAAAATGGATGTTGAAGGAATAAACTAGGAAGAAGAAAAATTCTGAGTTTGAAATTGGACAGTAAAAGGATGCTGACCGGTTGCACCACATGTTTGGACTGGTTTGGAAAAGAGCAGGAGAATTATAGATACTAATTCAGAAGACACTCATGGAAGTATCTATAGAAAAGGAATGCAACAGAAACAGATAGTCTATGTTACTGGAAGTGAAGAGACTTCGTAAGAGATGGGTCATTAATTAACCTAACCATCCTCTGTTGAATGGAGTCTAGAAGGCTAAGAAAGCTGATGGGGGCACCACAGCAGATGTGGGAAAACAGTATAAACAGTATTCCATGGTGGGACAGATTTGAAATTTGTACAGATTGAATAGCTGTTCAGAAGAAAAGTAATGCCAAGAGCAAAAGAAAAGACCCATTGTTTTATGGGAAGAGGAAGCAATATTTGTAATGTGCTTATATCAAAAGAGATATGTGATCTTGCCTAGAAATCTGAGCATCATCTAAAAGTAGCATAGGAGCAGAAAAATCCTTTTTGGCAAGATACAGGTAATGGACAAAAAATAGAAACACCAAGATTTTGCAGAGAGTATTGGGTTTATGCTAAACTGTGGCATCACTAGTTCACTACATCTATACATGGTAGAAAATCTATGGGAACTTGTGGAACAATGTCTCAGGCAGCGTTTTCCAGCTCCTTCAAACAAGCAGTTATTGATCACATTTTTGCAGATATATGGTGTGGCATCTCTGCTGTTGACTTTCAGACACTGGTAGACTCTAATCGATGTATACAGACTGCATTTTCCATTTTTTTGTCCATTACCTGTATAACACAGGACTGAGAATGATTAAAATTAACTAAATTACCTTGGCTCCATTTCACAATTATACTGTTATTGGCATTTAAGGAATTGGTTGTGGATATTTAAGAAGTTTAAGCTGTTTGTGCAAAGCAAGGTTTTGCAAACTGGGAGGTGGAATATGATGTACTTTCATCATCAAAACTATGAATAGGATTTCTATTCGATGGAAGAAGGTCATTAATAAACAAGAGGAAAAGAGTGGGGGAACAACCTTGTGGAATACCGGCATTAGTGGAGAAGTTAAACAACAGAGCTGTCTACTCTCACCTGCAATGAGTGGTCAGAGAGTGAAATGGATGCCCTGAATTACAAAAAACTTTTGGAAATCCATAAGATGGTAGCTTATTTAAAAAACCTTTATGTCAAACATAATTAAAAATCTTTGAAATATCAAGAGCAATAGCTTAAGTTCATCAAACTTTTTTATTCAGTTTGTCCATAGATGGGCAATATAAGCTAGCATAACACCAATGGATCAATATTGAGGGAATCCATATTAGCAATCATTGACCAGATAGAAAGTTTCTAGATAGTTTAGGAGTTGATGGTAAATGAATTTCTCCATTACTTTAGAAAGAGTAGAAGTAAGTGCAATGTGGCAATGGGAGAGATTTATCACATGATTGAGGATCTGGCTAGATATGAGCAAATTTACAAGCAGAAGGTAAAACACCAATGGAATAATAATAATATGTAAAAAAATAAAACAGAACAGGAGTAATCTCAGGAGTTGAGGTTTTGAAAACAAGTGGAGAAATAACATACAGATCTGGAGAGTTTCTTGGCATAAAGATTGTTCAAAATTCTTCTGACATCCTTTTGATGGAAGACCACAAGAGGTTTTGAGTGAAGTGTGGGAATGTTAGCAGCTGGTTTACTAAGGTCATCAATACAAGAGTTAGAAGAAAAGTAGGATGCAAGTTCAGCTTTATCTTTAGCTGAGGTGGCAATAGAACTTCAGGTTTTAACAGATGTGGGAGTAGAGATGCAAAAGTTGGGACCAATAGCTTTGGCAAGACACCAGAATGCTCGACTACCATTTTATTATTATTATTAGCTATATGGTGCAAGGAAGCCTGAGGCTTATACTGCACCAGCCAAAAAAAAACATTCCCAAGTTACCCTAAAAGAGAGAGAGAGAGAGAGAGAAGTAGAAGGGAATCACCAAGAAAGAGAAGAATGATGATATCCAGCTCAGGACGCTTGGTGTGCCAAGCCCATACTCACCAGATGTGAGGACAAGAAGCAAGTTTTCTGCCTTTAGCCTGTTCACAATATCATTTGGACTGATTAATATCCAATTTTCAATTGTTGCAAACTTTGGTACAGGCAGAAAATGAATCTGGAGAGTTGAATGCAAGCCAATTGTGATATTCAACATTTAGCCTTAGCCCATTCGTTGGAAAACAGTAAATCTCCAGTTCTTGAGTCAAGTCCATATTTTGACTAACGGACAGAAACAAAGCAGTGATTGGCAGGTGCCACTCACTGCTTTCCCCGCCCACATGTAACATGCCAAAAAACATTGTAATGCATCGAAGTCTAAATAAAGGTAAAGAGAAACAGCAATACAGAATTAAAATAAGCAAAAATAATTAGAAATTTTCAAAAATAACTGTTTTTTGTTTAAATCCCAACTAAAGTCGTGTAAAAACTAATCTTTTAAAATATCCCTTACCGCTGTTTTTAAATAGGGAACTCATTTTCCTCTATAAAAACAGCGTAAGGTGGGGATAAGCACCCTAACTAAGACTAACAATAGCGAAGGCATTCACAATAATCACCCAATCACAGAACTTGACCATACAATATCTCTGTTTAAGACCACGTAGAGACAACTTGTACCCAAGATCTTGAATTTAGCTGAAAACACATTTAGAGTAAGGACGAGGACATGATTTTAAGGTGATGTGTGGAATAAAGGATTTCATATCTACTGGAATAATTTCACTGACATCATCCTATGCAAACATTGGCATCAGAAGATTTAAAATAGTAATCCAACGAAAGAAAAGAATAGAAATCTCATATCTCTCCCCATTTTTCATTCTTGTAATGAAAATGGGATGAGATGAGAGATTTAATGCCATCAGAAGATTTAAAATAGTAATCCAACGAAAGAAAAGAATAGAAATCTCGTATCTCTCCCCATTTTTCATTCTTGTAATGAAAATGGGATGAGATGAAAGATTTAATGCCAAACAACACAAGGCTAAGAATGGTCACATGAGAACCCAGTTGGTATAATCATCATCCTTTCTACACTGGGTGGAAAAGACCTGTTTAAATCCCATCAATGATTGCAGGAATTTTTATGGGCCTTTTTCACAGTGCCTCTTCCATACACACTACTCAGATTCCCTCCAGTCACTATCTGGTGGAGGAGAGGCAGCGAGATTATACCCTAGCTGCTCTAGTTACAGATAGGTTTGGTCTAGTGTAGCAGCCAGCATTCAAAAACCATTTTTGGGCTGTACCCTTTCAGTTGGATTGCAGAATAAAGGATTTCATTCATACAAGAATAATTTTACTGCCAATCCGAGTGATCATTGACATCAGAAGATTTAAAACAGTAATTCAACGAAGGAAAGCAAGAATAGAAATCTTGCAGGTCATCCCATTTTGCATTCTAATATCAAACAACTTGTCATGTTGTATAGAGACAATGTGAAGGAATTTACATGTTCTGTTTTATACGGATAGCCTATGTGATATACACTGTGCTGCCACTTTATTAGGTACACCTACCTAGTAGCATGTTGAGCCTCCTTTAACCTTCAAAACAGCCTGAATTCATCTAGGCATGGATTGAACAAGATGCTGAAAGCATTGTTCAGGAATAGAGTACCATGCAGACAGGAGTGTTTGAAACAAATTCGTTGTGACACAATGAATTGTGTCACAGTTCGTTGATATTCAAGAAGGTGTAGGCCTGCAGTGAACAGCCCTTTCCAGCTCATTCCAAAGATGTTTAATAGGATTGAGATCCGTGGACTGATCAGGCCACTGCAGCAAAGAAAAGTCATTGTCATGTTCCTGGACCCATTCCATAGTGATTCAGACTTTGTGCACCAGCGCATTATCCTGCTGGAAGTAACCTTCTGACTGAGGATAAACTGTCAACACGAACAGATGTACTTGGGTATGATGTGGCATTCAGACGTGAATCAGTGGACTCAACGTGTGCCAAGAAAACATTCTCCACACCATAACACTGCCCCCACCACCTTGCACAGTAGTAATCAGACATGATGGGTCCATGGATTCATGTTGTTTTTGCCAAATTCTGAGCCTTCCATCAACGTGATGCACCAGGAACTTCGACTCGTCAGACCAAGCAACTGTTTTCCAATCCTCGATAGTCCAATGCTGCTGTTGCCGTGCCCACAGGAGGGATGCTCTCTTGTTCTTCTTTGATAGCAAAGGTACGCAATGTGGCCGTCAGCTGTTGTAGCCCATTGGCGACAAAGTACGACTAATGGTCCGTTGCAATATTTTGTTCTGCATGCCAAGGTTGTATTCTGATTTGATGTGCGACATTGTGGCCTGTCTGTTTGCTTGCACAATTCTAGCCATCCTCCTCTGACCTCTCTCATCAACAAGCGATTTTGTTCTAAAGGAGTGCCATTGAGAGGATGTTTTCTGTTTGTTACACCATTCTCAGTACACCCTTGAAACTGTGGTGTGTGAAAAGTTCAGGAGAACTGCCGTTTCAGAGATGCTTTGTCCAGCACGTCTTGCACCTACTACCATGCCATGCTCGAAGTCCATTAGATCATTCCTTTTCCCCATTCTTGCTGCGGTTTGTATGCTTAACTGATACTAGAAAGGTTGTTTTGCTGCATTTATATCCACAACTGTGGTCATGTGAGTTGCAATGTTGTGGGACAAACCATTTGTGTGCACAGCAGGGGTGTACCTAATAAAGTGGCAGCATAGTGTATAGGAAAAAAAATAATTGCGAGATTATTTATTTTCAAATAATTATAAAGAAATATCAAACTTTCACGAAAATAGGTTTACTGGGAGTCCAGTTATTACATGCAGACAGATGGGAAGGAAATAATCATTGTCATATTTATATTGGTAAAATATGGAATGGCTAGACAAATCTTTTTTAAAGGTCAAAATTTAAAATATGGAAAGCCATCAACTGGAGTCAAGTTATTACATGAGGGCAGGTAAAGAGAAATATTCTAGCTTAATCCTTGGACGCTGACCTGTGCAAAATTGTCGATGACAAAGTATAGATGGCTCATCCTAGATCTGCATGTGTGTTCCACAACCATCAAATGATGTAAGATCACTCCGGCTTGGCAAGAATTTAAGAAAACCGAATTTAAGAAAACTATTGTGCGTAATTTTTTATGTATTTTATTAGTTTAAATTGATGTACTGTATTATTATTTTATTTTATTAATTTTTAAGGAAATATAATCTACTTTATGTTATTTATCCTGTATTATATTTCCAGCAAGATGATATCTCAACCGCTTGTTAATCCCTGGCTTAGTGCTGTGAAGGGTATTGTAAAATCTGTGTACTTTTGCACCTTATTAATAATAAAGATCTTATTTAAAATACTTGTTGAATTTCTATTGGTCCGAATATATTGAAATTGGGAACGGTTCTACAGATCTTTTTTAAAGGTCCAAATATAAAATTTCATGTAAAAAAAAAAAATTAAAAATCCTTCTACTGGGATTCGAGTTGGTACATACAAATGGACAGACAGACTGGTGAAAACCATAAGCTCATTGCTAATGTACTTAACATTAACCCCGGGGGCTCACATCTGGTGAGTATGGGCTTGGCAAACCCAGGGTCCTGAGCTGGATATCATCATTCTTCTCTTTCTTGGTGATTCCTTTATACCCCTCTCTCTCAGGGGGTAACTCGGGGAATTTTTTTTTTTTTTTTTGGCTGGTGCAGCATAAGCCTCAGGCTTCCTTGTACCATATGGCTAATAATAATAATAATAATAATAATAATAATGTGACCTTGTAGAGTTAGAGCACTTATGTAGATTTGAAGAAGGAATAGATAAATATTTAGAAGCAGATGAAATATAAAAATAGGGTGATTTTTTTATTTATTCATTTTTTGACGGCCAATTTCATGTTGATTATTTAATGATCAACAGGCATGTGCCCAGTTAAAGTACATAACAGAGCAGAAAAAAGATAACAGAACAAAGATTGTACAAAACATAAAAATAAATAGTAGAATTTATTTTGTATAATGAAAGTTCATTCAAATGGGAAAATTCCAATTCAAGAAAATAAAAAAAAGGGTTTCGTGATATTGTAATTGCATAAAAGTATCGGTAAGAGTATCCACGTGTTTGCAACTCCGCTGAACGAGTTCTTTAGCCATATTTAGCCGCTTGATTGAATATTTTTTACATCGCATTATTTCTGTAAGTAGCTTATAGACCTAGTAAGGATCGTTAGTTTATTCTGAATTGAGACAGCGAGATTTGAAAGTTAATTTAACACTTAAGTCTCCGTAGATTTACCGTTCGTAACTTTCCCGCCTTTGTGATACCGTACTAGATAGCGTTAGTTGAACTTCGTTAGCAGTTAAATTTTACTTTTAAATAAATACATAAAACGACTTAGATTACAAACGTAATATAATTAATTATATTTAACATAATTAAAAACATAACATGATTAATTATAATTAATTAATAAATTAATAGAATCAAGACTCAGACCAGAGCAGCAAACCAAAAGGCTCAAGCTAATGGAAGTGCTGTGGCTCAGAGCAGAACTGAGGGGGGTCAGTTGTCCTCTGACTCACAGCCTTATAAAATGCGCTGTTTGCTTGATGTTTGCAGAGCAATCGGGTACGGGACATGATACTGCCATGGGGGATTTCTTTGTGTGTGCGCGATGCAAGGAGTGTATCGATATCAGGCAACAACTCAGCGTTCTTATGGGCCTATAGGAGAGCTTGAAGGACAGGGTGGATGCCCTCGAAGAAACTAAATTGAGGGGCACATCAAGCTCTCAGCTGCCCACATCAACGCCAGAGCTTGCATTTGGGCATCACGTGACACAGACGCAACCCCCAAGGCAGAATGCGCTGGTCCCGAAGGAACTAGTAGTTGTTGGCAACTCTATTGTCAGGGAAACGGCAAACATGCTTTGTAAAAAGGATAGGTGGAACAGGACCAGGGTATGTCTGCCAGGGGCAAAGGTTGATGACGTTGTAGAGCGAATATCATCCTTTAAGGGCACAAAAGGTGATATAGTTGTACACGTTGGCACTAATGATATTAAGAGTAGGAGACCGGCAGAATTACTTAACAAGTACAGGTCACTGTTGAACAAAAGCCGAGAATTAGGGTTGAATTTGAAAGTGCAATTCTGCCCAGACACGATAGGAGGGAGTATATGATGAGAGCCTTGTCGTTCGATTCGGCCCTGGAAAGATTGTGCAAGGCTCAAGGGGTAGAATTTTTTTCAGCCTGGACTGTACTTGTTAACAGGAGAGATTGCTTCTACAGGGATGGGATACACTTAAATAGAAAGGGTGCAAGAATATTTGCTGATGCTATCGATGCAGTGTTAGATGCGTCGGAAAACTGCTGGCTTGGGAGGAGACAAAGACCAATAGATTGACAGTAGCCACTGGCAGAGGTGAAAGAGATTCTTGCACTGCTTCTAATAGAATGAGCAGAAGCCTGAAAAACAGGCTTCTGCTCATTCTATGAAAGGGACTTGGGGGTGGTTGTACAGGCAGATATGAAGTTCTCTGAGCAGTGCAGACGGGCTGCAAGAGTAGCTCATGGAGTATTGTTAATGATATATAGGAATTTTTCCCGCAGGGATAAGGAGGTGATTATTCCCTTGTGTAAGGCCACACCTAGAGTACTGTATACAGGTCTGGAGGCCTCATTTCAAGAAAGATGTAGAGCTGCTGGAACGAGTACAGAGAAGGGCAACAAGATTAGTGAATGGAACAAAGGGGTGCTCTTACGAAGAAAGGCTTTAGTTTTGCAAATTACAGTGTCTGGAGACTAGGCACCAGCGAGGTGATCTGATATAGGTGTATAAAGCCTTGAATGGTTTGAGCATGCTCAATGCTGACGGGATTCTTCCTCTAGCTCAGAATAATCACCTGAGAGGGCATAAATTCAAATTGAGGAAAGACAGATGTAGGATAGACGTGCTGAAATTTGCCTCTAGCCAGCGGGTGGTTGGTTGTTGGAACAGACTTCCATCCCTTGTAGTGGAGGTTGATAGCCTAAATAAGTTTAAGGCTCAGCTGGACAGGTATTTTGAACGAACAGAGGGGTGAAGTGGAAGTGGTTTTTTTTTTTTTTTTTTTGGCTGATGCTGCATAAGCTTGCTTTCTTTCATCAAATCCCTCTACTAATGCTAATATTAAGTCCAGTGCCATGAAAGAAATCGCAGAGAGCAGGTAGCTGCAGTAAACATCACACACACGCACACAAATTAATAAATTAATGAGGACATCTTTAACCCAGAACCCATCTGCCAGTCAACCTACTGAAAATAGTTATGTGAAACTCTTTCCTGTTCACAGCCATATCCAGATCGAACTTGTTCATGAGTTCCTGGATATCACTAATCTAGAGTTACCAATATGAATGGAATATCGATCTTCTGTCTAGTAGCCATCGCTGCAGCATAAAGATCAAAATGTCATAGAAGATCCCGCAGGTAGGTTGAACCAGTGAAGATGTGGTAAACAGTTTTAGATCAAGAACAGTTCGCCGAGTTATTATTATTAGCCATCTGGTGCAAGGAAGCCTGAGGCTTATGCTGCAAAGCAAAAAAAAAAAAAAAAAAAATTCTGAATTACCCAGAGAGAGAAGGAAATCACCAAGAAAGAGAAGAATGATGATATCCAGCTCAGGACTCTGGGCGCGCCAAGCTCATACTCACCAGATGTGACTCATACTCACCAGATGTGAGCTCCCGGGATTAAATTTCCGAAGATGACAGTTGAAGTAGGAACAGAGATTCTCGGTAGAAGATTTAGATGGTGCGTCATTACCAATTTAATACCAATTCAAATGTTTTGAGCCATTAATACTCTCGCAGCTGCGTCGTTGTTGTTGTTGTAGGGTTTTATATTGTTTGTAAATTGCGTGTGTTCTGTGGTCGATTTTCTGTTTTGCTGGGAGAAAAACCCGAGTTTTCGGGATAAAAAACGACGCTACCTTCGATTGAGCCACCTAACTCAGCCACATTGCGAAAAAAACCCATAGAAATTCTCCCCGTTCGAAGAGATTCGAACTTAGCAACTGTACTAGCCAAGGGGGCCTCTCGCAGCTGTCAAAAAGAGGTTATACATTATTCTTCCGGAAACATGGTTTTATTAGCAAACCGAACAAATGCTAAAACAACGATTTTAAAATGACGACTTAATAAATTCTTGTTATTGCAATTTTTGTTTGTTTAAATTTTGACAATAAGTGCATACGCATTCTGATTTATTTGATTTGAGTTTCCCATTAGAGTTAGAAAAATCAAAAATCGAAGTTTGCTATAGACTGGATGAATGCGTCGTTAATTAATTTATTGGTTGAATTTATAGAAATCCATATACTTTTAATGAACATTTTCTTTCGCATGTTGGCGCTGCTGGAAGCAGAAACGGTCGTAAACAAATGCTGCTTCCGTAATGATGGTCCTCACATGACTTTGTTGATGTTTGTTAATTTATTCATTTCTCAATGATCATCGAATGTTTGAATCTTGAGTAATTTTGTACTGAGATTTCGCAATTACAGCATTGGTAAATATGATACATTCATCGTGACCTAATTGTGGGTGTGCGGTACCTTTTTGTTTCGTGTATTTTCAAACCTAAAGGCAATTTTAAAATTAGCTTTAACTTTTTTTTCTTTTGCGTTGTTTTTAATCTGTTATCAAAATGAATTTTATTTTGGTGGAATTATATGCACCCACCGTTGCTACATGCATACCTTGTGTCAGCGATTTGTCATAAAGTAATACGAGATTTCGTAAATATTGGGAAATGTGAGCCATTCATCATGATCTAATAAGAGGCATTTATCGTGATCGTATATAAAGGTGTGGGGGTAGTGTTTTATGCTAGTTTCATTTATTTTCCCTCAGGCTGCGAAATTATTTCTGAAACTTTTCTTTATTTAGCGAAATTATTAGTAAAGTGACGTTCATTGCGATAGCATATGTTTACAACGTTGCTATTTGTAATTGGCCATAAAGAAAAACGAGGGCATTGCAATTTGAAGTTATCACTGCCTTTGTTGTTCGAGGGGATTAAGTTGTGCATTTTTGATTTTATCCATTATTTTCATCTTATCATTTGCGTTTCGCAAATTCATATCACGCTGATAATCAAAAGCTCTTTAGTGATACAGGTTTGCTTATCACTATCAACATTTTATAACACGTTGGCTTTTTAACCGTAGATTGTAATTTTCGTCATTGGTAATTGTAATTTGGAATCTGAACTTTGTGTAATCCATATTTCGATTTCATTTTGTTGTGAGTTCTGCATATAATCGTGGTTCTTTGATATGGTTAGGGTGACAGTTGTTGGAGGAGGATCTCTGGGAGTTAAAATTATCGGTAAGTAGATAAAATCTTAACTTACTGACCATACAGACTTCTCCCCCCCCCCTTTCTATAATTGTATGAGTTATATTATGCTACCAGTAATTTCTTTCAGCTTCATAAAGCATTGAGAATTTTAATTTATTTTAACAGTGCCTGTTAGTATGTTGAGCACCGATAAATTACTCTTTAATTAAGAATATTTTAATCCTTTCTATCTTCATGCACCTTTTATAGAATCATTAAAGAACCCACAAAGAATTTACTTACTCAGAGAGGTATGGTGTAGAACTTATGCTACCTACTCCTGAGTATAGTAACTCCTGGAAGAGGACTTACTACTTCAGATTTGAAAATAATCTCTTTGAGGGCACTGCAAGGAACTGAGCTGCTGGGGAGTTCATTAGCGAATGACTTAGACTCTTTGCTGATGGATTACCTAGCATGTGCTAGTAGTGTTCTGCACTGCGTGTTGTAAGGTTTATTCTTTCACCAAAATGAAAGAAGAAATTTGTAAAAATAAAAAAAAAATTGTAAATTTAAAACTTGCTAAGTAGCCCAATCATAAATATAAATAAATAAATATTCTGTTTGTATTCCAGTACAACTACAATTAGACAGAATTGAGAGTGTCTGATACAGATTGTATCTGCTTAACTTTAAATATTAAGACATTTTCTACTGGGATGGCATACCAGTAGGAATATTTCAAATTTTCTTTTCAGTAAAAGAGCTTGACATAGTATTAAAGAATATATGTAAAAAAGTATTATTATTTTTATGGGATCCTAACTTATTTTATTTTGTTTATATGTATTTTTATTTATATTTTGTAGAGATAGTACATTTGAACAAAGGTGGTGCAAGGTAGTGCATCTTACCAGTATTATTGAAGAGGCTTTAAGGGTTAAGAGGAACTGCTGGTTAGATTGGACAGGGAAAATATAGATACACATTAATTAGTCAAAGTAACACTTGTATACCTCTGATGAGTTCTTGTTTGTGGCCAAAGGAGACAAATTGTGGCAAGGGTAGCAATATTTCAAACATGCAGGAAGCTAGGGAAACAAGCTTAAATAACTTGTAAAGGGTTGCATCCCTCTGATCTAGTTGATGTATTAGCATTAGCATTAGTAGAGGCATATGATGCAAGAAAGCAAGCTTATGCAGCATCAGCCAAAAAAAAAAAAAAAAAAAAACACTTCCACTTTACCCCTCCATTCGTTCAAAATACCTGTCCAGCTGAGCCCTAAATTTATTTAGGCTATCAACTTCCACAACAAGGGATGGAAGTCTGTTCCACCAACCAACTACCTGCTGGCTAAAGGCAAATTTCCGCACATCTATCCTACATCTGTCTTTCCTCAATCTGAATTTATGCCCTCTCAGGTTATTATTCTGAACAAGAGGAAGAATCCCATCAGCATTGAGTATGCTCAAACCATTCAAGGCTTTATAAACCTCTATCAGATCACCTCGCCGGTGCTTAGTCTCCAGACACTGTTATGGTAGTAAGCTACACAAGAACACTTAGTATTGACAGTAATGTCCTGAGTGTTGCCAGTAAAATGACTGAAATGTTTAAAGAAAATAATGCACTATGTTTTATATATATCCGATTCACTTAGGTGATGTTATTCAATTACAAATGATGTTAGTTACGTCAAGTTCACTGTTTGGATAGACATAATTGTTTCTGAAGAGCCTGTTGCTGTTAGAGCAGCAGTAGGGTTCTGTGGCATTTGGGACAGAGAAACAATGCAGAGTTCCCAGTATTTTCTCATACTATTTCAGTGCCTGTATGGAAATAGTCCCATGAGTGAATTCAGACTCCTAGTTAGGAGTGTTAACCCTGACAATGGAATGTGTTGCCACCAAGAAATAGGGAAAGTTGAGTTTCACTGTGGTATGTGCAATCTATTTAGGAAGTATAGAGAATATAGATGGATGGTAGGGTCATACTTCTTATCAAAGGTAGCCTGAGCTCAATACAAGCTTTTGTATATTCAGAAAGTTACTTATGTTAGTATAGAATCTTATTTGGAAGTAAAGGTATTTCATTGTGCCCCTTATCAATTTCCCCTCAGTGGGAGGGAGACTCATGATGGGGAATAAAATTTTAAAATTAACTAGATCAGAGGGATGCAACCCTTTTGGCTGTGAGGTACAAAACAGGGAAAACATTGAAGGTCACATGGATTCTTGCAGGAAAGAATCCATGTGACTCCAATTAACTGTACTGCAAGTAATTAACTGTACTTGCAGTACAGTTAATTACCATTTTTCAAAACAAATTTAATGTTTGTTATCAACACCTATATTTATAGTTTACTTTTTTTACATTTGATAATTGAAGATGAATCTTCAAAAATTATTACATAACTCTTATACCATTCTTAGTACAGTATTATGGCTATAATAATATTTTTAACCTTCACTCACTTGCATCCTCAATTGTAACCAAAACACTCATGTGGCATCTGTTTAATCCCTTTTATTTTAATTATAAAAAATTAATTTTTTTTTTTTTTACTGAATTGAAAATGATGAAATGTTAATTATGCTTTGCAATTAAAAAATATCAAACAAAAATAAATGAGAAAAACCAATAATAAAATTTTTATTGTATTTTTTTAGAAATTTCAAGATTAGTCTGAATTCCCAGGTTGAGACTCAGATGCAACTTGGATGTCTTTATTTTTGTCAGTTGTTTGCAAGCCAGTGAAATCAAAGCATCACGGCAAAATTAGATACCCGCCACTGGCATCTCAGACACCAGCAAGAGGTGTTTTAAGACCTGTGGGAATGGAAGTTGCCCAGAAGAAAGATAGATACTTTTGCTCACCTGGCAACACCAAATGAAAATTTAATGTCTCATAATTCATAGTATATTGAATTGAAAACAGAAAATACAGTACAACCAGTTAGAAAATATTGGTGGGATAAAGTACATGGGAAGATTTGATTATATAAATATATATATATATATATAATTCAGTATATATATTATATACTGAGGAAGTTATGTAAAACGTCATGAGAAAGCAATACACAAAAATCGAATATTACAAAGATTGGATATTTTCAAAAGTCGATGTGTGATATGCTAGTTTGATATTTGATGGAATCATAACGCTTTGGGCTGTATAAATGACTGTGGGCCACAATGTGAAAGAATGGGCTGCTTAAATCAGGCCATGTGAGGGGTAAGCAACCTGTGGGTTGCTTACCCCTCACATGGCCTGATTTAAACCTGTGGCCCTAAGCTATAACATATATGAGGCCCTTCTTGCTTACTGTTCACCTGTGACAATATTAAAAAAGGATTTTTTAAGATGGAGCGAGGCCCCTTGTAATGTGAGTCCCTTAGCTGTAGCTTGCTTAGCGGCGCCTCTGTAGCCAGGTGGGCAGGAGTGGCAGTGTGTAGCACACGCTTCTTGATTATACTGTGGTTCGAGCCCATGAGCACTAAATATGGAGGATGCGGAAAGGTCAGGGAATGACCACCGCATATCCCCGGAGCAATATGGCCTTAGTTGTTAATGCTCCTAAAAACCAAATAACAATAACAACAGCTTGCTTAGCTTATATGTAAATCTGGCTCTGATCCCTCATCTTCAAAAGCCATTGTTAGCATCTGTATATTTTAAAAGATGGCTAATGCTGGTTGTTTTGTGAGTAGTAGTGATGAACAGCCACAATTATCATGTATGCTTGAGTGGTAGAACTGACTATATTTGTTAGCCAGTAATCTTGGATTGCTTTGTGCTTACAAAGCAATCCATGTCATCTGTTCATGATGACATATTACTTCTGAATTAGGTAACAAAACTGATAAGAGTATTAAAAATTATTTAGATATTTGATTACCCATTAATGACAATGATATATTTATGAACCGAATTTAAAGGTACTTCTATAAATAAAAAGAAGTAGAATATTTAGAATTAAAAAATTGTTAATTGCTGTTGTTAGTGTGAATTGGCTGTGACCTTTTTATGGCTGTGTTATTAAAGTCACAGCACCAGGTGCATTATTGTACACCTTGCACCGTATGACTATGTGTACAGTCATATGGTGCAAGATGAATCGATGAATTCACCTTTCTATTTCATGTTGTTTATCCCATTGTAGAATTTTGTACACATTCTATGTTTACAGAATTCATCAATCAGATTTTTGGGATTAACAGCAAGGAATAATATTGAAAATGAGATGGGAAACTTTAAAAAATTATTCTTAATTCTGACACTATATTGAGATAATATCAAAAATTACCTTTAGAAACAGCAAATAGTCTATTAATCCAAAAAATTTATTTCCTCTAAGTATCTTAAGGCTGTTTCACTCACTTCTCAGCTGACAGCTAACAGTTCTATGGAAAATTAATACTATTCTCTTATTAATCCTAAAATTTTTATCAAGAACAGAACATAAAGAATTTTTTAAGGCTTACCCGGTAAAAAAAAAAAAAGTTAATGATACAAATAGGGGAGGGGTAATTGCCATATTTAAGAAGTACTAACATTTTTCTTTGTTGGTTAATGCTGCACACCTGGTACATTTGCCCAAATGTCATCAATGTTCACCAATCGAGCTAAAGTAGCAAGTAGTAGTGGTGGGGGATATATCATGTTGGTCTTCCTGTGACCGCTAACATACTCAACACAATTCAGTTATGTGCACATTTGCTCGCATAATCTCATGAATCATTTCTTCCAGCTTTAATTGCATGACCTCCGTTGAATAATTGAACTCCTCTCCTCTGCTGGAATTAACATTTTTGAAAAGTCACAATCCATCACTGATCATTATTCTAAACTTTCACCTGAAGATGATTTACTTTAATTGACTAAAAGATGGAAGTCCAAAGATGTGCGAATCCAAACTGTATATTGGATGAGTTGCTTGGTTTCTGGTTTAAAGTAGTGTATCCATCAATCATTGCCATTGACAGTCCATGAAGAGGAAGGCTTACCCATCTACCTCTTATTGTGCCAACAACTCTGAATGCTTTCTTTCTTCTGAAGTAGCTGATCTAGTATGAAGCTCCAGGGAACAAATCACAAATATGCTTTTGAATAACATGAGTAGTCAGTTATTGCATTCAAACTTCTTTTACTAATTTTGAGTTGAAGTGGTGAACAACTTGTTTATTGGTTCCTGTGATATGGTCACAAAGGAACTGGGTGTAAACAATAATTTTGATATCATACACTAGACTGCTATACAAACTGGAGCAATGTGGTATTAAGGGCAAGGGATGATTAGGTGGAAGAAGACAGAGAGTGATCAATGGGCACTGCTCTTCATGGACTAAATGTTATTAGTGGAGTTCCCCAGAGTTCAGTGCTGCGCCCAGTGTCGTTTTCAGTATTTATCAATGATATTGATGAAGGTATATCAGGTTTAAAGTCTAAGTTTGCAGATGATACAAAGGTTTCCAGGCTGGTTAACAACAGTCATCAGGGTGAGCTACTCCCAGAAGATCTACAAAAATTAGGTTGATCGGCTGAGAAATGGCAGTTGAAGTTTAACATTGACAAATGCGATGTACTGCATGTGGGAAGCAGTAACCCCAGAGTGACTTATCAACTGTGTGGTACTACACTCAGGGTAGTGGAGAATGAAAAAGACCTGGAAGTAATTGTGCAGTCAGATATGAAATTCTCTCAGATATGCTGCCAGGAGCTCATGAGGTTTTGTCAATGATATACAGAAACTTTGCTAGCAGGGATAAGGAGGTGATTGTACAAGGCCGTGGTTAGGCTTCAGTACTGTATACAGATCTAGATGCCTCACTTTAGAAAGGTGCAGAGAAGGGCAACCATACTGGTGAAGGGAACAAAAGGCTGCTTTTACCTAGAAAGGCATCAGTTCTACAAATTACAGAATCTCGAGACTAGGCACCTGTGAGGGAGATGTGATTGCGTAAGCTGAATGTTAATAGCATTTTTCCACTTGCAGAGACTACACACATGAGGTGGCATAAATTCAAGTTGAGGAAGAATGATTGCAGGATAGATGTGTGGAAGTTTGCCTTCAGCCAGTGGGTGGGCGATTGTTGGAACAGGCTTCCATCTGTTGTTGTGAAAGTGGATATGTTGAATAAATTGAAGGAAGAACTAGAAATTCTTGGAGGGCACAGATGAGTGAACTATGTAGGTTTTTTTTTTTTGGCTGATGCTATATAAGCTTTCTTTCTTGCATCATTTGCCATTACTACTAATACTACTTGGATTTCATGAAAGCTTTTGATACTGTTGCACATAATAGACTGCTTTACAAATTGGAGCAGTGTGGCATTAAGGATAACTTGCTGTTATGGATAAAGGGTGGTTGAGTAGGGAGAAGACAGAGAATGGTAATCAGTGGACAGTGCTCCTCATGGACTAATGTTGTTAGTGGAGTTCCCCAGGGTTTGCTGTTGGGCCCATTGTTGTTTTCTATGTTTATCAATGATATTGATGAAGGCATATCAGGCTTGATGTCCAAGTTTGTGGTTAATGACAGTATGCTACTGCAGTGAGATCTAGAAAAGTTGGGCAGATGGGCTGAGAAATGGCAGTTGAAGTTTAACATTGATAAATGCAAAGTACTGCATATGGCCCAAAGTAATATACCATTTGTGTGGTACTACGCTGAGGGTAGTGGAAAATGAGAAAGACCTGGAGGTGATTGCACCATCAGATATGAAGTTCTCTGAGCAATGCAGAGAGACTGCCAGGACAGCTCATGAGGTTTTGTCAATAATATACATGAATTTTGTTAGCAGGGATAAGGAGGTGATTGTATTTAGCAATGACCAGGCCATATCTTGAGTACTGGATACAGGTCTGGATGCCTCTTTTTAGGAAGGATGTTGGAACAAGTACAGAGAAGGGCAATGAGATTGGTGAGCAAAACAAAGGGTTGCTCTTACTAAGAAGGCTTCTGGTCTGCAAATTGCAGCATCTGGAGACTAGGCACCTGTGAGGTGATCTGATTGAGGTGTTTAAGGCTTTGAATGGATTGAGCAAGCTTAGCGTTAGCATTAGTAGAGGCATATGATGCAAGAAAGCAAGCTTATGCAGCATCAGCCAAAAAACAAAAAACCACTCCCATTTCACCCCTCCGTTCATTTGAAATACCTGTCCAGCTGAGCCTTAAATTTATTTAGGCTATCAACTTCTACAACAAGGGATGGAAGTCTGTTCCAACTACCCACTGGCTAAAGGCAAATTTCCACACATCTATCCTACATCTGTCTTTCCTCAATTTGAATTTATGCCCTGTCAGGTGATTATTCTGAGCAAAAGGAAGAATCCCATCGGCATTGAGCATACTCGAACCATTCAAGGCTTTATACACCTCTATCAGATCACCTCACTGGTGCCTAGTCTCCAGACACTGTAATTTGCAAAACTTAAGCCTTTCTTCGTAAGAGCAACCCTTTGTTCCATTCACTAATCTTGTTGCCCTTCTCTGTACTCGTTCCAGCAGCTCTACATCCTTCTTGAAATGAGGCCTCCAGACCTGTATACAGTACTCGAGGTGTGGCCTGAATGGGAAACAGTGTTGATGGGATTTTTCCCATCAATACTAAGCTTGCTTATTGTTGATGGGAAATTAAAATTCAAATTGAGGAAGGGATGTGGAAGTTGATAGTTTAAATAAATTCAAGGAAGAACTAGACAAAGTAATGGAGGGAATGAATAGGTGAAATAGGTGTGGTTTTTGGTGGCTGATGCTGTATAAGCTTGCTTTCTTGCATCGTATGCCAGTGCTAATGCTATCTACACAGTCGATGACTTTCTTATAATCAGTGAATGTTATGTGTGCTTATCTGTTTAACTCCTTGCGTTTTTTGATTTTCAAAATAAAAAATTATTTGCATGAGATCTAATTTTCCTAAATCCATTTTGTTCTTCTCCTCTTTATCCCTTTAAAAAAATGTTCTTGTTTATACACCGGCACGACCACCAGGTTAGTAGGTTTTAAAATAAATCAATCAATACAAATTGTTAATTGTATTTAGTAGTCACGGGCTCAAACCCCAGTCCTCCCAAAGAGCATGTGCTCCTGACCACTCAACTACGTCAGGCCTATTTATTACCTCTAGTTTGTTTTTATTATTTTTGCAAATATTTTATAGCCACTATTAATGAGTAATGAGTCTTCTTAAGGAGACTTATTCCTCTGTAATTTTCATTCTTTGTGATTTCTTTTTTATATATTGGAATGACTATAGCTTTCTGCCAAGATTCTGGTGTGGCTTCACTGTGCCATATTCGGTTCAGTATTAAATATACATCATATAATATTTGAAAAAGGTAAAGTTTACAATACCTTTATACCTAATATCATCAGGATAGTAAATTTTTGTTAGAGAAATAAAATTAATTATTTAACCAACATTTAGATCGTACGTATAGCTTAGCTTAATTTTCAGCACTCACCTCCGGAGGTGAGTGCTGAAAATTAAGCTAAGCTATACGTACGATCTAGTTATTACATTACAGCACATAAGGACTCCTTAAAATATCAAGAGTTAACCAACATTTTTAATAATACTATCAAAGGATATAGGAGTAATTTTTTAGGCACGTAGCATATATGCATTAAGCATCTATTGTCTTTGCCATGTCTCTGTCCATCTGTGTGCAGCTCAATTCCTAATGGATGAACTTTGATAAAATTTTATTTGGCTCTTTTAAAAACTTTGTTGAGCCACCACAAATTTCATTAAAATTGGACCAAAAAAAATCCCACAATTATTATTTTTTTGTCCATCCATCTGTGTGTAATAATTTGACTTCCAGTAGATGGATTTTATATTTAGCTCTTTTAGAGAGACTTGTTAAGCGATCCCATATTTCATCAAAATTGTACCCAATAGAGATCTGGCAATTAGATTTCTGTGTCTGTTCATCCATCTGCACGTAATTACTCACCTCCTTATAAATTGATTTTCATGAAATTTTATATATGGCCTTTTTATAAAGCTGTTTGTTGAGCCTCACCCAAAATTTCATTAAAATTGGGCCACTCAAAATCTATCAATTAATATTATTTTATTATTTTTTTTTTTCATGGATATCACATAGGCTGTTCATAACCTGTAGCTTGCACTGATTGAGGAATCAATGGGCAAAATGGTTGATATGCAGAAACAAAATGCTTTCAGTTCGTGCATAAAAAGTTGTATTTTTGTGTGTATTTTTTGTGTGTAAAATAACTACTCTATACATCTTTTTATTATACCATTAAGCTGTTAGTTATTTAACTATTAAACAGTGAATTAATACTTTTTGCTAACATGATTGAGACGAAATATACTGCCTATATTAACTAATGGCATACATTAAATAACTTTTTTTTTTTTTTTTTTTTTTTTGTTTTTTAAGGTTTTTTCCCTTGTATTTGTGAAGCCTTCCCAGAAACATATAATGTTTAATTAACTTTTTAACAGTTAAATAACAAACAGCTTAATGGTATAATAAAAGGATGTATGAGTAGTTATTTTTCCTTCTTGTGTTTGGAAAAAGTTCTCAGAAGCAGATAATATAAATAGTAATCATAACTTTAAATATGGCTTATATCTTTGTTGGCCTGTCGGATATCTGGGTGACTTCTTCATAAATAAATTTTAAAACTGTAAAGAAGTTCAGATTTGCTGAATTAAAAGTGCCATGACACTTTTAATTCAACAAATTTCATATTTGTGTTAAATGCAATAAAAATATTTATAATATATATGTAGACGGGCTGCCAGAGCAGGTCATGGAGTTTTGTCAATGATATATAGGAAATTTGCTAGCAGAGATAAGGAGGTGATTATCCCTTTGTATAAGTCAGTGGTCAGGCCACACCTTGAGTACTGTATACAGGTCTGGCAGCCTCATTTTAGGAAGGATGTAGAGTTGCTAGAACGAGTACAGAGAAGGGCAACAAGATTGGTGAGAGGAACAAAGGGGAGTGCGCTTACGAAGAACGGCTCAAGTTCTGCAAGTTGCAGCATCTGGAGACTAGGCACCTGCGAGGTGATCTGATCAAGGTGTATAAGGCCTTGAATGGTTTATGCAGGCCCAATGCTGATGGCATACTTCCGCTTGCTCAGATTAAGAACCTGAGGGGGCATAGATTAAATTGAGGAAAGACAGTTGTAGAATAGATGTGCAGAAGTTTGCCTTTAGCCAGCGGGTAGTTTATTGCTGGAACAGACTTCCATCTGTTGCTGTGGAAGTTGATAGCTTAAATAAATTAAGGCTTAGAACTAGATAAACATTTGGAGTGACTGGATGGATGAAATGGGAAAGTTTTTTTTTTTTTTTTTTTTTTTCCTTGGCTGATGCTGTATTAGCTTGCATCATATGCCTCAACTAATGCTAATTAGTAAGCAAACGTTTTAGCAATAAAAGATTAAATTTTCTGAATAGCCCAGGAAGACAACTGAAATTAATGCAAATAAAGGGTAGTCCAAAGATCTAGAAATTGATTTACTAAACAGTTCTTTACTTATGTAAACTCTAGAAGGAAGGGGTTGAATCAGATTGGTCCACTGGATATCGATGGGTCAACTGTTGATGATCCTGCTCAGGTAGCTAACAAACTAAATGAATATTTTGCATCGACATTCACACATGAGGAGTTATTCAGCGAGGGGAATGCCAGAGGTGTATTCAACTCTGGCAGTAAGCTAGAGAATCTTGTAATCTCTGAGAGTAAAGTGGACGAGAAATTGTTGAAGATAAACACAAGAAAGGCACCTGGGGTGGATGGGATCTAACCAGTTCTATTAAGGAGGCAGCATAGGCATCTAAGCAAATTTGGGTCTAGGCAGGGAGACTTCCCCTGAACTGGAAGTGCAAGCTGTGACCCAATTCAAAGGAAGTGAAAGTCTTGTCTAGAGGATCCTGCAGTGCTTCTTTAACCAGTGCCTCCATAAATTTTCCGGGAACAGAAGTTTCCCGGAAAATTTATGGAGGCACTGGTTAAAGAAGCACTGCAGGATCATCTAGACAAGACTTCAGTTATAGCTTGGACACAGCATGGTTTTGTTAAGGGGAAGTCTTGCCTGACCAATTTGATTAGATGCTATGATGCACTCACAAAAGAACTGGATGCAAGGAATAACTTTGATATTATATACTTGGATCTTAGAAAGGCTTTTGATACTGTTGTACATGGAAGACTGCTGCACAAATTGGAGCAGTGTGGCATTGGAGGCAAATTGCTGCTATGCATAAAGGGGTGGTTGAGGGGGAGAAGACAGAGAGCGGTAATCAATGAACGCTGCTTATCATGGACTAATGTTATTAGTGGAGTCCCTCAGGGTTCAGTATTGGGTCCATTATTGTTTTCTGTATTTATAAATGATATTGATGATGGTATATCAAGCTTAATATCCAAGTTTGCAGATGGTACGAAGGTTGGCAGGGTTGTCAAGGACACTACTGACACTATGCTGCTGCAACAGGATCTGGAAAGGTTGAGCAGATGGGCTGAGAGGTGGCAAATGAAGTTTAACATTGACAAATGTAAAGTACTACATATGGGAAACAGCAACCCCAGAGAAACGTATCAACTCTGTGGTACTACACTGACAGTGGTAGAGAATGAAAAGGACCTGGGGGTGGTTGTGCAGGCAGATATGAAGTTCTCTGAGCAGTGCAGACGGGCTGCAAGAGTAGCTCATGGTGTATTGTCAATGATATATAGGAATTTTTCTAGCAGGGATAAGGAGGTGATTATTCCCTTGTATAAGGCAATGGTCAGACCACACCTAGAGTACTGTATACAGGCTTGGAGGCCTCATTTCAAGAAGGATGTAGAGCTGCTGGAATGAGTACAGAGAAGGGCAACAAGAGTAGTGAATGGAACAAAGGGGTGCTCTTACGAAGAAAGTCTTAAGTTTTGCAAATTACAGTGTCTGGAGACTAGGCACCAGCGAGGTGATCTGATAGAGGTGTATAAAGCCTTGAATGGTTTGAGCATGCTCAATGCTGATGGGATTCTCCCTCTTGCTCAGAATAATCACCTGAGAGGGCATAAATTCAAATTGAGGAAAGACAGATGTAGGATAGACGTGCGGAAATTTGCCTTTAGCCAGCGGGTGGTTGGTTGGTGGAACAGACTTCCATCCCTTGTCGTGGAAGTTGATAGCCTAAGTAAGTTTAAGGGTAAGCTGGACAGGTATTTCGAACGAACAGAGGGATGAAGTGGAAGTGGTTTTTTTTTTTTTTTTTACTTATTTATTAATTTTATTTTATTATTTTTTTTTTGGCTGATGCTGCATAAGCTTGCTTTCTTGCACAAATGCCTCTGCTAATGCTAATGCTAAATATGGAAAAAAAAAATCAGTGATAAATATTTATTGCAGCCATGTTATATATTTATAAATGTTAAGGTGTGAACCTTAGTTCGCACTATACTTACACCAATTTCTTTCATATTGCTTTTTCACAATATTCACAGTGCTTTAGTGTAAACATTAGTAAAAATTAGCCTGAAAATAAAGAAGTATAAAGTTTTTAAACCAAAAATAATAATATATAAAAATAAATTAATGAAAGTCAAACACACCACTGTCATTATGAACATGATTATATCTAATTTTACATCTTTAGGGTTGTATTGATCAGGGGAAAAAAAATAATGTGAAATATTTATGAATGTATTTAAAGATGAGATGGATGCTATGAGATACTTCCCATCTAATTCTGTTGTTATTGATAATATGATTAGCATTGACCTTTAATGTTGACCTGTTATCTGAGGACGTGCAGCCCTACCCTCTTCCCAGTTGCTTGCTTGCCTCTTATCTCTTTTCTTTGCAACCACATGTTATACACATTTCATTTCTAATTTTTTTTATCTAATAAAGTTTTTGTGATATTGATATTGTAGAGCTACCTTTACTAGTTTTTTTTTTCTTTTTTTAATAATAATTTGTCATACTGTTTCCTAACCTTTACAGACTTTCCAACTCAAATATTATCTTCCCTTGTTCTACTTGGGCATTATCTTATGTCTAGGTTTTGTTTTCAGAGTATGCCATTGTTTGTAGATGATAGATCAGATTATTATTGTTTGTTTCTTGCCATCTTTCAGAAAACCTCTCAGAAATATATATCTGACTTTTGATGTAAATATGATTCATTTTTATTATTGTTTAGTATTTGTTGCAAACCCTTCTGATTTGCAACATCTGGCATCAGGTATGTTGACCCAGTTATTGGTGTTATGCAATTATTTACCACAGCAAATAAATGGATATATATTTTTTATTTATTTATCTTACTAAATATGTAATATTCACTTCAATAGAAATATAAATTTAACACCTCAGAAAATATCCCAGAAACTTAAGAAATTCTTAAAAATCAATTTGAATGGACTTCTTAGCCAGTCTCAAGTATAGGGAGTAGGGATTTTCCCTCATAGTTATTCTAAATTTTTAAGCCACGCAACAAACAATCACTCTGTGAATATAAATATAAATTTATATTCACAGGGTGACAGTAAACACATATTAAAGACCATAATAACTGAGATCTGTACACTGTAATCAAATAGTGGGATCATTACTTGTCACCCAGGAATGCATTTATACTGCATTCACAGCATGAATTCATTAAGAGATGACCTTTTTTTTTTCCCCCTACTCCCTATACTTTTTTTGTATAATCAATTTGATTGGATACTATGACATAGTAACGAAGCAATTTGATGCAAAAAATAATTTTTCTATGATATACTTAGATTTCAGAAAAGCTTTTGATTCTGTTACATATAAAAGACTGCTGTGCAAATTTGGGCAGGGTGGCATTAAGGGCAAGTTGCTGCTATGGATAACGAGATGGTTGAGTGGAAGAAGACAGACTAGTTATCAACAGGCACTGCTCTTCTTGGACTAATGTTAGCAGATCCCCCCCCCCCCCCCCAAGGCACTGCTAATAACATTAGCAGAGCCTTGGGGGACTCATAAATTTACTTTTTAATTCTAAATTTATAAATATAAATTTAAATAAATAAATTCTAAATTTACTCAGTCTTGTTAACTGCTCTGTGAAGCAGCTATCGTTTTGGCATTAAACATTTTTCTTTTTTTCTACATAGTGTAGTGTAAGAAAAAAAAACATTACTTCAGCATTCAGTTATGCTTTTCAGTGAATATATTAGATGATGTTTATATTGCATCTGCCATTTACATTACAATATAATTGTTGTACAGGTTGGATATAGCCGTAGTTTGGCATATATTTTAAATTAATAGTAATATATATCACCATTTGGCTTTTTTAACTTAAATTTGTCTTGTTGAGCTTATAAAAAATTAATGGATTTTATTGTAATGCCTGATAACTCCTGAGTAAATTTGAATGTGCTGTTGTAATATTGATATTTATGCAATGTTATGGGTAATATAAATGTTGATAATATGTAATAGCAGTTATAAATTTTTCAGATCTTGAGTAAAGTCTTTTTCTGAAGTCTGTCTTTTCTGTTACCTTTTGATTAGGGCTTACAATACCGGGATCTCGAATACCAGGATCCCATTCATTTTTTTCCAGTATTGAAATACTGGTATTGATACAAAAAAATACCGGGTTTTCGGTACTAATTTAAAAAAAAATAATTGCTTATAATTTAATCACATGAAGGTTATAAAATCACCATTATGTGATTATGACATCATTATCACTAGTAAATGTTTGATAAATCATCGATAGGACACCATACAACATTGCAACCTGTCCACAATTCTCGGACAACTTCATGTCTGACCGTATCGTTCCTCCACTACTTTAGTTCAACTCCACCAAGTGTATAAGTTATTTTGGGGTTGCTGTTCCCCAGGTGTAGGACCTTGCATTTTGCTGAATTAAAGCATAGCTGCCACTTTTCTGACCATCCCAGAAGTCTATCTAGGTCACTCTGAAGAATCTCTGCTTGGTGGCAATCATTAACTACTCTACTGATCTTTACATCATCTGCAAGTTTAGACCTCACGCCCTCCATCCCTTCATAGATGTCATTTAAGATAATCAAAAACAACAATGGTCTCAATACTGATCCTTGGGGAAGCCCACTTCTTACATTAACCCAATCTGAGGAATAACCACTTATCACAATCCTCTGCCTAGTGCCCTCAAGCCATCACGCTATCCATCTAAGGATTTTCCCTATGATTCCAGCCTGCTCCAACTTATAAAGTAACCACTCATGTGGGACTGAGTCAAATGCTTTGCTGAAATCCAAATAAACAATGTCAAAATTATTCAAGTAATTACAGTACTTGTTTTTTCCTTACTTTATTGCACCTAATTGTCATCAAAATCTATTGAGAAAAACATTTGTTTTTGGAATACCGGTATTAAGATTTTGACCGGTATTGTAAGCCCTACTTTTGATAGATATTTGTATTACTTACCTTACAGTATTATATCATTTTAGGTGAGCTTGCTTATCATGGTCATGAAGTTCGTGTCTATGACAGAAGCCCAGAAGCACTAGATCGTATTCAGCTTCGTTTAAATGAAGACAAAAAAGCTCTCAGAGAGGATGGCATCTTGACCCATAATAATTTTGTGGTTAGTTAAATCAATTAATGAAATGTATTTAATTTAATAAGTATAAAACTTTTCAGTATACTATGTATATGTAAAATATACATATTTTATATGTGTGAATTTTATTAAATATATATTTTATAGTCTTCTGATTTTTGCTGAAAACCATCTCAGTGGCAATTTCTGGAGCCCTGTTATTGTTCAGCATTGTATATATAGACATTCACTTATATTCTGGACAATTAATAGTGATTCATGTTTCAACTTTTTTTGCATATTTATCTCAAAGATATGTATTAAATTTTTTTATCAGCAAAAAAGTTGTGGGCACTACAAAATTTATATTCTTAGGGTGATATTGAATGAAGAAAATATCAGTTTTAACAAAAAAATTAGTTGCATACCTACAGACATAATAATAGCAGCCATTACTGTTAACTACTTGGAATGTATCATAAGCCCTTAGGCCACTGGTTTTAAAACAAATTTCAAGGTAATTATATACAGTGGAATTCTGAGCCATTGCAGGGAGTGGGTTTAGGAAACAGACCAACTGTATTTGTTTCTCAGAGCAATCCTGTAATTTTTTCTGTCATAGGTGATTTAGCTCTTTGAAAATAGTGAAGATAGGGAAAACAAATAATATTACTCCTAGGAACACTACTAAAAAAAATTTTTAGAACTGTGACAGAACGTGAAAAAACACTGAAATTGTTAGTGTACACAAATCAACAGTTGAGCAGCAGTTAAAGAAAATGGGGGAATTGGTAGAAGCTTGCAGTGGAAGAAAAAGCATGTCAAGTAAAAGAGAAGATAAGCACCTTTGTGATATCTATACTTTCCAAACAATAGAAAGAAATAACTGCAGCAAAAACAACTGTAAGGGTGATGGAAATTGGTTTGAAATCATATTGTTCAATTAAGCAGCAGTTTCTCATTATAAAGCAATAAAAATGGTATTATGATTTAAACAGCATTGGGCTGAAGAAGTTTTGTTTAGTAATGAAACAAGAATTTAGTATTAGTAGTGGCAAATTATGCAAGAAATCAAGCTTATACAGCATGAGCCAAAAAAAAAAAAACACTTTCTGTATGAGCTGTTCAACCCCTCTAATAATTTGTCTTGTTCTAAAGTTTTTTTTTTTTTTCTAACCATTCACTTCCACAACAACAAATGAAAGTTTGTTCCAACGATTAACTAACCACTGGCTGAAGGAATTACTGCACATCTATTCAGCTACCATCCTTCCACAATTTAAGTTTCCTCATGTTTCAACAGGAGGAAGAATGCCCTCAGCATTTAGCTTACTTACACTAAAACAGACATCAAGCTAACAATCTAGAAGTAATGCAGTTATACTGCTGTGACAGCGGATTTGTTAAGGGGTGAATGATCTTGTCTGATCAAACTGCTTGGATACTATGATATAGTAACAAAGGAACTGGGTGCAAAAAATAATTTTGCCATCATATACTTAGATTTCAGAAAAGCTTTTAATGATGTTGCACATAAAAGACCGCTGTACAAATTGGAACAGTGTAGATTTAAGGGCAAAGTAATGCTATGTATAAAGGGATGGGTGGGTGGAGGACAACAAAGAGACAACAAAATTTATATCAATGGGCTGTGCTCTGCTTTTAGTGACTCCTTTATTTTTCCTGTGACAGAAGTCAAGATAACAGGTCTGTAATTACCTGTTAGCTTGATCCTGTTTATTCCCCCCTTGTGAATAGGAGAGACAGTTGCATATCTCTAGTCTGTAGGGAGTGAATCCTCTCCTGAATCCAAGGATACTCTCATAATTGTGACCAATGGCCTACTTACCTTTTTTTTTTTTTTTTTTTTTTTGCTGCTTCCTTTAATATAATTGGATATATCCTACCAGCTCCAAGTGCCTTCTTTACTTTTAGCTTCAACAGTTTTTTTTCCACTTTCTTCTCAGTCTTTGCAAAACCATTATGCTGTTGTTAGAATTTGAGCAACCTGAGCAGGATTGTCAACAGTTAAAACATTCATATCAGTAAACCAATGTGATCCATCATCTCCTTCCTCCTAATATTTACACAGGTAAAGAGGCCTCTGTTACTTTTCTTTGCATTATTTTTTGGAGATTTCTCATAATCTGCCATACCCCCTTTTTGACTTGATTGCAGACTGGTTTTTACATTACTGTTGGTTTCTGTTCCCCTGATAATTTATAAGCATTTCATCCATTTTTCTTCTCCCTCGAGTCTTATCAGTTCATCTGACCTCCATTTGGATCTAAACCTTGAACAGTATTTCTTAGTCGATACTAACACTTAGTAGCTTCAACAATTACCTCCCTGATTATTACTTCCCATTTTGAATGTGTTTTTGGTAATCTCATCAGTTGGTCCACTGAACAGAATTTAAAAACTGTTTGTTACCATTGTTGTTACCTTTAAGAAAACCAGAGCCCTTCCCTTTGTCTGACAGTAGTTACATCCTTAAATAATACACTGTGAGTGCCTTGTGGTTCTTTTATCTTTTTTGAGAAAAATTTGTTTGATGGCAGAAATTGCTTTATAGCTCTTCATAGTTAGTGATTTCTATGTGTTTCATATATGATCAAGACTGCAAAGCCTTTTTTGATCATACATGAAGGACATCATATGGACCATATCTAACCCAAAAATAGAGAAATCATTAATAGAATGGGGAGAAAGAAACAAAATGGAGATTGAAGGATATTTTTATTTATTTATTTATTTATTCAGTGTATTGCTTTTTATAAACACCCCTAGAACAGCATGCAAGCTAGAAGAGTGCAAATAAGGAACCTACGAAAAATAATAACAATAAAATAATCAATGACGGTATCGACATTTACATAAATATAAGGAATTGGATAAACTGGACAGGAGAGTTCACTGGTTCCTCGGATCAAGGGAAAAAACACAGTTGGTTCTTTCTTTCTAGACATCTCCAAGGGGTTAAGGCGTAGCTCATGCCGGAAATATATTGTTCAGGAAGGAAAGGTTGTTGAGTTTCATTCTTAATGGAAACTGAGAATTCTGTCTGCTTCTGTAACAGGATCTGGGACCACTTGGACAATGGACTCTTTTTTTTTTTTTAATTCAAGAGGCATCCACTAGAGGTCAGCAGCTGACATCTGGAACACTACATTCCTGAGATGTATGATTAATTGGTCTGGACCTTTCTTTTACCAATCTCGATCTGGTAGTTGTTGGACAGGATGGTGTATACGAGATGCACAATCTCAGTCTGATAGTTCTTTTCTTTATGAAATTGGTCACAGTCAGTGTCCAGAATGAGGAATATACCTATAGTATTGGAAGGGAATATCCGGTCTACAGATTTATCCTATCCCTGGCTGGCTGCATTGTAGTTTGGCTATGTCGATGGGGTCTGCTGGAAGTTGGGTGGAGAAAGACAATCTCAGCTATGGTAGGGATTTCTATCTTTTTGCTGATGAGTTTTAAGAGGGTAGAAATGTTTATTTTGATTAGTATCAGTTGCCAGGGTACCTAATCTAGATTTGCTTGAAGGGTACTTCTAGAGGTGGTAAACGTGTTTCCTAGGTAGCGGTTTAGCCACCTCAGGATCCAGTATTCCACAGTCAGGAACCTCCTGAGATTTTCTACTGGCGTGGAAGGAAGACCATACAGGGGAGGCATAAAGGGCAGTGGGAGAGACACATCTCACCACAAAACATGTTACGAGATTAGAACTTCGTATCCCTGTCAGTTCCTCTTTAACCCCCAAGGGTTTTCTTTCTTACCTCTGTGAGGTGAGGGGCAAAGGAGAGTTTTTCACCCCATATCATACCAAGGTCTTTGTATTGTTGCACTCTTTGAACAGGATGCCCATTGAGGAAAACACTGATATCATTCTTCAGCCTTTTCATAGTGAATGACATTTGAGCAATCTTCTTCGGGTTCAGGGCAAGTCCAATGTCATTTAGGAACAAGGCAAAGTCTTCAAGTTGTCTGGTAGCATCCTTTGCAATTAACTGTGGATTGCAATCATCACTGGAAGGAATTAACATTTTTAGGTTGTCTGCATATGAAAGGAAATTGTCATGTAGTGCCAGATTGGGGGTCAATGGCGGAAGCAAAAAGTAAAGCAGAAAGGACCCCCACCCTGAGGGGGTTTATGCAAGGACTGTATTGTCATACAAAACTTGTGTTTGCCTGCTGGTAAGAAGAGCTGCAATTGTATTAAGAAGGGGCTCCTGATCATATGGTAGTGATGCAGTATTTTTAGAAGGGCTTTGATGGAGAATCTGTCAAATGCAGAAGAAATATCCACAAAAACTACATCTAGTTGATCTCCACTATTCAGAGTGTGTTGTAATCGACCAAAGGTCTCAAGAAGGTTGGTTGTGGTTGATCTCCCCTTAAGTGTTGAATATGAAGGTATGCTGGGGGTGCCTAAAGCAGTGGGTACCAAAGTACTTTATGAGTGCTTTGTCAAAAATTTTTAGGGTGTGGCAAGTAATTGAAATGGGCCTGTAATCCTTTGTAGTCTTGGGATGTGCATTTTTAGGAACAGTTTTTGTTTAGTACTGCTTCCACATCTGCGGGACGTTGGCAGTTTGCAAGATGTTATTATATGCTTGAAGGAGAAGATCAATTATATTAGGGCTACAGATCTTGATAATAAAGAGGGAGAAGCCATCGGGCCTGACCATAGCCTTGTTTGGAAGACTGTTGATGGCCTGAGTGAGGTCAGCCCTGTTGTGGGTAATAGAGGACAGTTGTACTGTATATGTTCCTGGGACATAGCAAGCATTTACATATGCACTATCTTTTCCCAGATCTTTGAAGGTGTAGAGAGCCCATTCAGATAGAGTATGTTTACTTATTTGTTCCGACTCTTCTGTTTGAAGCGAGCATGTTGTACAGGATTTGCGTATGAGCTTGAATCTTAGCTCTCACAAAAGCCGCTCTTTCTTGCCTGGTGATATATCATTCTGTTTTGATCTGAAGGATATTTTCTAAAGGCCCTAAAGGTCTTCTGTTTTTTTGTGAGGAGGGCTTTTAGTTCAGTTGAGAACCACGGCTTTGTACAGTGGCAGATACGGACTTCTCTAGCTGCTCCTATTTCAGCAATTTTTTTATGGTGCAATGCAATGGAGTTAATAATCTCTGTCAATGGAAAGTGTGTGATTGCGTGCCAGTCAACTGATTTCAAATATTGAAGGATATTGGCTTCTTTGATGAATTTGGTGGAGAAAATAATCTTGCATGTAGATTTGGTAGGGTGCCTTCCAGAAGAAGAAGAGTGTATATGTTGGTTGGTAGCTCAATAACAATAGTTGAATGGTTCAAAGAGAATTTTGTTTGGGAGGCAGTGCTTCTCACTCCGACAACGTTGTGAAATAACAGGTCTAGCTGTTGGGATCCTCTTGTTGGTGATGTGTCAAGTTCTTTCAGACCGATTCCTGATAACAGGTTTGTGAGCTCTTCCTTCTCATTACTGAACTTCGGGAGGGGCAAATTGAAGTCACTCAAAATGATGATAGGTGAGGTGACTCTAACGTGAGTCATGATCCAACAGTACAGCTCAACTCTATCTTCTGGGCTGTGATCTGGGGGTATGTAGATTACCACAAGCTGCAACTGGTATTCTGGATATTGACTCCTTTTATCTGATATTGAGATACTCAAGGCCTCAAAATGTTTTGAGTCACTCCTCCCTGTATGGGTAATATGAAGTCACTTGTGGACACATAACATCACCCCACCACCTTTCTTGTGGGTTCGGTCATTTGTTATGATATTATATTTGTGTGCTCTGGAAAGGTATGCAATTTGTTTGTCTGCATGGAGCCATGTTTCATATAGGCATAATTTCATCAGCTAAAAGGAGGGATTGTAAGGTATGCAGCTTATTGGCTATACTTCGAACATTCTGGTAGAATATAAGAGCAGGATCAAGTTTCATCAAGGTCGGCACTGTTGAAAGTTCTGAAGTATTGATTTTTGTAAATTGTATCATTTGGAAACTAGGCACTGGTGAAACCTTATTGAAGTGTTTAAAGCTTTAAGCAGATTGAGTAAGCTAATTGGGGATAGCATTGTTACCTTTTCTCAGATGACACGTACAGAAGGGGCCATAAATTTAAATTGAAGAAAGGATGGTGTCAGGTTAGATGTGCTGAAAGTTGTTTTCAACCATAGTGTATTAGTATTATAATAGCTAAAATGATGCAAGGAAGTTAGCTTTATTTTTGCATCTGCCAAAAACAAAAAACTAAAGGAAAGAAAAAAAGGATGCAAAAATTCTCAATTACTCACCTTTCACACTTTCTCCATTGCCAAAAAGTGCCAAAACTACCAAATTCTCTCCCTCAAACATTATGCTGAGTAGTTTATTCTGCAACACTACCCAAAGATAAATTTAACTTTAATTTGAAGCATCAACTGTGCAGATATTACATTTGAATGCATTATGATTATTTGTCTGTGGAGGTATGAGATGAACTTAAATATCTGGTACCTTTTTTTTGACATTCATTCACACTTGATTGAAATTTCACATTAGTTGTTTCCTATTAGTTTTTGTTGAGTCCTCTAAATGCACAGAATGAATTTCCTACATATAGTACACAGAATTTCCTCAGCATGTTATTGTAATTTATACATTTCATCATATATGTTCCAATTTATGTTAATACACTGTGAAGAGAGGCTTGTTTTATATAAAATGATTATATTTAGAAATCAAATAAGCAGTTTTAAAATGAAATAAATACTGATATCTAAAGAATGTGTGCATGTATAATTATTTTTTCATTGAATTTAGGGAATACAAAATGTTATTCATTAGGTTCTTGTTTAGGTGATATTGATGTGCTCCAAAGTTTGCCTCGTTTGTATTCTTAGGATAATTAGTTCTGTGATAAATAATTTGTTGAGAATTTCAATTTTCATCAAAGGTGTCCATTGCTGTATGACTATAATTTTGAAATGAATGATAAAGATTTTCTATTAATCCAGCTGTTTTTCATGATATTCAAAGTATTAATTACGAGGTCTATTCAATAAACAACGATCATAAAAATTTTTACGAACATATGTACTGCTTGTTATTTTTAGCTGAGCTGCAGAATTAAGACCAAACCAAGGTTCATCACACAGCAACTGCATAGGTGACTCGCGCACACAGCGTGACCTTGTCAGTCAGTCAAGTTTATGTCTGTTCATTTTTGCCTACATGACAATGGACATGACATGCAAGGAACAGTATGCTATCCTCAAATTTTGTTTCCATCTCTAGAAAACATCAGCTGAAGTATGTGAAATGTTAAAAGAGGCTTATGTGAATCTACACTTCCATGCAGCACAGCTCACAGGTAGTTTGGAATGTTTAAAGATGGATGTGATTCAATCACAAAAATTGGCGGTACTGGAGCTCCAACCACTGCTGTCACCACAGAAACCATAAACGCTGCTTCTGTAATTGTGAGAAAAGATCATCATATAACAGTAAGGTAACTGGCAGAGATGTTGAGAATATCAGTAGAAAGCAAGCACAGTATTCTCCATGATCATCTGCAGATGGCACATGTTTGTGCATGCTGGGTTCCATGACTACTGTACCCGAGCAACAGCAAGTTCACATTGTGATTTGTGAGGAGCTGCAGTGGATGGTTATTGAAGATGGTGAGGTTCTGCATAATGTGATTACAGCGGATGAGACATGGCTTTATCATTTTGACCCAGAGAGTAAGCTCTATTTGAAGGTCTACATCATCATTAACACCGAAAAAAAGCAAAAGTTGTGGCTTCTGCAGGAAAGATTATGGTCATCTCTTTTTGTGACATTCAAGGAATAGTTTACCAGCATGTTGTGCCATGTCATATGATTGTTACAGGACCTTACCAGAACTGTACTCCACACTTTGCATGATGCAGCATCCATCACTACAATATGAGACCTCACATTGCCCATACTGTCATTGAGTATTTAGCCAGCATTAATGTCAAATGTGTTTCTCATCCACCCTACAACCAACCTTTAAATTTTTTATTTTCAAAGTTAAAGAAGGAGCTGCAAGGAAAATGTTTCCAGTCATCAGAAAAAGTTGTAAAGGCATTTGGGAGATGATTCTCAAATGTATATCAAAAAATGGTTTCCATTATGTTTTTGAAGAATGACAGAAATGTTGGAGTAAGTGCATATTATCAAATGGGGACTACTTTGAAAAGGAGTATCAAAATATGGATGATTAATAAAGATATGTTATGAAACAAATTATGACCATTCTTTATTGAACAGCCCTTGTGTAATTTATTATTGAAGTTTTAAACAGATTTCTGACATTATTAATTTATTGTATCTTTAATGGATCATAAACAACTTAACAGGAATATTTAGGATATTCAGTTAATTACTTGTTTTAGCAGAGATAAGTTTTAGACATGGATTTTTGTAATGTGGCAGTAATTTATACCATAGGGCGGAGTTTATTTCATAGGAAGATTAGAAGAAGCTGTAAAAGGATCAGACTTTATCTTTGAATCAGTAACTGAAGATCTTTCTTTGAAGCAGGATCTTTTTGAATGTAAGTATATTTCTTATTAATTAAGGAATAGCTTTTGTATTTGCTGATTATCTGTACATATCTTAGTGTTATGATGGCTAAGTGATGCAAGGAAGTGGGCTTTTTTTTGCATCTGCTAAAAAAGCAAAGAAAAAAAGGGGAAAAAAGTTATCTTTTTCCTGCCAGTGAAAATATACTGCCCTCTCTAATTTTTCTGATTTTCTTCCAAATTACACATATACCTCTATCAGGTTTCCCCCTGAGATGTCTGGTTGCCTTTCTTTCTTCCTTCAAGTGTGACCCCCCCTGTCCCAAACACCATATTCTAAATGTGGTCTCAACATCATTTTATATAAAATAAAGAGAAAATAGCATCCTTTTTCCTACTTTCAAAGGTCCTATATATCTTTATCTGAAAAAGCCTTAGCAGTTACAAGTCAGATATGATGTTTTCCATGCAATGTAAATAAGCAGAAGGAAGGTACATTGCATGGAAAATATCATATCTGACTTGTAACTGCTAAGGCTTTTTCATCCTAAACCACTTTTAACTTCTCTCCAGGAGTTAAAAGTGGTTTAGAAATGTCCTCTTTCCCAGTTGAAAAGAACTTATATTTAGAAGCGTTAAACTTCATTTATATAATTCATTTATGTTATAAAGAACTTCTCCTGTGACACGAAACTGGATTTCCAGAAAACATATCGAATAGTCAAATGCTATACGTGGAGCACTCTCCTATGTGGATGTGAGACCTGGGTCATGCAGAAGGCAGAAATCAGGAAACTGGAAGCCTTTGAAATGTGGACACTCAGAAGAATGCTCAAAATTCCATGGACAGATCAGGTTGCTACCTCCTTTGTGGATTGGGGTGACATTAGCACTTCCAATTAGAGATGATAATCAATAAACACAGCACTGTACCAACTGTAAAATCGTTTTTAAAAATATATTGTAAAAATTTAAATACCTCTGGTATTAAATGGAGTAATACAGTATTATCTTTAAAGGTAGTGAAGAAGAATTTCTTCATACAGCATAAGGGTAGTGAAGAAGAATTTAAGGTGCATTAAATATGAATTATTTGTTCATTCACTGTGTTTGGTTTTTTGCCTTAACCTGCTGTTTGCTCACTCTCATAACCCAGAATGTGGAAATTACTGATGTCAGAGGCCCAATTACAATCAGAATTTGTGAAGGTAATAATTATAGAACAATTTTATCAAGTAGGGAATTTGTTTACGGCGTTGATTGTGCCTTCACAAGGTTCTGTGTGTGTGTGTGTGTGTGTGTGTGTGTGTGTGTGTGTGTGTGTGTGTGTGTGTGTGTGTGTGTGTGTGTGTGTGTGTGTGTGTGTGTGTGTGTGTGTGCGCGCGCGCGCGCGCGCGCACGCGCGGCATATTTGGGAAAACCACATCGTCGCTCAAATTTACGCAGACCGGGCCAGACGGCCATTCAGGCGGCCTGCACTATATACATGCGCTTCGGTTTGACTGCACAAACTTGGCCTGTGCAGGCAAGCTGGAGTGTCTGTGGGTACCCTAGTGCATACGAAATTAGTAGTATTACCGTCAAATTGCAAAACTGCAAATAACAGAGCTTATATCACCAAACCAGCCTCCATGCTAATTATTCAGCCACAGAACTCAGTCAACATTCGCATTCACATAATTATAACACTCAAACATGTTCTGAAAATCTGAATTCCAGTTATAAACTATTATTAATACACGAAACTTTAGCCATTGAATGATTTTCCAACTGAACCTTGGAGGATAATGTAAAATTTTTGGCGCGCACACACTAACCATGCACCACGGGTGCTAGAGTTAACTTTTATAACACTCAGAATTTCTTTCCCAATCAATGAACCAACTAATGACAGAATTGCGGAAGTCTTGGTTCTTCTCATTCTTAGTTTCATAATCGTTAATTTTTATGTATGATGATCCAAGTGGAAAAGAGTGTACTTTTTCCCCCTCGGGGAATTTTTTTATATTTTTTAATTTCCCATTTTAATTTCTTCATTATATTTTAACCATACCATACGGATTAGGAGGTAAGTTTCATGATATTTATAAGCAATGCTAAAAAACTGAAATCGTATAAAGAATCGAAGCTATAAGCATATGCTAACAAATAAGTTGCATGTGGTAGCACAAAAAATACTTACCCTGAGAAAAAAATTAAAATACAGTATAAAATACGGTCAGTCCTCGTATAATACGCGTTTACACTACACGAATTCGATCATACACGATTTAATTTATAAATCAGGAACGATGTCGTATATAACACGAACTGAATTCGCCTTTGTGTTTATAATAAATGGCAGTCGAATTCAGGAATCACCGAAACTGAAAGAAGAGAAGTTTCTGAAAATGTATTTATGTTTTTTGTACGATTGAAGATTTCAGTGAAGTGAAAACACATTTCACCATAATAACATAAAAACCCACAATTACAGTTATCAGTATTATCGCAAATGCAATTAGATGGAGTTTACTCCCATTTATAACAGATTTCAACTGGAAATTGTTTTATGGTAGTGATCTCCAAAGTGTGTTTTACTAAATTGTGTGCTACCGTGAGGGGATAACAGTGTGTTTCTGTCTTTGCTGCTTTGTTTATTCAGTCGCTACACGCGGGCAGCTTTGTTTATGGGTATCAAGCGTGCCTCCTCATTTTTGTCCTTTTTATACTGAAATTGTGTTTTATTCCCTAAAAATGTTTAACATAGTTCAGAAAAGTGTGAAAATGAAGCATGCTGGTGAGGTGAAGATACTACAGATTCAGAGAGAAAAAGAAAGCAATACTAATAGACTGTCAAAAATTCTTACTGGGGAAAACTTGTAGCGGCCTCTTACAAGTGCTTATGGCCAAAATCACACCGGCCTCTGACCCACTGGGGTTTCCCCATTAAGGCCTGTCCGCCTCTGTCAGTAGAGGAAAAAAATGAAATTATGTGATATTGCGCATATCGCTAAATAGAAAATTTTGCTATAAAGAAGTTCGTTAATTAAACAGAGGTCCTACTTGTATATGTCAAAAGTTTTTTCGGCGCCCTCTTGATCTGCCGCCCGTAAGTGACGCTTACCTCGCCTACCCACTTGCGGCGGCCCTGGTCGGTTGCTGAATGACCTTTCCGAAGCAGCCACAAATCAGTATTTTGGTGGATTGAAGCAGGTCAGCAGTGGGCCTACAATTTTAAAAAACAATAGTGAAGAAACTGTTTTTGTCATCAACGAAGCGTTGGTTGGGCTGGCGATCAGATTCATTTGTGAAAATCCTCGTTCACATTCACTCGATGAAATTGGTATCGTACTCAGAGCATTCATCAAATTTTTCAATTCTTCCAAAACCTTCTTATCAATTAGGTATCCCTGAAATCCACGAATTGCATCTCTTTCATTTAACTGTAACCTAATTGACAATTTTCTAACTTCACTTTCACGAACTGCCAACAGTTCATGTTTAAAAGGATTAACACTTTTGTCATCTTCATTTTCCACCTCTCATCATCAGTATTGTCACTAGTTCTTAAATTTGAATATATATATATAAATATATATATTATTTTTTTTTGAAACTATCCAAAATGTCAGTGTCATTCGGATATTCAGGTACTGTGACCATGTAAACAAAGATAGGGAAAATTTACGGAAAAATGTGGATAACGCATTTCTGTGAAACAACAGACAATTATTTGTTGTGGTAAAAGAAAATCACTTTTCTAATCTCGAACGGGATGCTTACAGTTGATTCATAAAGGTGTCCAGCCTATGGCCTGTGAGGAAAGTGAACTAAAACAGCATTTTAAATTTTGTTAATTATCAAAAAAATTTTCATTAAATGTTTTGTTCAGTAAATGTAATTGTGTTTTGTACTTAATAAAATTTTCAATTGTACTTTTAATCACAACAAGATATGGAAAATGTAACACACTAAAGAAATCTAACTGAATTTTTTTGAATATGGCCACTGTACGGGAAAAGGTTGGACACCACTGCAGTAGAAGGTGGACCAGAGACCATTGGGAATACACCTTGATCTGATCACTAGCGCGACTCCTCCGTATGTGGGACAGGTGGTTGGATAGGTTTTACGAGGTACCACTAAGTTGTAGAATGCTTTAGCTCTCTTAATTCGTGCAGCAGCACTAATTGCCTAAATTGCCTGAAGGCCAGAAATGTGAACAGTGCGTGCCGAGTTAATTCTGTTTGTTTATTATTTGGTTTTTAGGAGCATTAACAACTAAGGCCATATTGCTCCGGGAATATGCAGTGGTCATTCCCTGAAGTTTTCCGCATCCTCCGTATTTGGTGGTCATGGGCTCAAACCCCGGTCTAATCAAGAAGCGTGTGCTAAGCACTTCTGCTCCTGCCCACCTGGCTACGGAGGCTCTGAGTTAATTCTCTCCTAATCCATTTGCTATATAAATTTTCTTCGCTCAACGAAAACTATTTTAAATGTAACTTCCAAGGGGAATTCAAAATAATTCACTATAAAAGGACTTCGTTAAACAGAGGTCTGACTGAGTAATTTCGAATTATAAAAATGGTTATACAGTTTTATATAGAAAATATGTTAACAATAGACAGTAAAAAATGCAAATTTAGTTAAATAATTTTAAACTTATTTGAATAGTAGGTAAATGTGAAAAACATTTACGGAATATTACAAATTTTGAAGTGCACTGCATCCAAATGTCACACATCACTGTTAATAAAGGTGCCGGTTTTGGGACGGTACCATTGTGTACCGTCCCAAAAAAAAGCACTGAATAAAAGTAATAACTTTTTCTAATGAAGTAACTATTTTTAGGGATTTCTCACTGCTGCAAAAGTGATGCTGTAATTGCTACAAGTACAATGCGACTTCAGGTGGATGAAATAATTGAACGTGCAGCTCACAAACAGGTAATTCTGTAATTTTTTAATTTCTGCGAGTAGTTTATAAACTGTGGTCTACCATAGTTTTTTCTGAAATTACTACGTATAGGTAACCCTTGTATAACACGGTAGTTTGGTTCCCACAAAATCTTGTGTAATGTGAAACCATGTTATATGGGACTAGGAACCAATACAAAAGGGGGATTACGTTCCAAAAGCAAAAATACATATATTTTTTTATAACTATCGGAAACTTAATTTTTAAAATAGTAATAACTTAATATTTTAACTTCATTTTTATAATAGTAGTAACTTAAATAGGAATAACTGAACAACGTCGTTACAAACTGTGATACATATATGTCAGATAATGTACATCCATTTAATTTTCTTCCTCTTCATCACTGCTAAGCACAATTCAAATGAGAACCTTTTTTCTGTTGAAGAATATCTTCACCTTCTGAACTTTCTTCTGCAGCATCTAGATTTCATGTACCTTCTGCCCCCCTTTAAAAAATCAGTAATCTGGGTTTGTTTGCTTTTGCGTGATAGATCTTTGTAAATTTCTTGGTATGGAGCTAAACATTTTTGAAGCTCCCTTTTGAACTTTGTTCTCCTTTCAGTAGAAGGATCTGCATATCTGCATTCAAAAAATAAGATTCTAATTGCTCGAGTTGATGCCTTCCCTTCTGCTTTTTAGTGTAAATTTTGGAACTTCAGAATTTTCATCTGCGCTATCATCCTCTAAATTGATTTGGTTTTCCTCCAATGCCATTTACACCAAATCTGCCTCGCCAGCCTCTTTTTCTACCAATAATTCGTGAACATCTTCAGTAGTCATATCATCAAAACCTTCCCCCTCCTACTGACTTAGCTAATTCTACTATCGCACCATGGCACGCCTCCGTAGCCAGGTGGGAAGGAGCAGCAGTGCCTAGTACATGCTTCTTGATTAGACCGGGGTTCGAGCCCGTCACCACCAAATACGGAGGATGCGGAAAGGTCAGGGAATGACCACTGCATATTCCCGGAGCAATATGGCCTTAGTTGCTAATGCTCCTAAAAACCAAAAAAAAAAAAAAAAAAAAAAAAAAACCTATCGCACCGATTCCATTTTCTGCCTGTTTGACCATATTTTCTGAATGAACTGATTCCAGCTATACATTTTTCCAACACGCATTTAATGTTGACAGTTTTACTTCTTTGAGCACTAAAGCTGATTCTGATACAGTCCACAATTGAAAAATGTTTCCATGCTTCCATCACTTCAAAAGATTTGGAATCAATTTTTTCCAAAATCCATTGTAACGATTTTCTGGTGTAATGAGTTTTAAAGGTAGATATAATGCCTTGATCTAATGGCCGAATTAAAGACGTTGTATTAGGTGGTAGGAACATTATTGGTTGTAAAATTTAAAACAGTAAAAATGATAACCAATTAATTAATAACAAAGAAACAATATGTGCAAGTAAGATACAGAGTAATGAGTTTCTGAAAATTTATTTATGCTTTTTATATGATTGAATATTTCATGGAAGGGGAAACACATTTCACCATAATAATGTGAAAACCCACAGAATTCCAGCTATCTCAACTATTGCAACTGCAATAAGATCGAGTTTACTGCCCGATTATAATTGATTGCACTAATAGAAAAGCCCAATAAAATGGTAGCTAAGTGGAACTGTATCCGGTGCTTCATATTTATAAATTTGTGCTGTATTCTATATTCTCTGTAATGGATTCAGTTTCCTAGTGAATGATTTTTTTTTTGTTTGTCTGTTTTTGTGTTCTTGTTTAGTGCATGGCTTATTCTGAAACATTTTCCCCTTTAGCATGCCATAGAAAAAAGGCAGATGAAGACAAGTTTGGAGATCTAGGTGACCATATGCTTTTTCTGATAACCCTGTCCTTGTAAAAACTTTCAGTTTTTTCCAGCTTTCATATAATGTATGACAAGTAGCGGTATCCTGTTGGAAATAACTCTGTGTCGACTCAGTGCCATTTCTTAGTGTTAACCATTTGAAAAACTTTTCAAAAATAATAGGGTAAACTTTTGTTGATTTCACGTTGTGATTGAAGAAAACATTCCTGTAATGCAAGTTTTGTAAATTGCACACCAAATACCATTTTTTTTGGAAATGCAATGTCTCCCCGTGAAGTGCATGAGAATTATTCATAGCCTATATGTTTTGTGAGTCTATACATCTGTTATGAGTATACAGTACACACACACACACACACACACACACACACACACACACACACACACACACACACACACACACACACACACACACACACACACAGGGTGATTCAGGAGGAATAGTAAATATTTTGGGAGGTTATTGTATTGATTATTCTGAGTAAAAAAGTTCATATAAACATGTCCAATTCTCAATGGATATGGAGGTACAGCTGTTTGAAACTGGTGCGCACAAACCCATTATGAGAGTATTAAAGAATGATAAATAACTTATTCTTTGTATTTATTGAATTTTTGAATGATACAAAACACAAATAATTGATAAATTTTTTACAGTTCACAATAAATGTTTGAAAATCCCACCGCCAACCTCAATGCAGTTTGCAGCTCTTGTGGTAATATGATGTGTTGTTCTTCTGAGGTTGTCTTGGCGTTCCTTTATGAGGGCAGCAGTATCCAAAATGCGAGCGAGCAATTCATCTCTTGTATTTACCTTTTCTTTGTATATTGTGCTTTTCATCTATCCCCACAAACAAAAATCTAACGGAGGGAGGTCTGGTGACCTTGGTGGCCAATGAACGGGACCACTGCGGCCGATCCATCCTTCAGGGAAAGTTCAATTTAGATAATGTAATACCAGACGGGTATAATGTGCAGGAACTCTGGCATGCTGAAAGTACATAATAAACCTTGTAGTCATCCTCCAATAGTAGTGGAAGTACGTTTTGCAGAAATTCTAGGTAAATGGGCCGATTGTGCCTGTTGTGTTACAAAATTAGATGATTTTGTAACACAACAGGCCCAATCAACTGATTTTCGATGATACGTTGTTGTTGTTGTTGTTTGGTTTTTAGGAGCATTAGCAACTAAGGCCATATTGCTCCAGGATATGCGGTGGTCATTCCTTAACCTTTCCGCATCCTCCGTATTTGGTGGTGACGGGCTCGAACCCCGGTCTAATCAAGAAGCGTGTGCTACGCACTGCTGCTCCTTCCCACCTGGCTACGGAGGCGCTCCCTTCGATGATACCACACCACATGTTTACAGAGAAGCGATGTTGAAAATTTGTTTCTACAATGGCATGTGGATTTTCGTCTGACCACCTATGAGAGTTACGGATGCTGTTGATACTGTCACGAGTGAAAGTAGCTTCCTCGCTGAACAGTATTAACGGAATTAATTGGCAATTAGCATTTACCCATCGACAAAATTCCAATTGCTGGTTGTCGTCTCCTGATTGAAGGTGTACCCGCTGTATGTGAAATGGATACAAGCCGTGGTCATGTAACGTTCACCGTACTCTTATCTGTGGAACACTGATATATGTAGAAATTCTTTGTGTGCTAATAGTAGGACTACATTCTACTGACTGAAGAATGTGTTCTATTTCATCCACTTTTGTTCATTTGCACGTTCAGAAGAAATATGAATGCTGGGAACTGTACCAGTCTCACACAGTTTAGTGTAAACACTAATAAACACTCTTGAATCTCATATTCTGCATTTAGGGAACTGTCGACAGTATTCTCTACAAGCAGCAGTAGCACTTCCATCACAAAAACTGTAGACAACCACCATATCAGCATATTCAGCATCTGTGAGGATGTGTGGCATTCTTAACAACACTTCTAACGCCAAACAGCGTCAGGTTATAACTACTTCTTGGTCACATCTGATTCAGGGAGCTGTGTGCAACAGTTCCAAACAGCTGTATCTCTGTATCCATTGAGAATTAGACACTTGTTTATATGAACTTTTTTAATTGCTATCAACAACTATCATGAAAAAAGAACCTCTAATTTTTCGGGGCTTGTATTATTACCAATATATTAAGAAGGTTTTATGTTTTTTACTCCATTTTCATATATTCTACATCCATCAGGAGAGCTCCATTATTTAGCTTTCTTTATAATGAAAACAAAGTTAATTAATTTCAGATGTTTTTTTTTTTTTTTTTTTTTATATATATATATATTTAGAGATGTCTTGGGATACGTTTTCTGTTTCCTGTTTACTGCATTTCTGAAGTTGAGGTAGTTCCTGGGAAGATGACTTCAATATCTACTTTAGAAAAAGGCAAGTTCTCAAGTTTTTTTCAAATTAAAAAACTTTTGTAATAAAGCTTGTTTAAAAAGTAATAAATTGTTATTTTCTTTTCATTTATGCCCAAAACTACATAACTTTTTTTCAGGTGCTTTTTAAATATTTTAGTATTATTATTGCTTGTGCAGTGCAAGGAAGGTAGACTAATTGTACAGGCTAGCTGTGGTGAAGTGGTTAGTGTGCTTGGCCACAAGTAAAGAGGTCATGGTTCGATTCCATACACTGTCACAAAAAAATGTGAAACCCATCATGACTGTAGGGCTGAAAATCTGGCTGCCATTAATAATTCAATGTTTATTCACTTGCAATGGATTTCTGAATCTTCTGGCTTTAGTCATCTAGATAATAAATGAATATTTACCATTAACTTCCCGAAGAATCTGGCCTTTTGAAAGATATGATTAACATTGAAATAGCTCCTTTTTCTTTCAGACCAGATGATAAACAGAATAAGGGCTAACCCATTTGATGGAAATTTATATATAGTTGTTTTAGAGAGATTTGTTCAGCCATCCCAAATTTCATTAAAATCAGACCAATAGAAATCTGTTGATTAGCATTTCTTTGTCTTTCTCCCTTTCTTTCTTTTTGTATGTAATTACTCAACTCTCAGTTGGTCTAGTTTCATTAATTTTTACAATATGTTGAGCCTCCACAAATTTCATTAAATTGGACCTGTGGAAATCTGGAAGTTATTTATTTTTTCATGCGTATTATGTAGGCTATCTGTATATTTTATATTGTAGCTGAAGCATCGGATATTATGTTTGTTGCCTGCACCGACTGGAGGAATGAATAGACAATAATGGTTAATGCACAGAAATGAAATGCTGTTGGTTCGTGCAAATGAATTGGGTTTTTTTTTTTTGTTTTTTTTTTTTTGTTATAAATCATAAATCATTACTATTTGCCTAATACACCCGAAATGTAATATAATTAAATAACTTATTTACCAAAATGTAGGCGCCTCCATAGCCAGGTGGGCAGGAGCGGCAGTGCGTAGCACACACTTCTTGATTAGACCGGGGTTCGAGCCCGTGACCACCAAATACGGAGGATGCGGAAAGATCTGGGAATGACCACCGCATATCCCTAGAGCAATATGGCTTTAGTTGCTAATGTTCCTAAAAACCAAATAACAACAACAACCGAAATGTAATATACTGTGTATGTTTATTTTTTCTTTCCTCTTAGAAGGAAAATAGTTAGTGATAATTATGTATATGTACACACACACTCACAAAATTTTGGGATACACACATACACAGTGTATCCCAAAACTTTAGTGGAAACAGTGTTTGGCATATCGGCAGTAAAAGTTGCTAGTGATGCTGTAACTTTGATGTAACTTGAAAGGGGAATACATTTCCAGAATAGGGAGAAACAGTACTACGGGAAAAGCAAATTGTGAATGAAACCACATTGCATTTAGTTGAACTTGCATAAGAATGAAGTTTCAACATGGCCAATATTGTCAAAGCATTATGAGCCAACAAAACCGTACTTATATGCATATGGAGAACTAGATTTGTACAGTACTCTGTGGTATTTCATACATGTAGGGTTTGTTAACTTGGAACACTTTGCTGCTGTTATCCCTACTGTACCATAATTTCTGTACATATTCAATAAACACATGGGTTATGATTTGTTCATCATATTCATGTATCACTTCTCTCTATTCTAGAAACATGTCACTTTTGTTGTCATTCAAAGTGACAGTATCACCTGCAGCTGTTTTTCTATGATTGATATACCAGGAGGGTAGTGCCATAATGGCTTGTTCTAGGTAAAAAATCTGCATCTTAGCTGCATGTGGGGAAGGAGCACCCATTTATGGCTAATTCACTGCTGAAAGAGCTAATAATGGTAATAATATTAATTATAATTCAGGAGTTACTGCCAGCTTTCTTGAAGTTATTTTTTTTTCATACGTATTATGTAGGCAGATTTTTTCTACTAGTGATACATGCTGCAGGATATATATGAAACAAAGATTATGTAGCATCTGTCACCAAAAAAACGTTTGTCTTAAAATCCATCGTTTGTGGTGGTGGATCTTAATCTCCTAAATTCCACACTGTTTAGTGGTTAGGACATAACAGTAAAAATAATATATACAGTTGAACCCCGCTTTACAATTGGTTCACTGTACGATATGTAGTACGTGCTGGTCATTGTGATCACATTTGCAAATTGAATTTTAATTCTATTAAATGACAGTTCCAATAAGTGAAAATAAGAGGAATATTATCCACAGGCTATAAAAGTGAAAATATGAAGTGCAGATTTACACTTTATAACCTTACCAATTAGCAAAATTAAATGATATGCGAAAATTGGAAGAATATTTTCCACAAGTTAGCAAAATAAAAATAAATTTACGCTTATGTACATAGCTTAATATGTAATACTGTAATATGTACATACTAACTACTTGATATTTCTGTTAGTGGAATTTTTTTTTTTGTAAAATTTAAGAGAGTAAAAAAAATAAGTAATCAATAACAAAGAACACAGCATGCACAAATTGCAACTAACACAATATGTGCAAGTGACATATGCTGCAACAAGTTTACAAGTTTTCTTAAAAAATAGGAATGAAGAGAAGATCTGAAAATTGAAAATTTATTTATGTTTTTTATAAGATTGAAGGTTTCAGTGAAGGGAAAACACATTTCACCATAATGTAAAACCCACTGAATTCTAGTTATCGGTATTATGGCAAGTGCAATAAGATCGAGTTTACTACCCATTTATAATAGAGCGGGTAGTAACGCTATAATTTCACTAACAGAAACCCAATAAACCAGAAACTGCAATTTTTTTTTATTGTTTTATGGTAGTGACCTCCAGAAATGTGCTTTAGAGAAATATCACAAAGGCATTCAAAATTGATTCTTATAACCAAACGTGATAACAATGATAGTGTAGTGCATTTTAATGATTTGAATTGGCCTTTTGATATTTGATTCTATAAAGAGCTGATTCTACTAACCGGTGAACATGTTAACTGGCGACTACTTATTTCACTTTATGATGGGACCCTCCGTCCAGGCCATGTGAATGAGAGGAAGGTCCTTCCTCTCAGCCAATAGCAGTGTTTGTAAACATATTGACAGCATGTTTTGTTTTTTGCAACCTTTAGTTGAAGTGATTTTTTTTGTGTTGTGCTTTAATCAAAATGTACAACATCCATTATAAAAATCACCTTTTAGAGAGATAAAGAGCTTAGTAAATAGCTGGAACAAACTTCCATCTGTTGTAGAAGTTGATAGCTTAAATAGATTCAAGGCAGAACTAGACAAAACATTTGGAGCTAGTGGATGGGAGAAATAAGGTTGTTTTTTTTTTTGGCTGATGCTATATAAGATTGCTTTCTTGCATCATGTGCCTTTGCTAATATAGCGAAAATTTCAATTTCCAAGGTCTTGGAATGAATTACCAAAAAACAATGTGTTATTGGATTCACATTACAATAATTTCACAATACGACTGGAACAGATTAATATTGCAAAACTCTATATCGGGGTTCCACTTCATATCAGTTATATATCAGTGATAATTTTGTATATTTACATGCACACCAGTTAAATAATATATCAGTTAGGCTGCTGTCCCTAATATCAGTTAGGGGCAGCCTAACTGATATTGTTTAATATGTTGATATTGGTATTACTGATATTTATTTCATTGTAGGTTCTATTATGATACAGTTCTTTAGTTATAATTTTTAAATATAGCATAAATTATTTTCTACTTTATCATAGATTGTAAGAAAATATTGCAAGTTCAGTATCTGATGCTTAAACCTTGGAAAGTGTTTTCCCCTGCTTATTTAATCTTATAATTGCATTTATTTCATAAGCTGAATTATGCAATGCTCATCTTGTGAAATAAGCTGTTTTACAGTTATTATTCCTTAATTTTCTTTGTTTATTCTCAACTAACAAAGTTACAAAATTTTTTTCTCTACCTATAGTTCGCACATTTTTAGAACGCATGGGCAAAACAGGATTTTTCAGATCAGGAAATGAGCCATTAGTGCTAACAGAAGAACAGAGGGAAGTAAAAAAAGCCGGTAAGGAAAAGTAGAGTTATAATATTCTTTATATGAATGAATTTTTTTATTTTTATTTATTGTACCAGGTGTTCCCTGCCAAATTATGGCATCCCACTGTATATTACAATACTCTGCTTACAATAGTACAGATACAATTTACACTGTCATTCAGAAAATGAAATACAGACATTTAAAAAGTATGCAATAATGTCTGAAGTACATCTGGCTCACTCTCACAAAGATAAGAACTGCAGTCTATCTACATATCTTAGCAGTCCAGAACTGAATTGAATTTGTTCACGCCAGATTGCACAGTACAAGGCACTGCCCATTCTGGCAAAAATTGCACCCAGCACTTCAAGGAGATATTGAGACCAGTAGCACAAGGAGCTGCCCAGTCCACAATAACAACACCCAGCACCACAAGGAGATGAAATGATAATAACTTTCCTGTCTTCCAGGTATCAAGAATGGTCTTATTTAAGAGTAAGCAGCCCACCGTTAATCAGAATGGTACTGCACATTCTATGCTTACCTTAATCAATTAAGACTTCCGTTCCGATAGCTAGAGGCCAACTGATATGTATTGCACCATTGACCTCCAATGTTGTTCTTAAAGTAATCAGACCTATGTCAGTCAGTCCTCTCTAGCCTAATTACAGAAGTACATATCTTCTAAAAACTTCAAGGCTGTTTTACAGCACAAAATTGAAACAGCACAAAAGTTTCCTTCATTGCAAGAAGGCATGCCTCATCCTGACATCAATGACTAAAGATTAAGCACATAATCCACTAATTTTTCTCTAAGATCTTGATCATCATCATCAGCCATTTTCAATCCACTGCAGGATGAAGACCTCTCCAGCAAATTTCCAGTTCCTTCTGTTTTGTGCAATGGCCATCCATTTACTACCCAGAAACTTGTGATTTCATCTGTCCATCTCCATCATTGTCTTCCAGGTTTTCTTCTAGCTCTTCTTGGGTACCATTCTGTTCTTTTCTTAGTCCATCTGTCATCATGTCTTTCGAGCTATATGTCCTGCCCAAGACCATTTTAGTTCTTTAGTTTTGATAAGAATGTCCTTTACTTGAGTTTGCTGCCTAATCCATGTGTTTCTCTTCTTTTCTAACAGTCTGATTCCTAGTATAATTCGTTCCATTCTTTTCTGTGTAGTTCTCAGCTTCTCTTCCATTCTTTTGGTGAGTGCCCAGGTTTCACTTACATAAGTCATGGTGGGGCGTATACATTGGTTCATTATTTTACGTTTAAACAAATTGGGATATTGCTCCTCAGTATGTGACTATATTTCCTAAATGCTGTCCATCCAAAATTTATTCTTCTTTTGACTTCCAGATATTTATCGTTATTACAGCTAATGACTTGTCCCAGATAAGTATATGAATCCGCCCTTTCAATTACTGCTCCTCCCTTTCTGTGGCATACTTGTTCATTATTACTTTTGTTTTAGTGATATTCATCTTTAGTCCAAAATCCTAACTAACTCTCCATAACTGATTAAGATTTTCCTCTAATTCTTTGGGATCGTGGCTTATGATCACAATGTCATCTGCAAATCATAAATGGTTTAGGTACTCTCCATTCACATTTACTCCTTTCTGTGACCAATCTCATCTTCTGAAAACTTCCTCAAGGGCAGCAGTAAACAATTTCGGAGATATTGTGTCTCCTTGTCGAACTCCTTTCTCAATTTTAAATTTGTTACTGTCTTTGTCTAGTCTAATAAAGGAGGTAGTGTTCTCATATATTTTCTTCAAAATCATAACATATGGGGTATCTATGCCTTGTCTTTCCAGTGCCCAAAACATTGCCTTATGCTGTATGGAGTCAAATGCCTTTTCATAATCCACAAATGCCAGGCATAATGGTGTTTTATATTCATTTGCTTTCTCCATAGCTGTGATATTATATGAAGGTGATCCATAGTTGAAAATTCTGTCCTAAAGCCAGCTTGCTCTTTTGGTTGATTCTCATCAAGTATTCTTTCTAATCTGTTAGTAATGACCCTTGTGAACAACTTGTAGATACAGGGTAACAAGCTAATTGATCTATAATTTCCAATTTCTGATTTATTTCCTTTCTCATGCAGCAAAACTATGATTGCATTATTCTACTCCTTAGGCATCATGCCTTTTCTAATGCATTTTGTGAAGAGTCTTGCCAGTTTCTGTGTCATGTCTCTTCCTCCCAATTTTAACAACTATACAGTAACTTTATCTTCCTGGACTTTCTGATTCTTCATTTTCTTCACTGCATATTCTACCTCAACAGGAAGGATATTGGGTATGTTGTATGTGTTACTAATTTGTGATCCATCTTCCCCACTGTTTGTATCATTCCCTCACTCCTTGTATAATTCTCTATAGTAGTCTTCTGCTACTGATAAGTACACTATTGCTATTCTTCAGTTTCAGCATCATTTGTCTTTCTGTGTTACTGCTCATGACTGCTGATTTAAGTCCTCTTTTTTCCCTTAATACTTGTTCTACTTTTCTTTTGTTAAATCTTCTTATGTCCTCTCTGAGTCGCTTTCTAATGGCTTTGCATAACTCAGTATACTCAATTTTCTCCTCGTCAGTGTTTATCCTGCTCTTCATTTGTCGTCTTCAGTTCATCACGACAAGTGTTTCTTGACTAATTTTATTTTCTTTGGATTTCTTTTTACCTATAGGTTTCTTGGGCTTTATCATTTTCAGAAAGTTGTAGTATTCCTCATCTATACCTTGGTCCTGAACAGTCTGCAGAAGCTCAAACTTGTTCTTAAGTTCCAGTACGTACTGCTTTTTCTCCTCTTCTGTTATCTCAAAGACTTTTGTATTATTTACTCGAGTCAGTTTTTTTTCCTTTCTTTTCTTACATCTATATCAAGTGTGCATCTTACCATTCTGTGATCACTTGTTCAGGACTGTAACATTGTTCATGATATAGCTTCTGTTAGTGAGAATGAAGTCGATTTCAGTAGTTGTTAATCCATTTGGGCTCTTCCATGCCCACTTTCTGTTCACCCTTTTCTTGAAAAAAGTGTTCATTACTGATCCCTCGAGATTCTGCAAATTCCACAAGTCTTTCACCTCTTTCATTTCTTTCACCGATTCCAAAATTTCCTATAGTTCTCCTTTCTGTGCTGTTTTGCCTCTTTCCAACCTTAGCACTGAAGTTTCCCATAATGATAGGTGCCTCCGTAGCCAGGTGGACAGGAACAGCAGTGCGCTTCTTGATTAGACCGGGATTTGAGCCTGTGACCACCAAATACGGAAAGGTCAGGGAATGGCCACTGCATATCTTTGGAGCAATATGGCTTTAGTTGCTAATGCTCCTAAAAACAAAACCAAATAAGCATAATGATAATGTAATGGGTTTTCTGCTCATCTAGAAGACTCTCAATTTCGGTAATTTCTTCTACCTCTTCTTCATCATGGCTCAATGTTGGTGCATAAATCATCATAACTGTTAGCTTGTACCTCTTATAAATCCTAAGTAGTAGTCTTGACGCCTTTGATGATGTACTTTTGAATTCCAAAATGTTGTTTTTTATATCATTATGGACCAGAAAGCCAAATCTACCTTCGCTCCTTTCACTGTTTCCAATAGTGTACAGCAGATTTCCACTTGTTTAACTTATAAGGGATTCATTTCTTCTTTTTATCTCAGCCAAACTTATGATATTCCAATTCACATTTTCTAATTCCTTTTCCAGCTCTAATATCCTATCTTCACTGATGAATAATCTTACGTTGTGACGGGCCAAGTTCAGTTTCCGTGCACGGCAGCCTGGTCATACCCAGAGCTTCTTAGCACCCTCTGCTTCCACTCTGATCCTCTTGCTGCCATAAGAGGGGGAGTAAAAGCTGCTGGGGAGGACTGAGGGCCATTTGTTTTATTATGTTCTCATGTGCTGGAGGGTTTGGTCTTTTCCTCTTCACGCTGACCAACGTCTTGAAGAGAACCACTCTTCACATTCGTTGCTATATAAGTGACGTAACAGGGCTTACCATCGAGAAGGTGTGCTTGAGTAGATTTTAGGGAGGCAGGCCAACCGGACTTTTCCTAAATCTTCTGAAATAGAAAGATATTGGGTCCATCAGTATTTTAGACTGAGTGTCTGATAACACACAGAATGCCTATTCCCCTCTAAGCCCCTCAGACCTTGATACTCGTGGCAGTTAAACAAGATGTGTTTCCAGTCCTCTTGTGTCCCACAAACACACATTTTGTGCTCACTGACCCCAAGGCATTTAGTTTAGCAAAAAATGAGCTATGTCCAGTAATAAAGAATGCAGTCTGCAGATTTGGATGATTGAACCAAGCAGGCATACCTCTGCCAGTCTTGGCAGAGGTAGGACTGCTTCTACATATGGAAGACTGAGTTAAATGCTTTTTCATAATCAATGAAGGCTATACATAATGAAAGGTTGTATTCATTATATGCTGTATAACTTGCTTCATTGTTTGGATGTGGTCAATTGTACTGAAGCTACTTCTGAAACCTGCTTGTTCTTTGGGTTGTGCTGCATTAAGTATTAAGCCTATTCAGCTTGAAGTAAGTATAAGTACAGTAAGTCTCTCTCTCTCTCTCTCTCTCTCTCTCCCCCCCCCCAGTTCCATATGGGCTGACAGATCTTTTTCCCATTTTGGATCTTACCAGTTTGTGCATCTTACCATTCTGTGATCACTTCCAACATTTACAATTTAATTAGCATTAGCAGAGGCATATGATGCAAGAAAGCAAGCTTATGCAGCATCAGCCAAAAAAAAAAAAAAAACCTCCAATCCATCCCGCTCAGCCTTAAATTTATTTAGGCCATCAACTTCCACAACCAAAGATGGAAGTCTGTTCCACCAATCAACTACCCACTGGCGCCTTTCCTCAGTTTGAAAATGTGCCCCTCATTGTTCTTAATCTGAGCAAGAAGAAGAATCCCATCAGCATTCAGCTTGCTCAACCCATTCAAGGCCTTATACACCTCAATCAGATCACCTCGCAGGTGCCTACTTTCCAGGTGCTGCAATTTGCAGAACTTAAGCCTTTTTGGTAAGAGCACCCCTTTGTTGCCCTTCTTTGTACTCATTCTAGCAACTCTACATCCTTCCTAAAATGAGGCCTCCAGACCTGTACACAGTACTCTAGGTGTGGCCTGACCATTGCCTTGTATAACAGGATAATCACCTCCCTGTTCCTGCTTGCAAAATTCCTATATATCATTGACAAGACTCCATGACTTGTGCTGGCAGCCCGTCTGCACTCCTCAGCGAACCTCATATTTGACTGCACAATTACCCCTAGGTCTTTTTCACTTTCCACTTTCCTGAGTGTAGTACCACACAGTTGGTACATTTCTCTTTGGTTATTGCTACCCATATTAATACATTGCATTTGTCAATGTTAAACTTCAGTTGCCACTTCTTGACCCATTTGCCCAACTTATCTAGATCCAGTTGGAGTAGCATACTGTCTTTACTGTCGTTAACAACCCTGCCAACCTTTGTATCATCTGCAAACTTGGACATTAAACCTGATATACCTTCATTAATATCATTGATAAATATACAAAACAACAATGGGCCCAACACCAAACCTTAGGGAACTCCACTAATAACATTTGTCTACGAAGAGCAGTGTCCATTGATTACCACTCTCTGTCGTCCCCCACTCAACCATCCCTATATCCATTGTAGCAACTTACTCTTAATGCCATACCTCTCCAATTTGTACAGCAGTCTTCCATGTGCAGCAGTATCAAAAGCTTTCTTGAAATCCAAGTATATGATATCAAAATTATTTTTGGCATTCAGTTCCTTTGTGACCACACCATAGTATCCAGTCAAATTGGTCAGACAAGACCTCCTTTTAACAAACCCATGCTGTGTCTTAACTATTACCGCAGTCTTGTCTAGATGATCCTGCAATGCTTCTTTAACCAGTGATTCCATTATTTGTCCCAGAACACAAGTGTTAACTTGTGTTCCGGGGGAAACCAGTCCATGGGGACCTCCCCTGAGTCCAAGGAAGCTCTCATAATTATGGCTAGGAGTTTGCTTACTTTGCTGCCTCCTTTAATATAACTGGATAGTCCCATCCACCCCAGGTGCCTTTTTAATGTGTAATTTCGACAATTTCTCCTCCACTTTGCTCTCAGTTATTACAAATTTACTTAGTTCCATGTTAAAGTTTGATAAATTTCTGGCATTCCCCTCATTGAATAACTCCTCATGTGTAAATGCAGATACAAAATACTCATTCAGTTTATCAGCTACCTGAGCAAGATCATCAATAGTCAACCCATCTATGTTAAGTGGTCCAATCTGATTCATCCCTTTCCTTCTAGAGTTTACATAAGTAAAGAACTCTTTGCTGTTTTTCTTTGCATCCTTTGCCAAGGATTTCTTGTAATCTGCCTAATTTCCTTTGTGACTTGATTACAGACTAGTTTATATCTGCCATAGGCTTCTGTGTCACCTGATACTTTATATGTATCTCGTACATTTTTCTTCTCTGCCACGATTCTCTTCAATTCATCTAACATCCATTTAGTCCTAAAACTGGAACAGTATTTCTTAGTTGGAATGAAAACTTAGTAGCCTCCAAAATTAACTCCCTGAAGGCTTCCCATTTAGAATTCAACGTTGGTAACATCATCAGTTGATCCCACTGTACAGAATTTAAAAACTGTCTGAGACCCCTGTAGTCACCTTTATGAAAGCAAAAGCTCTTCCCTTTAGCCTTAATGGTAGTTATATCTTTAAGTATTTCCCACATCAGTACATTGTGATCACTGTCACCCAGTGGTTCCTTTGCCGACCGGGCTAGCCGGGTGGGTAAAGTGCTTGCCTGGCAACCCAAAGGTCGCAGGTTCGATTCCTGCCTCGGGCTTGGATCAAAGTACTGCAAAAACCTTGGGAGGTGCATTATGGCCACAGAAGCTTATGCACCAACAACTACCTGACCAATCTGATTGGATTTGTCAGAGAAAATAATCCCTTAACCAATCCATTTCACTGCAATGTAATTGCATTCTTGTCTAGATGGTTCTGCATTATTTCTTTAACCACTGACTCCATTATTTTCTCTGAATTAACATTAGCTAACAGGCCTGTAATTGCTCATTTCACCTTTTTGATCCCCTCCCCTCCGCTCTCCTTGTGAAACAGGGATACATTTGCAGATCTCCAGTCTGTTGGAACCTCCCCTGAATCCAGAGATGCTCCCATATTTATAGCTAAGGGTTTGCTTACCTCCTTTGCTACCTCCCTTAATATAATTGGCTAGATCCTATCCACCCCAGGCACCTTTTTTATATTTATCCTCAACAATTTCTCTTCCACTCTTTCTCTCATTTATCACAAAATCATTTAGCTCCTGTTAGAATTTGATAAACTTCTGTCATCCCCTTCCCTAAAGAATTCATAATGTGTAAATGTACATGCACAATATTTATTCGGTTTGTCTGCAACCTGAACAGAATCACTAAAAGTTAAACCATCGACACCAAGTGGACCTATGTGATTCTCCTTCCTTCTATTAATATAATTAGAGAAGTCTTTGCTGCTTTTCTTTACATTCTTTGCCACAGATTTCTCACAGTCTGCCTTAGCTTGCCTAACTTCCTTTGTGACTTGATTGCATATTAGTTTATATATACCATAAGCATCCCATGCATTAATTTATATGCATCCCATGCATATTTTGCATGGGATGCATGACCTGAATAACCTCATATATAATGAGGTTATTCAATGAGATTATGCATTTTGTGTATAAAAAAAAAACATCCTCTGCATCAAAAAAGTACTTTTATACATGAACCTTTTATATGTGAACCTGCATTTTGAGTTTTAGTTATTTAATTTCTGATATATTTTGTTATATTTGAAATGTCACCATATTTATTTATTCTGATATTTTATTCATGTTTAGCATATATTCATCATATTCAAGAAGCTAAAGGATTAGGAAACCAAATAAGATTCAATATACCTGATCTTTCAAGCAATGAGTTGAGAACAGTTTCATTGAGTGCAATTAAAGGTATGTATTTTATTGTTTAATCAAGGATATATTTTTCTCCCCTAATCCCTGTGAAAAACCTTAGGGATTTTATGGCAAAAACAGTTGGCAATGGAATTTTTATGTTGTGGTTATAGACATCTTTTGGGGACTTTTTATTTTATAAAAGCTCAATTAATACTAAATAATTAAACTTTTGTTTTATTAAAATAATTTTCTTATTTTATTTTTTTAATTAAAATAAGGAAAGTTTTAAAATGAGGAATTATTTATCGTACACCTTGTGATAAATAATTCAATAAACATTGTGCAATAAACGGCTTAAACTAGGAAAAACTGAAATATGATAACAGCACATTTGCAATAGTATTAAATATTAATTTAACTAATCAGATGCTCTTTATGAATTTTATTATCTTTAATAAGAAAAGAGATTGTGGTTCTGTACACATATGATAATATATATATGACTGATATTAAATATTAAATCAAAATTAATGCCAGTAGCATGGCATTATGGCAAATGTACCATTTTTTTTTTAACTACTTCATTATGCTAATATATAAATTATATATATATATATATATATATATTTTTTTTTTTTTTTTAATTATTAGAACTTAAATACACTATTCAGACCAAAAAATAGCTAACTTCAATTTGGTTCCATTTGGACCTTTTATGCTTTTGATCTTGCTTGATCATGTTGGTTGTGTATGAATTGTCCCATGAGGGCAAAGAGAAGAAAGAAAGATTAAAAAACATATATATTTTTGCATTGGTTGCAATTTGTGTTTTCATCAAATAGGTGGATCATATGGTTGTTCAAACAGAGTTCACCAAAGAAAAAGTTCAGACTGTTGATATTTAAATATATCTGTTGTAAGCATAGGTTCAGTATCTTCTGCTGTTCATGTTACGAGGGATGTTCACTAAATTATATACCTACCTATGAAGGAAATGAGATGGAGGCAAAAATCTTTTTATTTTCCAGTGTAACTCCTCTGAATACACTTGTTCCATTTTGTTGGCAATGAAGAAATACCAGACAAATAAAATTCTTTGTCCTGTCCATCAAAGAATGCAGAAACAGCAGACTTCAGTTCATTATCATCAGCAAAGAGACATCCAAGTACATTTTTCTTGAAGGTGGCAAAACAGGAAATAGCCACTGGAGGTCAGATCCAGACTTGTAAGGTGGATGGGTAATTTCTGTAAAGTCACATTCTCTCAAAGCAGCAGCAACAGCATATGATCTGTGCACTGCTGCATTTTTGTGAAGAAGCAGCACACCTCTGGAAAGTTTTTTGCGGTGTTTTTCCTTTATGACATCCCTTAGGTTGTACAGTAGGGATGCATATGACTCCCCCAGTGAATGTCTGCTTGTGTTCCAAGAAGTGAACGTACAAAATTCCTTCAGCATCCCAAAAAATGGTGGCCATAATCTTGCAAGCTGAAGATTGTATCTGAAATTTTTTGAGTGGGGGAGAACTCTTGTGCTTCCATTGCATTGACTCTTGCATGGTCTCAGGATCCCAGTGATGAACTCATGTTTCATCACCAATAACAGTTGTGGAGATGAAAGCTTCAGGATCACTTCCATAAAGCTCTGAATTCTCCTCACAACACAGTACTCTGAATTGCTTCTGCACAGGGGTAGAAATCTGGGGACCCACCTTGCACCGACCTTAGTCATCCCCAAATGTTCATGGAGGATGGTTTTAGCTATTCCCTCAGATATGTCGCATTTGAGTCGCCTTTAAATGTCTGTCATTCAACACAAGGGTTTCTACAGCTTGGCACATTTCTAGAGTGGCTGCAGTCACAGGACTTCCTGGACGTGGATCATCTTCGATGGACTCCACTTGAATTGTTTTGACTAGAATTTCACCTGGTACTGTGAAGGTGACCTGTTGCCATACACAGCCATCATCCTTTCATGAATGACATTTGGCCCATTTCCTACTTTGGTGAGAAACTTGATGACTGAACGACGATCCAATTTCAGCAAAACCATATTTTGATACAGGGGTTTTCCTTCTTTCTGTTACAGCAACACAACCTAAAAAGATAGTGGGATCAACAAAAAAATAATTCTACTTGTACACATTCTGAGCAGATTAATTTTATAGAATGGTGGCAGTACTGAGTCTATATTGTCATTCAAGTGGAAAGGAAAATTACTTTATAATTATAAACATTATTTTTATAAGCCAAGTCTGCAGTTAATCATTTCAGTATTGATAACATTTTTTTTTCTTACTTTATAAATAATAAGTAGTTTTTTATTTTATTTTTGTAGATAATACTACATCAAGAGATAAGGACTGTGTTGTATGTATGGATGAAGAGAGAAACTGTGTTCTTCACCCTTGTCATCACCTTTGCACCTGTGCAACCTGTGGTAGAATGTTACTGAAGAGACAAGATTCTTGCCCAATTTGTCGGAAACATATATCAAGTGTCTTTCGAATTTTTCATTCTTAAATTTTTCCTTTTTCTTTCGAAAGTCTATACTTTTGTTTATAGTATTTTATTTGTTAATATGTAAACTAAGAGTTATCTGTTTTCTCTGAGATGTAGTATATTATCATAATAATAGCTCCAAAATGGGAAACTTAACTAGTCAACACAGAAACATATTTTTTCTGCATTTTAGTTATTGCTGGTTTTTCCAAAAAAAACAAAACAAAGCTTGAGAAACTTCAAAAGAGTATTTTGGAAATTATAATCTTTTCATAAGTCAAAGATTTCACTGTCATTGCAACTAGGCGTAACTACATTAAGTGGGAAGAGAAAGAAGTATAAGGTGCGTGTGCAAAATAGCATTATCAGAAACATCTGGCAACCTGCAGCTATTGTTACTTTTTGTGAGCTTTGTAAATAGAAATGAAGAAGATAAAATTGTCAGTGCTTCTTCTGTGACTTAACATTTATCGCTTCTTGGCCTTTTGGCTAACTTCAAGTGTAGTATGACAAAGTTTAGCCTGAACATTGCACATTTTGTACTTCTGTCTTACATCTGACATCTATTTTAAAGGATATATTTGTGGTCTCAACAGTGTCTTCATATCTCTGCCCCTCACAGACATTTATACAATATCTATCAAGTTTTGAAACCAGCCTAATAATTTTGGATGAATAGGTTCATTCTGTGTTCATTTGTTTTGTGCATATATTAGAATTAAGTCCAGGTATCCAATATGAGAATCTGAATATATTTCCCTTTGTGTGCACTCTATTATAAATTTAATAGTGTAGACTAGTGTTATATGGACGTTACTTTTCCTTTTTTCACCAAACAAAGGTGAAAAACTTTTCACCTTTGTTTGGATCAAAAGGAAAAGTAACGAACAATATGAATTTTTAATATAATTTAATCATACAGTATCAACAATGATTGCATTCTAGCTTATCTGCAGATCTTTACTAACTATTCATTGGATGCATAGAGTATCCAAAAACCCCATCATAAGAAGCTTATAGGCGGCCATGCATGAATGCGATTCATTAAAAGAAATACTTTTCTAAAGGTGAACTACCTTGCCTACAGAATAGAGTAGTTCAAACAGGAAATAACAAAAAATTATAAAACATGACTTAAAATGTTATATTACTGGATATGCAGGCTGTTGTAACATTCCAACAAATACTTTTAATTGCTTGTTGTTTCATTGCTCCCTCCAAAAAACTGATCCTTCCCTTTCCTCTTTCGAGCCTTAAAACAGAAAAAAGTGCAAACTACTCTGGTTAAAAAGGACATTGTTTTATTAGGAGACTCCATTGTCAGGGAAATGGGGAATATTTTTTGAAATAAGGATAGGTGGAGTAGAACCAGGGTATGTCTGCCGCGAGTAACTATTGATGATGTCAACAACAGATTGTCAGATTTTAAAGGGGGTTAAGAGAATATTATTATTCATGTGGGGACTAATGAGATTAAACATACACGATCTGACGATTTGTTGGAAAAATACAGTACCATGCTGAGGAAATACCGTGAGCTAGACCACAATGTCAATGTGTCTGCAATTCTGCCCAGACACGATAGGAGGGATTATATGTTAAGAGCCTTGTGGATTAATTCAAGACTTGAAGGAATCTGCAAGGCTTTAGGGGGGAATTTCTATCAGCACGGCCCACACTTGTAGGTAGAAGGAATTTGTTTTGTAGAGACGGGATACACTTAAACAAAGGTGGTGCAAAAGTTTTTGCCAGTATTATTGAGGATACCTTAAAGGTTCAGGGAAACTGCTAGTTAGGGGGGATGTGGGTAATACTGACATGCGTTTATCTTATAATATTGGTCAAAGTAACTCTTGCACATACCTTAAGAGTTTTTATCTTATAATATTGGTCAAAGTAACTCTTGCACATACCTTAAGAGTTTTTATCTTATAATATTGGTCAAAGTAACTCTTGCACATACCTTAAGAGTTTTTATCTTATAATTTTGGTCAAAGTAACTCTTGCACATACCTTAAGAGTTTTTATCTGTTACCCCAACTGGACGTATTATCTAGATGTTCTGGGGGCAGAAACATTTCACGTGAGCGGGTAGCTAATATCAGGGAAGAGAGCCTAAAAAACTTCAAGGGTTGTGTTAGGTTTGTTAAATATACAAGAACAGTAAATCTTAATTGTTTATACAGTAACATTAGAAGTGTCGTCAATAAAATGAGCGAATTCGAACTGCTGGTTAAAACGAGTAACGAGGACATAATAGGGCTTACAGAGACGTGGTGCCACCCGGAAATTGGGGATGATGAATTTAAGTATGGCTTATATAATGTATTTAGGAAGGATAGGGTAGATAGAAGGGGTGGTGGGGTAATGCTTCTTATCAGAAGCAGCCTGAGTGCGACGATAGCTTTCCCGGATTCAGACATTTCACATGCTAGTAAAGAGTCTGTATGGTGTGAGATAGTTGGAAACAAAGGTATAATGCGAGTACGAGTAATCTACCGACCAGGTGATTGTGAAGATTATGACAAAAGCCTACATGCAAATGGAATGGGCAAGTAAGCCTCAATGCCTTATTATGGGTAATTTCAATTTGCCTCTAATTGATTGGAGTAAATGGGAAGGAAACTCGACATGGGGAACAAAATTTTTAAATCAACTAGATGACTGTTATTTGTATCAACATGTCAGGGAAAGTACTAGAGAAAAGAATATCCTAGATCTCATCATCACACATGAATCAGATGACATAACAGGGCTAACAGTAGAGGAACCAGTAGCAGGAAGTGATCACGGAGTTCTACGGTGGATGATGATGAGAGAGGTAGCAGAAGTAAAAGGCAAAAGAATGGGTTTTAATTTCAGAAAAGCAAATTACGATGCCTTAAGGTACTACATAGCCTTTATTAACTGGGTAGATATCGTGCAGAAAATGAATACATTTGAACAGTGATATGCTTTTAAAACATTAATCACAGATGCCATGAATGCGTACATACCATTAAAAAAAATACTCCACGAGGAGGGTTCCAAGTTGGATGAATAGTGAAGTTGCCACATTACTTGAGCAGAAAAAGGTGGCATGGAAAGGTTACAGAGCAATAAAAAGTACTGAAGCCTATAACAGCTACAAGGTGATGTGTAATAGAGCCACAGAAAACGTTCGACAGGCAAAGGCAGTTTATGAGAAATCACTAGCAAACAGAGGAAAGAGAGGGGGGATAAAGAATTCTTCACATATATAAATGCCAAGAAGAGCAGGACAAACCAGATCGGACCTTACGTAAGGGAAAGGGGATAGTATTAAATACACCAGCTGCCGTTGCAGATGAACTCAACAGTTATTTTGCATTGATATTTACAAATGAAAAACCTTTTGTGGCAATGGGAAATTGTGGGAGCGAAGTTAAAAAATATGTAATTAATTATATTGAAATTTCGCAAGATTATTTAATGAAAAAACTTCGAGCCTACAGACCAGTAAGTCTCCTGGAGTTGATGGAATATACCCTATAATCTTAAGGGAGGCGGCAAGCAAGTGCATTGAACCATTGAGGCTAATTATGCGAGCATCACTAGACTCTGGGGAGATTCCCTTGGATTGGAAAAGTGCAAATGTATCTCCCATACATAAGGGTGGCTCTAAAAGTGAAGTTGGAAATTATCGACCTGTCAGTCTGACTTCAGTAGTAGGGAAAATCATGGAGGCAGTGATCAAGGGTGGAATTCAGGATCATTTGGATCGAATTGAAATTCTCAAGGATACTCAGCATGGTTTTGTAAAGGGAAAATCATGTTTAACAAATCTGGTTCGCTATTTCGAAAGGGTCACTCACGAGCTGGATTTAGGGAATAATTTCAACATTGTTTATTTAGATTTCAGCAAAGCTTTTGACTCAGTCCCACATGAGCGGTTGCTTTATAAGCTGGAACAGGTTGGAATCACTGGGAAAATCCTTAGATGGATATCCAGAGGCAGAGGGTTGTGATAAATGGCTATTCCTCAGATTGGGTTGATGTAAGAAGTGGGGTTCCCCAAGGATCAGTATTAGGACCACTGTTTTTAATTTTCATAAACGACATCGATGAAGGGATAGAGGGCGTGATGTCTAAATTTCCAGATGATGTTAAAATTGGTAGAGTAGTTAATGATCACTGTCAAGCTGAGCTTCTTCAGAGAGACCTAGATAGACTTCAGGAATGGTCAGAAAAATGGCAGCTATGCTTTAATCCAACAAAGTGTAAGGTATTACACCTGGGAAACAGTAATCCCAAAATAACTTATTCACTTGGTGGAGTTCAACTAAACCCAGTACTGGAGGAAAGGGACTTGGGTGTTAAGATACGGTCAGACATGAAATTCTCTGATCATTGTAAACAGGTTGCAAGGAAGGCCCATGGTGTCCTATCGATGATCTATCGAACTTTTGCAAGTAGAGATAGGGACGTGATAATCCCATTATATAAGGCTTTTGTTAGACCACACTTGGAATACTGTGTTCAAGTATGGAGACCGCACCTAAAGAAAGACATCGAGCTTCTTGAAAGGGTGCAAAGACGGGTAACTCGCCTGGTGAGATCGGCAAAAGGGCGTCCTTATGAAGAAAGACTTCGAATATGTGGGTTGCAGAGTTTGGAAACTAGACACCTTAGAGGAGATTTGATTGAGGTGTTTAAGGCTCTGAGAGGCATCAGTAAAATGAATGAGGACGAAATTTTCAAGATTATAAATGATGCTAGAACTAGGGGACATAAATTCAAGTTTCCGGGGGAAATGTTTAGATTGGACTGCAGGAAGTTTTATTTTAGCCAGCGAGTTATAAATTACTGGAATAAGTTGCCTTCATGGGTGGTAGAGGCCGATAGTTTGGGGAAATTCAAAGTTCATCTGGATAGTACTTTCGGGTAAGGGAAGCACATAAGATGATAGGTTTAATTTCCTTTTTTTTTATTAATTATTATTATTATTTTATTTATTTTTTTTTTTTTTTGTTTTGTTCGGATTTTTTTTTTTTTTTTTTCTGGTACAGCATAAGCCATAGGCTTTCTTGCACCATGCGGCCATTACTAATACTAATACTAATAAGGTATTGAAGATTACAGGCAGATGACCATATTGGAAAACAGGCCTTGCGCTTTGGGTTGCATATCATACAAGTTTCTAGCAATGACCAACTAACTGGTTAAAAGAAATTTATTAAAATAAATGATATATACATAAAATACTAAAACAGATAAATTATAAAATAAAAAAAATCATTAAAGTACAATAAGATAAAGGTGTTAAAATACACAGAAGCTTTCGAGACAAAGTGCCTCTTCATCAGCTAGTCGGTGAATAGTGTACTCCAGTATATATTGTTGGTTAATACAGCAAAAGTCAGCTGAGCATGATCATGTACCACCAGTCTGGTGTCAGTAGAACAGAATTACATATGCGTGATGATCGCCAGCACTCATTGTACTGCAATATTAGCACTCATTGCACTGCATTCCATAATAGGGTGCAAGTGCACTCCCCTCGTGTGATTCATAGTACTATTATTGGTAGCTATGTGCAGTGCCTCAAGCTATTATGGAATGTACTATATTGCAGTGCGATGAGCACTGGCAATCATTACTTGTACGTAATTCTGTTCTACCGACACCAGACTCTTGATACATGATCATGCTCAGCTGACTTTTGCTGTCGTAACCAACAATATATACTGGAGTACACTATTCACCAACTAGCTGATGAAAACGCACTTCGTCTTGAAAGCTTCTGTGTATTTTAATGCTTTTATCTTATTGTATTTTAACGCTTCTATTTTATAATTTATCTCTGTTTTAGTATTTTATGTATATATTATTTATTTTAATAAATTTATTTTAACCGGTTAATCAGCCATCGCTAGAATCTTGTATGAGATGACCATATCAACTTTAAACTAGCTTATGCATCTGGGGTGTTAATATTCAACCCATAGGTCAAGAGAACTCAGATATCTCTGATTACTGTAAAGACAGATTAACCGAGACAAATTAGAATTTGCAAAGCTCTAAGCAAGACAGCACGTGAGGTTCCTTCTTATCCTCAAAATGGTTTTGTTATTAATATGTTAAATTTTCAAAATTGAATTTTTGAATTTAATTTTTGAACAGCACAACTGGTAATCATGAAATTTTCAGCATAACAGTTTGCCTTGATACCATGATGTAAATTTAAATTTCTACAGGACTATCTTATAATCTTCACTACTGATTTTATTTCATGCCACAGTTTTAATGATATCATTTCTCAAAGTAGCAGCTACAGTAAGAATTCAGCATTCTTATTCTTTCTGTTTCTCTGTGTTAAGATAATATTAGAGCACATTGTGAGAATGATGTGCACTAATACAGAAATTTGTTTCATAGATAAGTTAAATTCAGTTAGTTTAGAGCATTGTTTCTCAACCTGTGGGCTCTGAAGAAATTTTTTGATTTCAGCAGCCCATTTGCCTCACTGATGAAGTGTCTATCTGCCCAAAGATGAGAGAGCAGTAAACCTTCAGATGATTGTCTGGGCAGTGACACTGCATTACATTTAAATAGCTTATACTTCTTGTGTGGAAAGTACTGTTTATTTAAGGTGCCACACCTGGACAATTCATAATAAGACATTAAACTATAGGGATCACTCACTGCCTTTTTTTTTTTAAAAAAAAGAAGAAAATAAATCTATTTTTCTCTGTGTGAACGTTTAATTAGTTAGCTTGCTTAAGAAGAAATATATGAGTAGTATGATTTTTAGTAGGTTAGTAGCTAATTGTAATTGAAAGCAAAAGAACTTCAAATAATAATTAGATATTACGAAATTAAATGTAATAATTTAAAATCACTATAGAACTTAATGATTGTTTTCTTACTTGTTGAGGAAGAATACTGGAATTATTACAGTATAGTATTTTTAGAACCCTGATAATATTTATAATTACTTATAAATAATATGGTACAAATATTTTCTTATTACGAATTTTTAAAGTTAAATGCTGTGAATGGAAAAATATTTACTGTTAACTTTAAATATTATAAAATGCAAATTTTAGTACTAAATAAAAGTCCAGGTTTCTGCTGTAGAAATAATTCTCACATATTCTTTGCAAAAAAAAGCTTGAAAAATATTAGAATTCATTTCCATTCTTTACATTATAGATTTTTATAGTCTAACGAGATCTGGTTTCTGAGTTAAACTGGGTGTGTTCCAGTGAAAATTCCACTTTTAATTTTTGTAAGCATATTATGTGAATATAAATTGGCCTGAAGTAAAGCATGATGCAGGAGTTAATCTGACAACTCCTTTATATTTGGAAAATATGGAGGATGCAAAAAACATGCTTTATTTTGGTTGGATCATTACTGTTTACTTCCACAGTCTTTTGCAATATTCTTCGATAGATAAGTATAAGCAGTTTTTTTTTCTTTAATTGTTTTATATGCCAAGATTGATGACAGGTACATTTTAAGAGAAAAAAGATAAAAAGTCATTAGCAAAAACTCAAATTTTTCATTGAGATTTTCAGAAAGAAAAATCTCAGTGAAATATTTATTAATACATGAAAAATTTCTTGTCTTTTAGCTTTGTAATTTTAATTAAATACTAGTTTAATCAAATTAATTCATACTTTGAATTATTAAACCATCTGCATATTACTTCTGAAACTTAGTGAAATATTCTATTGAATTCATTGTTCATCATTTATACGATGACATCACTGCTCTGTTGCCGACTGGATTCTTGGTGGCTATTGCATGTGCATTATCTCCTTCCTCTCACCATTCCTTGTGGTCATGGGATAGTTATTCTACAACTTTTAAGTCATGGAGCCCAAGGCCACTGCAAAGTCATAATTTGTATTGAGGGGACTTGGATATTTTTTCTTCTATTTTATTTACATTCAGCTGTTGATAGGTACGTTTTACTCACCCTTCAATTTTCAGTGTTCTCTGTCACATCTGTCCCCCATCCCATACAGCTAAGTGGCTGTGTGTTATCATGACTCTTAATTGCTTGTAAGCTCCACATTATTTCTCTCAGTAACTGATGGAAAAGGCTTGTAAATATAAAAGTTTGTAAATATAAAAAGGTTTGTAAATGTAAATTTGAATGATATATCAATTTCTTAGTGAACTGGAATTTTTAATGAGAGAGGAAAAGTTATCTAATACTCTGAATACAAAATTAATGTTTGGAAAATATATATTTTTTTCAAATATATTATTATTATTATTATAAAATGTTATTAGTATGTTTTTTAATTGGTAGGTTGTACTTGAATAGTTTATATTAAGTCATCTAAAATTGAGGTGTGTTCTTCACTGCAGATGAAAAAAAATTAATTTTAATTTTTGTAATTATGTAAATGAATTTTGGAAATCAGTGTTTGTCTTGAATTTTGAGTTAAATGTCTCATTTAGTTTTAGTTTTAATTTTTTTTGTTTATATTTTATCAGCTGGATAAGATCTGACTTATTATGTATGAATCTCTAATGCAAAAATTTTTCACATTATATCATTGGTTTAAAAGTATAATATATTTTAAATATTTAAAAATAAATTGATATTCATTATTTGAATAACATACATTGAAATAATATTTTTGTGAGTTATAAAATAATGGCTTCCTATCCTGAATATCCTAATTAGTATTAAATCATTTCCTTAGTTCAACTAAAAAAAAAAAAAAAAAATTCAAATTATGTACCATGCAACCTTCTTAATACAAAGTCAAAGATACCAGAAATATTCACGCTTTGTGATAACAAGGCTCATAGTTAGTCGTACTTAAATAAACTTTAAAACATTTATCTCCATCAGTGAATTGCCATGCTTCTTTTCTGTTTTGAGTAAAATGAGAATATATTTTTAAGAAAAGTATATTCTCATTTTAGAGATATATTCTTAAAAATATATTCTTAGAGATATAGTCTTAAAAATATATTCTTAGAGATATTTTTCTTAAAAATATATTCTCATATTTGATTATATTCTCTTTCCAAGTGTCAGTATTTTCCTCAGAGGCATCATTCTTGTTCTTGCTTAGTACAGAATCATGTAAAAAAAAACTTTGCATTGCAACATTTGTGATGTTTGGCTCAAACCATGTTGTGTTGGTTTTGGTTTTTATCGTTATATTTTTTAATTCAGAACTTACATTGTGAGTAGATAATATTTTAATATATATTCTCACAAAACATTTATTCTTGTATAACCTTCAACTTATTCCATTATTTTGTATAGCCTGCGACCTATTCCACACTTTTTTTTTAAATATTAGAAGAAAAAAAAGCATTGGCTATGAATTTTGAAGGCTGAGGAGTTTGTATACTTTGATATACAAAATATTATTACTCAAAAATACTTGGAGATTGTAACTATACTGATCAGACTAAAAATATACTTATTGCAAAACTATACAATTAAAGTCAAGATAATACAATTAAAAACATATGAAAATATATTACAATAAAACATTTAAAATATACGTAGAACTATGAGAATAAAGATTTTCATTAGAGACTTCATTCTCTAAAAATAAAAAGCACTGAAAATAAAAGTGAAACAAATTTTAATTTTATTTTTTTAAATTTTAACAGTATATTTTGAATGTTTTATTGTATTATGTTTTTTGTGTTTTTAGTGGATATTGTCTTGATTTTAATCTTATATTTTCAATAAATATATTTTATATATATGGTCAGTGTGGATAAGAATTATTCAAATGCACAGAATTATGTTCCTATTTATGAGGAAAATAATGATTTTCCTCATAAATAGGAACAAATAAAAAAAAAATTGAGCTGTTTTCAATTGCATAGAAATCCATGAATGGTTTGGGAGTTGGTTGAATGATAGACGTCAGAAGGTGGCCATGGATGGGTGTTCTTCATAGTGAGCTGGAGTGACAGGAGAGGCCCCTTGAGGATTGGCGCTTGTACCTCTCTTGTTTCTTATCTTCCTAAATGAAATTAGCACGGGAATATGTGGGACACTATCAAAGTCTGCTAAACACTTAGAGGCTGGGAGGGTGGGTAATTATTGGAATTAGGCTATAAAGCTTCAAAAAGGGTTTGACTAGTTGCTGTTTGTTGTTATTTGGTTTTTAGGAGCATTAGCAACTAAGGTCATGTTGCTCCGGGATATGCGGTGGTCATTCCCTGACCTTTCCGCATCCTCCGTATTTGGTGGTGACGGGCTCGAACCCCGGTCTAATCAAGAAGCGTGTGCTGTGCACTGCTGCTCCTTCCCACCTGGCTACCGAGGCGCCTAATTGACTAGTTGCAAGTGTGGTCTGAAAAATTCCAGCTAAAGTTTATTGCTACCAAATGCAAGGTTCACAAGCTAGAGTGGCATTAAAACAGAAGTTTTAATGCCATCCTAGTTTGTGAACTGGTGCAGTTTACAGACTAGGGAAAGAAGAATTGGGGAATGTTCATTATGAGAAAGACTAGGTGTTTCTAACAGAAAGGCATGAAGTTCAGTATGCAGTGCAATCTGGTGTCTGGGGGGAATTACAGCATTTTATCTTTGATTTATTGGAATTTTTCCAATAGAGTCAGGTTTGCTTTACCACATTGGAATATTGTGTCATTGTATCAATATTTTTATCAATTACATTGGAATATTGTATCCAGTAGATTGGGCAGTTCACAGGGAGCTGCATCGAGAGAGAGAGAGAGGGGGGGGGGGGGCTTGATTGATAAAGGACACTAAGTATTATCGCTAAATGAGGATTGGCTTAGAAGATGTGGTCTGCAGAGCTTAGCAACTGGATGCTTTTGGAGGGAATTTGACTGAAAACAATACTGACAGGGATTAGCAAGATGAGCGAGGATGGGTTGTTTTCACTGGTGAGTGGGGCACGAACCATAGTGCATGGCTGTAAAATTGTAGGGATGAACAATAGACCAAACTAAACTAGATTTTGTGACGTTTACCTTCACAAAATATAATCTACTGTTCATCTTGTGTGGCATGATTTAGAGTGTTCAGGTGGGTTGCTTGCAAGAGTGGTTGAGCCTGAAAGTTATGGCAAAATTCATTGAGGAATTGGATAGGGACTTTTGATGTGCAAGAGAAGTGCAAGTTTTTTTTTTTTTTGCCAGCTTCAGAATAAGTTTACAACATTATGTAAATATTCATTCACCATAAAAATTAAGCATTAATGATAAGCTACAAGAATTTACCAAGTGCAGTGTTTCAAATTAGTCAATGAAAGCACTTATCAGACTGCATTCTCCCAAGACTTATGTGAATCAACAATTTGCAATATTGGAATGCCCAAATTGTCCACCAATCTCTAATTTGGACATTTCATTGTGTATATTTTAATTCTTAGTTTGTTTTGTAAAGTTTTCTTACTGTGATGCCAATTGCTACTCAGCCATATTTTTATCATTTGTCTTATTGCTTATATCATTGAACTATTTTAATATGAAGCAGAATTTATAAATGGGTGTACAGAACTAATTACTTTTGTGTAAAATTCTTTAGTTGCCTTCGAATTCTGGTTATATTATCAGCAGAAACTATTTGAATGCTGATTTAATATAAGTTCTTAACAGCATTATACAATATCGGTAACTAAATTAAGATGAATATTGAATATAGTTGTGCAAATATTAATATCTTTTACATTTCAAGAATTATTAGAAATTTTCATCAGAACGATAAGAATTTTCAAAAATTCTTGAGTGCAAATGACATTAATTCTTGCAGAACATTGTTCGATATCCTTCATCTTGATTTAGCTATTTGAAGGCAGCTCTATTTTCAGTGTTGGTTTAATAGTGGCCTTGGCTCACACTTTGTTTTGGTGCCATTTACTTTAATTTTTATTTTTATTTTAATTGTACAGATGGATTATAGTTGGTTTTTAAAGCAATGAGTTACTGTGCACTGCTTTAAAACATCAACGTGAAGAGTCAATGTTATCTAATATGAATAAAAATTTTAAAAATATGTATTTCTGGGGTATTTTATTTCTTCTCATTTATAAAATTATTTAATACTGTTTATTAATTTTAAAAACATCGAAGACATTAACTACACACTTTTCAATACATTTAGTCCTTTTCACTTCTTGCTCATCAAACTGTCTCTAAATAACAGTACTGAACAGTTATTTTTGTTTTCTAAATTTAAATATTCCTGATTTATGAACCATGTATTTCTTAGAACATTTGTAAATCAAAATTTCATTCTCCTATACATGTTATGTATAAGAATGTGCACCTCCTCAGTGAATCTCCTTCAAACATCTGAAAAGGAGATATGCAATGAATTAAGTTATCAAGGAGTCAGCCGTTAAAAAGATATCTATGCATAAGGAGGGGAAACCTAGTCCAACTAGTTCTTATCCTTGTATTTACCTCTCCCAAACCTACTTCTATCAAGGCAGGATATCTGAACTGCTCTGTAAAGCTCTACATTCTGAGCCAGTTGCAGTGTTTCAGGTATCAAAATATGGTCATTCCCAGGTGGCACATGGATCTCCAATTGATTTGTCTGCCATGCAGTTTGACACCAAGGAGTGCCTCAAGTTCTGCCCCAAAATCAGCATGCTTGAAGTGTTGAAGTAAATATCCTGCATATTCAAGAGCATGCCAAGGGTGGAAAGATGAAAAGCAATTTTAAAAAAATCAAGATAGAGCAAAATATCCCATATGCGGAGGGAAAGAAACAGGAAAATCTAATGCACAAGTAGTTCTGAGAAAGTGTTCTACGTCAATGCAAACCGATATGTCGGTCTCACCACACAATTCTTTTATGCCATGTGCACACCACTTACAAGCATATCAAGAAAAAAAAGCACAGTCACTACTCCCATCTCAAGTCCCCCCCCCCCCCTCTCTCTCTCTCTCTCTCTCTCTCTCTCTCTCCCTCTCCCTCCCTCCCCCCCCCTCCAAGAAAGCTTGTAATGAAAGCTGCTACTTCTTGTAGCAGCTAAAGAAAGGGTATCTTTCTTTCGCTGGTACAAGAAGTAAAGAAAAGATACCTACTAAGGCCCAGCCTGTTATTAATGGGATATGGGATGCAATGGAAGTAAACGTGTGGGTAATCCTTTTTTGAATATTTATCATGAGCAAAAAATGTGGGCACCCTCTATTTCCTAAAAGCAGAATCAAAGAAGGCAAATCAAAACCCCGTATCACTTTGGAAGAGAACTAATGAAACTACTAAACCTAAGTAATGGCCAAATTCTTGCAAGGAAATTTTGGATTTGGACGGAATGTGGAGGATATCAAAACACTCCTGCATAAATGTAGACCTGTTTGCAGGAAATGTATTTAATGGCAAGTGATGACCCCCTATCTCGGAATTAATACTATCCATAAGTACATGTAGAAGTGTACTTATGGATAGTTTTATATCATCACATATGGATAGTAATATATCATCACAGTGTTCCATGGCAGAGTTGAACTAGTGTTAAACTCTGCCATGGAACACTGATGATAAAGAACTGTAAACAGCCAGAAGTTTGTAATGTGTTTGTGCAGTGTAAGTGTTGTGTTTAGTTGTTTCTGGCCACTATGTCACCTGGAAAGTCTGCCTGGTGTCTGTCTACACCATGGGGGTGGTGGGCCACAACTGTGTGCAAGCTTGGGATCTTTCAAAAAAAAAAAATTGAACAATCCTGCTCCTGAAGCCTGCATGCAGACTCACCTACTCAACTGTCCTCTAGCATACACCTGATAGGATAGATGAAAATGAAGACGTTAGAAAAGCAAAGAGAAGAAGAATCCCCTCAGAAGCAAGCCTGTGCCAGCATTAACCATGTCTTACAGACATTCTGAGGCCACCAGTGATGGTGAAGAGAAGGTCCACAAAGGATTCAATAGAGTTGTAGCCCAGCAGCAGATGGCACTGTAAATTTGTAGTCTAGGTAATTTCTTCAGCTTGGATCTTCAGGGAACCTGGAACAGAAGAATCGTTGGAGTCTTGATAAAGCATAATCTGCAATGAAGAATCCCCTCAGAAGCAAGCCTATGCCAGCATTAACCATGTCTTACAGACATTCTGAAGCCACCAGTGCTGATGAAGAGAAGGTCCACAAAGGATTCAATAGAGTTGTAGCCCAGCAGCAGATGGCACTGTACATTTGTAGTCTAGGTAATTTCTTCAGCTGGGATCTTCAGGGAAGCTGGAGCAAAAGAATCGTTGGAGTCTTAATAAAGCATAATCTGTTTACAGCGGGTAAATGTCTTGCAAACAACTCCTGAAGATTAAATATTTCCTTTGATGTCAGAAGAGAAGATTCATTCCCAGGAGAAAATGAAGTGCAACAGATAGGCTGACAATGATCAAGTGGACAGTTAAAGTATGGCTCAAAGCCCAGTCAGTAAAAAAGTTTAAACTGGGAGAAAAGAATTTTAGCACATTTTGCAAAATTAACCAGTGGAATAAATTGTGTGACCAGACCTTTGGAAGTACTGGACCATCAATCCTGCCAAAGTTCAACAAGCTAGTCCCAGCAGCATTTCTTTTCAATTTTAGGGTCACACTGAGTACTTAAAGTGTATCTATACAGGTAATTGGTATAGAGTGACGAAAATGGAAACATCCATGGAAGATTATCTGGAGGTCCAGTGGAAACAGCCATTTATGACGAAGCGCAGCTGGTGAAACTTCGAAAGGTTCGATTCATCACTAAAAAAATCATCTATTTCGTCATAAATCGTATTCATCATCTATCCATGCATCGCTGAATAGATTATTTTTTCTGAAGAACCTTTTAACATACAAGGACCAGATGCTAGCACCATAGGTAGAGAGGGAGAATTTTATAATTGTACAATTTTATGAAATTGTAATTTGTATAATTGTAATTAATTATAATCTGTAATTGTGTATTTTATAATTTTAGCATGCAGGCGAGAAATGTTTTTGGAAACTAAGTTGACTCTATTATGTCTAGAAATTTATGAGAGTCAACCATGGAAAGGGAATGTTCATAAAACCCTATAACGGGAAGACTAGATGTAGAAAGAGCTCTTTTAAGAATCAGAAGCTTTGTTTTTTGTGAGGAAATGGATAGTTTATTAGAGTTAGCAAATAACATAAATCAGTTATTTTGTTAGCAGATATTTATAGTGAGGAACGTGAGTCCCCATAAACCAAAATGGGGTATTGATAAAGCATAATCTGTTCACAGCGGGTAAATGTCTTGCGAGCAACTCCTGAAGAAGATTAAATATTTCCTAGATTGCTGGCGTAATAGACTCGAGGTATTAGGAATAGAGCAAAGCAGTCACTTGTCCTGGACAAAATCCCAGACGAGCGGGCCAAGAACAGAACCTTGAGCGCATCCCTGTGAAACACTATTGTCAGATTTAGGTTGATTGCAAGCAACTGATGTGAGGAGTTCTTCATTTCGCATGCCATTTGTATCAGCGGAGCTAAACCAAAGATTAGAGTAGCATTGACGTGACAATAATTAGGTATGCAGAACCAACCGTGGATATGAATTAACAAGGTGGTAATGTAGATAATTAGCAAAGTCCGTTGTAGGACAGCAAAGCGTTATCAGAAAGTAAGAAATTGAGCTATATAGAGACATGAATACATAGCGAGTGCTGTGATGTCCGGCTATTGGTTTTGATGAGGTTAAGAAAAGGAATGATTATAATAAAGGCACAGCGAGGATTCGGATGGCTAAGCTGCACAACCTGCAAGGAAAGTGGGTATCCAGAAACCTACCTTCCCAGAATGACAGTACAGTTCCTGGAGAGCGTGACTTCAAAATTGAAGTAGTCTACAGACTGATGCACCTTGTCAACAAAAAGATGTGATCGTTGTCAGTGGCATAGCTAGTATTTTATGTTAGTAGGTACATTCAGGAAAAAGGTGCCAATTGCAATTCAGAAAAAGCGCTACTTTCTTTCCAAAAAAGTGCCACAATACCAGATTTCAGCTTCAGGGAGTACAATGTACCTATATATATATATAACCGATATATAACCTTGGCTACGCCACCGAAATTTTCGCATTTAACTGTAGAATATGCAAATCCCTAAGTTAGGATTAGAGTCTGCAAAAGTAGCCTGAGTATTAGATATGCTATCCATAATTGGTTCTTATGTGTATAAGTTCTTTAGCACTGATAAATTCAGGAGAGTTCAGATCCCGAACAGAATGCTTGTAGCCTTTTTTTCTTTGATCGACAGTTTGCTCAAACAGGTGACTCTGACTTTGAGGGGAACTTAGACATGGCGTCATTTAGCACAGTGGCCACGTAGGCGATTCTTATCGGCATTTAGCTGCAGTATGGCCATAGCCAAGACGTAGTAACCGCAGGAAAGGAGCGGAATTTGTGGGCCGTAAACCCTAGGTAGAGGCGAGCCAATATAAAGATTTCATGATAAAGCCTAGGCGAAACACTAATTACCCAGTTGAGATTATTCTTAGAGATTTTGTAGTGAAGCGAAAAGTTAATTCTTTAGAAAGGTCGTCCATGGTGAAAACTGCAGTTTGAAGATCCTCCAAAAAGTCCACTTTGGTGGTGAGATTTTTATTAAGATCGTAGACGAGGATCGCCGGATCATCTTAGGTGGAGCAGAAGAAATACCAACATCACTAAGGGCAGATAAGGAGAGGCAATCTTAGCAGTGTTTACAGCATAATGAGTTACAATGACAACTCCCTTGTTACATAATATTTCACTGAGCTTGGGAAAATTTCTCAAATCGGCGTGGAAAACGTCACATAAAAGTCAAACGTCATGTTTGGAAAATTTAAAACATGACAGAGGGCAAGTCGAGAGTGTACAGACCAGGGTGGAACCGTTTCTGAGTGGACTCTAACGTGACAAAGATGATGCTAAGGGTAAACTTTAAAATAACAAGACCCTTAGAGGTAGTGGACCATCTGTGTTGCCAACGCTGCATCAAAAGATTCCAACGGTGTGTCTTCTCTGCCTTGCGATTCGAAGTAACCTTGATTGCAATACCCAGGAAGGTAAGAGGGTCAGCATGCTTGATGTATAAGCAAAAGCCTCGGTACAAAAGGAAGAGATAGAGCCGTTAAGGACCTAAAAAGCAGGAGTAGACACAGTCCAACAGGTCCTGCACATTACAAAGGTATTGGATGTTGAATGCCAAGTTTAGTCTGAATTGAAATCTTAACATGTTAGAACGAGGCGGCCCAACCATAGGTACAAATTGATAGAAACAGCTTTGTAATGCAACCGTAGAGAGTGAGAGTTAAGACTACAAGACTGGAGAAAAAGTAAATTTTTTTACTTTGTCTGAAAGTCGTTCTAAGTGTTTACTGAAAATAAGCTTGCTATTAATGATCATACCAAGATATTTTAAAGAGGAAACCATGGACAATGACTTGTTTTGAAGTTTTACAACATACGCATCGTGGAATGCAAATTCCGAATATCCAATAGAACGATATCGATCTACCACCTTACGGAGCCGCACATTGTGTAAATTATTCATGCCCATAAAAACACATTGCCACCAGATCACTTCGTTCCGGTTTTTTGGCTTGCTCATTGGGATAGCAACATCTCTGGTACTCAGGATGGTAAGTCATCGTTTGGATAATTCTTCGGGATGGTTGGCCATTGGACGACTTGAAACGGCAATATCAGGCAGAGGTGGCATGGCTTAATGTGTCACGCATTGTCGTCTGGGCACTATCGAAGCCGTTTGTCTGCGCAGTAAGCACAGTGGTATTGTCACCGTCCTCCCCACACCGGGTGGAAAAGGCCCGGGTTCGAATCCCGTCGATGACGCGAGGAACGTTTATGGATTTTTTTCACTCTGTGGCTGAGGTAGTCAGTCTCGGGCATAGATAGCAAGGTTTTTTGCACTGAACCCGGGGTTGTTCTTCCAGCAAAGCAGGCAAATCGACCAGAGAACACGCAATTTACAGACACAATATACATGGGTATATGAAATAACTTTCCGGGTGACCCTAATGTAATAGTTATGGAAGCAGATTCAGGAGATAGAAACCAAGGTCGCCCGAGGGCTACGTCAACCAGAAGTGATCGCTATCTGGCTCTAACAGCAAGACGGAACCCCACAAAGTCCTGTCATCAACTGCCTATTGAGGTTTCTGCGGCTACTTGAAAACATTTCCAACCGAACTGTGTTAAGAAGCCTCAATTCAAGCTGACTCTGTGCAAGGAAGTTAGTGGTTTGTATCTCATTAACCCAAAACCACTGTCGAAACTCATGCCATGAACATGTAGCTTGGAGCCCTGGCAAGTGGGATACATTTCTCTTCTCTGATGACTACCCTTTTTGCCTACAAACACATTCTAGACGTTATTTCATCTGGAAACAACAAGGATTGCAGTATCGTCTCTCCAACATCAAGAAAGGGACATAGTGGAGGTGGTGTTCTCATGTGTGACAGAATAATTATCAACGGCCGCACCCCTTTTCATGTTTTTGATAGGGGTACCATAACTGCATGCAGGAGTACTGAAAACAGATCCTCAAACCTGTGTGCGACTTTTTAGGGGGTGGCTGGCCAGATTTTCTCTTCATATGCGACAACATCATTGCACAAGAGCGCAAGTGGTGGAGGAATATCTTGAAACTAAAGATTCCCATGACTGTTGTGTCCACACGATCACCAGACAGACTTAAATCCGATCGAACAATTGTCGGCGTGCAATGCGACGCCCTTGGGCGTCGCATTGCATACTAACAGCCAACTCTTCGATCACTTGGTGAGCTAAGTCTGCGCTGGTAGAAGAATGGGATTTTTTGCCATAGGATCTTGTAGATAGATATCCTTATATCGAGAATGGTTCAACGCTGTCACCCCTGTTTAGCCGTTGGAGGTTATCATACACCGTACTGATGTCATGTGACCATATTTACGAGTATCTTGTATCGACTTGTGTAATGTGACCTTTTTGATAATTCTTCTCCAACCCCTATATGTGTCCTTTATACTTATCCGAACTTTTCGCTGCCTTCTCATTTCACTGTTATTCTATGGTACACCACCATAACAAAGTTTGTCCCGCTTCATCGCATTCTGCACGATTTAAACCACGTTTTCTTCGTGCTCTGTTAATTTTGTCCAGCATTGTATTTCTGAATCTCAGCCATTTACACAGCTGGAGGAGGAAACAGCTGTCCTAAAAATTATTAACTCTGGTTGCTCAGGCCTCGACCTTCATGAAGGCATTTTTATTAAGCTTTCCACAAGCTATGCCCAATGGTTCTTTTGATTTTAAAGAAATGTCTGAATAGAAGTACTTTTCGTGTTTTCTGGAAGACAGCTCTTCTTAAATTAATTCCTAAACATTCCAACATCCTGAGTAGGAAGTCTTTTCGTCTTATTGCTCCGTCATCTCATTTGGCCAAAACTTGAAAGATTAGCATTAGTTGAGTCATACGATGGAAGAAAGCAAGCGTATTAATATTATGATTAGCCATCATATGGTGCAAGGAAGCCCGAGGCTTATGCTGCACCAGCCAAAACCTGAGTTACACTGAGAGAGAGAGAGAAGTAGAAAGGAATCACCAAGAAGGAGAAGATTAATTAATTTTAAAAAAATCCACTCACTTCAAATGCCTGTCTAGCTCATCCTTAAATTTATTTAACCTATCAACTTCCACAACAAGAGATGGAAGTCTGTTCCAGCAATCAACAACTGCTGGCTAAAGGCAAATTTCTGCACATCGATTAATTGCTATTAGGCTCGTTTCTCTTTTCACTAATAACTCTCTTGTATCAGATGATCAATATGGTATCCAACCGTTAAATTGTTTTCTCGAGTTCATTCTGCAAACTAAGTACGTTCTTGATATTTTTGTTGTTTTCTCTGCAGCCTTTTACCTGTTATGATGGTCTAGTCTATTTGTCCACTTAGTGTTACTGATGGTTGTCCTCTTTCTCTTTATAATCTAAGAAGTTATTTTGAAAATCGTGCAGTTTCTATTATTTCTGGATCTACTTCCGTTTGCCGCTCGGTCACTAGGGTTGTCCTCGGAGCTCTGTCCTTGAACAAATCGTCTGGAACATCGTTCTTCACGAATGACTTCTTAAAACCTTTCCTTCTACTTCCAAATTGGCTTATGCGTACGATCGCATTCTGCTGATCCGGGGAAATTCCCGTGCATTGCTCGAAATTACTGCCAATTTAGTCATGTCATCTCTCTCTCTCTCTCTCTCTCTCTCTCTCTCTCTCTCTCTCTCTCTCTCTCTCTCTCTCTCTCTCTCCCAATGGTCATTATAAATAAATTATCCATATTCTCCACAATAACTAAGATTATGCTGGTTAAGTGTTCGCTTAATATACGGAATCACCAAAAAAAATTCCTTTTCCGCTATCCATCACTTCCAATAGCTTATCCAGTTCTCCATTGAATTTATTGAAACTATCCACTTCCACTACAACGGATGGAAGCTTGTTCCTGCAATCATCAACCATTGCTGAAGGCAAACTTCCGCACATCTATCCTGTAACCATCCTTACACAATTTTAATTTGCGAATTTACCCCCTCATGAACGTAGTCTGCCCAAGAGGAAGAATCTCGCCAGAACTGAGTTTGCTCAAGTCATCCAAAGCGTTACATACCTCAGTCAGATCACCTCTCATGTTTCTAGTCTCCAGACGCTGCAATTTGCAAAACAGAAGCCTTTCTTGGTAAGAGCACACGTTTGTACTCCCTCACCAATCTTTCTGCTCTTCTCTGTACCCGTTTCAGTAGCTCAACATCCTTCCTAAAATGAGTATATGCAGTACTGAAGATGTGGCTTGACTATTGCCTTATACAACGGAATAATCATCTCCTCATCCCTACTAACAAAATTCCTGTATATCATTGAGAAAACCGCATGAGTTCTCGTGGTAGCCTGCCTGCACTGTATAGAGAACGTATATCAGTCTACACTGTCCCCAGGTCTTTTTCCACTACTCAGTTGATAGGTTACTCCGGGATCAATGTTACCCTTATGTAATACTTTGCATTTGTGAATGTTAAATTTCAATTGCCATTTCTCAGTCCATCTTCCCAACTTTTCTAGATCTTGTTTCAGTAGCGTGCTGTCATTAACCACCCTGCCAACTTTCTTTCATCTGCAAACTTGGATATTAAGCCTGATATACCTTTATCATATCATTGATAAATATTGAAAACAACAGTGGGTCCAACACCGAACACTGGCGACTCCACTAATAACATTAGTCCACGAAGAGCAGTGTCCATCGATTACCACTCTCTGCTTTCTCCCACTCAGCCATTCCTGTATCCATAGCAGCAACTTTCCCTTAATGCCATACTGCTCCAATTTGTAGCAGAAATCCAAGTATATGATGTCAAAATTATTTTTTGCATCTAGTTCCTTTGTGACCACATCATAGTATCCAATTAAATTGGTGAAGCAAGATTTCCTCCTTAACAAACCCATGCTGTCAACAATAACTGCAGTCTTGTCTACATGATCCTACATTACTTCTTTAACCAATGACTGCATTATATTTCCTGGAACAGAAGTCAAACTAATAGGTCTGAAATTTCTCAGATCACTCTTTGATCCATCTTTACGAATTAAGCATGCATGTACACTTCTTCAGTCAGTGGGGATCTTCCCTGAATCCAAGGATGCTTTCATAAGTATGGCTAAGGCTTGCTTACTTCCGTTGCTTGTTGAAGGTAACCATAAGAAATGCTCCTGTGGTTCCATCCACCACAGGAGCATTTCTTATGGTTACCTTCAACAATTTCTCCTCCACTTTCCTTCCAGTTATCACAAAATCATTTAAATCCCTGTTAATAGTTTGATAAACTTCCAGCATCCCCTTCCCTAAAGAATTGCTCATGTGTGAATTTAGATGTAAATACTCATTCAATTTGTGAGCATTGTGATCAGGATCACGAATATCAAGTGGACCAGTGCGATTTCCTTCTAGTGTTCCTTTCCTTCAATCCCCTTCCTATTTTCCTTTTCTTTTTTTTTTTTTTTATAAATTTGCCTTTGTTTTCATTGCACGTTAAATTCACGAGGAGAATAAATCAAAAGTAAAAATAAAATTGCAATCGCAAAATGACACCCGAGACCATAATTGTCAAGTATTTTACTTTTGGTGACTTTAGAGATAAAAGAGTGAGATTTATTTTGAGTTACAAACTGCCAATCTGAAATCTTTTCCAGTATTTAACATAAAACGCGGGGTACAACTAAATTGCGTATTTAAGACCTGCTTTTGCATTCCAGCCGGTAGTCAGTTGAAGAACTGGTTTTGAAGAATGTGGCGGTTGTATACCCTCCGATAACGGCCCGTGGAATATTCTAACGTTTGCTTCCAGTTCTGGTTTAATAACTGTGAGACGTAGAGTAGACTATTTTTCTATAAGTTTTTCCCCTTGTTGCTCCAACTGCGAAGTCGTACGCGCTTGCGCAAGCATACCGGAAATGCTGATGGGGCTGTTGCGAAAGCCTTTACTGTGATTTCAATGACTAATATTCGATGAAGTCAATTGAGAAACGTGATCCAAAAGTTATGCATCATCTGACCAATTTCTCAGATGGGGTCAAGCTTTCATTTCCTTCCTCGATTTCTAATGAAGATACATTGAAAATTTAGTATGGAGAAATTTGCCTTCGTGGAAAGAATCTACTTCTGGAACCTTCCATTTAGTTTAACAACTTCTAAATTCAGTGGTATTCGTCTTCAAATGAATTTATGGAGGTGGTCGAATATGGTCCTTTCTTTCAATTCTTTTAATCATCGATTAAAAGAGTGTAGAGCTATCAAATCTTTAATTTGTGTGTGGTGTTGGCATCTTGACAACTTCTTAACTAAGATGCGAATGTCCCGTAAAAGAAATTACACCAAAGAAGTCTTTTAAAAACTACTCAACGTGATTTTTCTAGGAATTTTCATATCGTAAAGCTCCACGAAATTCTACATATGGTTCGTTGTGCTGAGTTATGTTGTAAAGATCATTTTTGTAACAAAAATTAAATAATATAAGAGAATAACGAAATAATTGTAAATCCAGCATTATTTTACTCGAAGTTATTTGAATTTTAATGGTCTCACTTGAAATGATCGCTCTTGTTTTACAGACGAAATATAATTATCATCTATCAAATAGATCTATGACTGTGGTTTCTCAAAAACATCCCTCTTAAAGGTTTTTAATCTCAAAGGCGTAAATGTGGCAAGAACGCAAAGAGGAAAGCCGTTGTACTTACTCTAAAGAGGACTGAACGCAAAAATAGGAGATTCAGTGTGCAGCAAATAACATCTGAATTCAACCAAGTCCACGACTGCCCCATTTCAGCCAGAACAGAAAAATCCTCTTGCAAGTGCGAGAACGTCGTGATTGGACAGTGCAACATTGAAAGAAAATTATATGTTCAGATGAATGACTCCATTATTATCCCCGGAACAGAAGACCTGTTAAACTAACAGGTCTGTAATTACTCGTGTCATCCTTTGATCCCCCCCCTTTGTAAATTGTGGATATATTAGCAAATCTCCAGTCCATAGGGACCTCCACTGAATCCAAGAATGCTCTCATAATTATGGCTAAAGGATTACTTACTTCCCTTTGCTTCCTCCCCGAATATAACTGGATAGATCCTATCCACCCCACATGTTTAACTTCATCAATTTCTCTTCCACTTTCCTCTCAGTTATTATAAAATAATTTAGCTCCCTGTTGGAGTTTAATAAACTTCTGGCGTCTACTTCCCTACAGAATTCCTCATGTGTGAGTGAGGATGCAAAATACTCATTCAGTTTGTTAGCTACCTGGGCAGAATCATTAGTCGAACCATCGATATCAAGTGGACAAATTTGATTCATCCCCTGTCTTCTAGAGTTTACATAAGTTAAGAACGCTTTGCTTCTTTTCTTTGCGACCTTCTTCAGAGATTTATCGTAATGTGCCTTCGCTTGCCTAACCTCCTTTGTGACATGATTACAGACTAACTTATATCTGCCATAGGCTTCTGTGGCGCCTGATAATTTATATACATCCCATGCATTTTTCTATTCTGCCCCAAGTCTCATCAGTTCACCAGCATCTATTTAGGTCTAAGCCTTGAACAGTATTTCTTAGTTGGTATGAAAAGCGTGGTAGTTCCCAAGATTAATTCTTTGAATGCTTCCTATTTGCTGTTGGTAACACATCAGTTGGTATCGAATTTAAAACTCTCTGAGACCACCGTAGCCACCATTACAAAAGTCCTTCTCTTAACCCTCGATGGTAGTTACATCTTTAAGTAAATCATCATTTTCTGAAGGAGAAAGAAGTTTCATTAAACGAAGTATAATTTTCACTATAGTATATTTACTGAGTCTGGGAGAGAGCAAAGAGTGCAGTTAAGGAATTCTTCACATATATAAATGCAAAGAACAGAAGGACAAATCAGATTGGATCCTTATGTAATGGATGCGGGACAGTATTAGATACCACAGCTGAAGTTGCAGATGAACTCAACAGTTACTTTGCATCGATATTTACATAAAAAAAAACTTTGTGTCAATAAGATGTTATGGAAGTGAAGTTGAAAAAAAATGTAATTAATGATGTTGAAATTTCAAATGATTATATAATGAGAACTTTCGCGCCTACAGGCGAGTAAGGCTCCTGGTTGATGGCATATACCCTATACTCTTAAAGGAGGCGGAAAATGAGTGCTTTGAACCATTAAGGCTAGTTATGAGAGCATCACTGGACTCAGGAGAGATTCTTTTGGATTGGTGTAAATTGGAACATAAAGGCGGTTCTAGGAGTGTGACGGGAAATTACCAACCGACCAGTCTAACTTCAGTAGTAGGGATCATGGAGGCAATGATCAAGGGTGGAATTCAGGATCATTTAGATGGAAATGGAATTCTGTAGGATACACAGCATGGTTTTGTAAAGGGAAAATCATGTTTAACAAATCTGGTTATCCATTTTGACAGGTCACTCGTGAGCTAGATTTAGGGAATAATTTCGACATTGTTTATTTGGATTTCAGCAAAGCATTTGACTCAGTCCCACATGAGTGGTTTCTTTATAAGTTGGAGCAGGCTGGAATCATAGGGAAAATCCTTAGATGGATAGCACGATGGCTTGAGGGCACCAGGCAGAGGGTTGTGATAAATGGTTATTCCTCAGATTGGGTTAATGTAAGAAGTGGGGTTTCCCAAGGATCAGTTTTGAATCCACTGTTGTTTTTGATTATCTTAAATGACATTTATGAAGGGATGGAGGGCGTGGGGTCTAAACTTGCAGATGATGTTAAAATTGGTAGAGTAGTTAATGATCACCGCCAAGCAGAGCTTCTTCAGAATGACCTAGATAGACTTTAGGAATGGTCAGAAAAATGGCAGCTATGCTTTAATTAAGCAAAATGCAAGGTCTTACACCTGGGGAACAGCAAACCCAAAATAATTTATACACTTGGTGGAGTTCAACTAAAGTCAGTAGTGGATGAACGGGACTTGGGAGTTACAATACAGTCAGACATGAAGTTGTGCGAGAATTGTGGACAGGTTGCAGTGTTGCATGGTGTCCTATAGATGATTTATCGAATATTTGCTAGTAGAGATAACGACGTCATAATCACACTCTTTGCTCTCTTTGCCAGCGATTTCTCATTGCCTTAGCCAGCCTAACCTTTTCTAAGTTTAGTTAAAAATGATTTTCCCTTTACAAAACCATGCTGAATATCCTTCAGAATTCCATGGGTAGTACCTTTTAATACCATCCACTTACACCAGATGAGAAAGGCTTCAGTTCGAATCCGGTTCCTGATGCGAGGAATTTATAAAGACTTTTCCCATAATGTGTCAGAGTTAGTCGGTGTCGAGCCAACATTAGCAGGATCCGGCATCAAAATAACACGTGAAGAGTTTTAATATTTTGAAGGAAGAACACCGTGAAAATGTTATCTGACTATTTTATAACAAAATTCGAAAATGTTATCGATTGAACAGTGGCAGTTCAAACCGTTCAATCGATAAAGAAAATTATCCGAATGCTTATAATTTAAATAGAAAAAAAAAGTAGTTGTTTACGGTTGCTTAGGCAATGAGAATGTAAGTGCAGCCCTCGGCATAAAGAGAGGAGTTGTCCACCTTCACTGTGATCATCAGTGCGTTACTAACGGTAGAGACCTAAAAGCAGATTCGTGCTATTTCAGTTCAGTTTTTTAACCGAATCTCTTACCAGGTAACTAGAAAAGATTCCAGATATAGCTTTATTTCCTCAACCAGATGGATGCGCTGAAGGAATTTGCCGAATACATTCACTATAAAGTTCAGTAATTTGGTAAACATTGTTGAATTACGTTTTCTTTCTTTCTTTTTTCGGTTGCAATTTTAGGGCCTTTAACCAATTCATTTTTCCACCCACACGTAGGATTCTAAATTTGAGTTTAAAATTATATTTTACTAAAAATATTTATAATAAAATAGAAAGAAAGCAGAGATGGGACAATCATAAAGCATTATCATATGAATCAAAGTTTGGTTTCACAACCCAAAAGGGAATTTGGTTCCAACAGGATTCCTACTAGATGTGGATTTACACTGAGTTTGTTTTGCTTTAGCAATACGTCTGTAATGCACACTGGGGGCAACCTTTGCCCGTAATAGAGCCCACACGTGTTGGCATAGCTTCTACAATGCATTGCAGGGTGTCCTGTGGTAGTGTTACCCATTCATGGCACAGTGTGTCCAGTAATACCAGCAAGTTGTCAGGTGGATGGTTGTACAATCGAATGCCCTTTTCTTGTAAATCGTAAACCAAACATGCTCAATTAGGTTGAGATCAGGTGAGTTGGTCGATCATGGGAGGATGGAGAATTCTTGTCATGTTCCTGAAACCCGTTAGCAACCTGTAGGGCATTGTTGCATGGCGCATTCTCTTGTTGACAGACATTAGGGCTAGTTGGATACACTGGTCGTGAAGGGATGTATTGGCAATGACAACAAGGTAAAAAAAAAAAAACAATATTAGGACTAACCAAGACAGAACTTATAAGTCCGTGTGTATCACGTTCATAAATTGCATGTTCTCTTGTGAAGAACAGAGTCTGCGCTGGTAGTACAGTGGTATCGTCACCGTCCTCCCACACCGGGTGGAAAAGTCCCGGGTTCGAATCCCGTCGATGATGCGAGGAGCTTTAATGGACTTTTTTCACTCAGTGGCTGAGTTAGTCGATCTCAGGCGTAGATAGCAAGTCGGGGTTTTTTCGCCCATCAAAACTCAGGCAAATCGACCAGAGAACACATGCAAAATACACCACAATACACATGGATATATGTAAGAAATTACCGGATTACCTTAATAGTTTTTGTGAACAGCTCAAGAGAACACACGTCAGAGAGCCATGGAATGAAAAAAGTCCATATTCCTTCCTTGCATCATTGACGGAATTCGAACCACGGCCTCCACCCGGTGTAGAGATGACAGTGATTAATAACCACTGTGCTACCCGTGCAGGCACGATAGAAAGGTAGGCATTCCCATAGAGCTGTTAATTAATGGTGATCACAGAACCCAAGGCATGCCACAAAAGCAATTCCTACACCATAGTACCCTCACCCCCAGCCTGCCAAACATCAACAGTGCAATCAAGTACCATGGCTGCTTTGTCCAAATGCAGTTTTAGAATTATAAAGGACTGCTTTTGGCCATAGCGTGTCCACTTTTATGGTATGCTACTTTATCGTATCTCTTTTACTGTGTATTAGGTGAGGAATATCCACTGTCCCAATAAAAGTTGTGGGACATTGGTCTGATTGCAAGAAATTTAAAAGAATCTGTTTATCGACAATTTCATCAAGCTACCCTTACGCCTTTCAATACGACAATGCTCCACATCACAACTGGTGCATGCTCACCTGTTTAAATATCACTGATGGATGGAATACCAGATGAAGCACTGTCAATTCAGTTCCGAAACAGAATAGTCAATTGCATACTGTTCTATTGGGGGACTGTTGTCAGGGCAACGGATAACATTTTTCGTAATAAATATAGGTGAACCAGAACCAGGACGTGGTTACCAGGAGCAAAAATTGATTATGTTACCAACAGATTTTCAGATTTTAAGGGGGTAGTTGCAGTAGTAGTAGTAGTAACAATGGAAAATGATACCAGAAAGAATGCTTATATAGCATCAGCCAAAAAAAAAAATAAAAAAAAATATATATATATATACAGTTCACCTATCTGTAGACTCCATGAATTTGTCTAGTTCTCCCTTGAATTTATTCAACCCATCCAACTCCACAATAACACATGGAAGTTTGTTTCTACGATCAATTACCCGCTGGCTGAAGGCAAACTTCCACATATCTATCCAGCAACCATCCTTCTTCAGCTTGAATTTATGCTCGCTCATGTGTGTAGTCTCAGCAAGTAGAACCATTAACATTCAGCTTACTCAATCCATTCAAGGCTTTAAATACCCCAATCAGATCTCCCTGTAGGTGCCAGGTTTCATGACTCTCAAATTTGCAGAACCGAAGCCTTTCAAAGTAAATGCACCCTTTCGTTCCCTTCACCAACGGGTTGCCCTTCTTTGCACCCATTCCAGCAGAGCTACATCCTAAAGTGATGCCTCCAGACTACTCAAAATACTCGAGTACTTACAGTACTCAAGATGCGGCCTTGTACAAAGGGATAGTCACCTCCTTATCCATGCTAGCAAAGTTTTTGTATATCATTCACAAAATCCCATCTGCTGTCTTGGAAGCATGTTTGAACTGCTCAGAGATTTTCATATCTGACTGCACAATTACTTCCAGGTTTTTCTCATTCTCTACTGTCCTGAGTGTAGTACCACACAGCTGATAAGTTATTCTGGGGCCATGTGCAGTACCTTGCATTTGTCAATGTTAAACTTGAACTGCCATTTCTCAGCCCATCGACCCGATTTTCATAGATCTTATTGCAGTAGCTCGCTCTGATGACTGTAACTAACCACCTGCCAACCTTTGCTTCATCTGGAAACTTTGACATTAAGCATGATATATCTTCATCGATATCATTGATAAATATTGAAAGTAACAATGGACCTAGCACTGAACCCCGGGGGACTCCACTCATAACATTAATCCACGAAGTGTAGTTCCCATTGATGACCACTCTGTCCCTTCTTCCACTTAATCATCCCATTAACCATAGCAGTAACTTTACCTTAACGCTACATTGCTCCAGTATGCACCCTAGTGGATAGCACAATTGGTAGGATCGCAGTCCTCCCCACACTGGGTGGAAAGGACCCGAGTTCAAGTCGCTTCGATGAGGGGAGGAATTTTCGTCCAGCAAACAGGAAATCGACTTCAGAATACACGCGATTTACAGAGTGTTAAGGAGTAATATGCGACCTTAGTCGCTGATACTTCTAAAACCCCACAACAACAACAGCTCCAATTTGTACAGCAGTCTTTTATGTAAAGTATATGATATCAAAATTATTGCTTGCATCCAGTTCCTTAGTCACTGTATCATACTAACCTATCACACTGGTTCGACAATTACGCCCCTTGACAAATCCATCATTGCATGCCTTACCATAATTGCAGTATGGCGCCCCCCTTTTAAAATTTTCTTCACATGTGTATGTAAGTTTGACGTTTTCAGGTGTCCCCTGGACGTTTTCGCCCGGGTGCAGTGTATCCCTTCGGGACGGCCCGGCCCTGTTTGCTAGTGTGTGAGCGACCAACCGAAAAATTTCGGTCAACGTGTAGTAAGTTATGAAACGTTATGAAAAGTTATTCCTCCATTATGAAACATTCTGATATGCTGGCCCACTCTACTTCCTTGTATATCTGTTTGGTGTACTGATCACAGTCATTAAGCATACTCTTAATTTTCTTTTCCCTGTGCTTATATCACACCAAACTGACTACACGTCGCACTCGTCACCGAAGTCAACTGGATGCACTGTCTTAGGTTTAATATTCTTCTTTGATAAATTTGCCACAAATTTATCAAAGAAGAAGCAGTCTTCGAATGCAGACGTTGTTGGAATAGTGGAGACGTGGTCTCGCTCAAACATAAGTGATGCTGAATTTGAATATGGTGAGTACAATGTATATAGGAAGTTAGCACTCTCAGTTACTCTAACGAAGTCCATGTATTCATTTGTTCCACGATGACCTACAGCAGAGCCTGAAATCCCACACACCTTTCTTTCCAGAATGCTGCATGTACCAATAGTAGCAATGGAAGAATCACTTTCACCTCTGCCTAAAAGTGATTGAACTATTAGTCTAAGCTCTTCTAGCCGATTAGGTCTCACTGGACATCTGGCAAAATGGCCGTACGTTTTCCTAGGGAGTCTCAGATATAACCGGTGAAATTCTGATCGGTTGGGCTTTATTGTGGGTCCACAGGGCCCACAATAAAGCCCAACTGATCAGAATTTCACTGGGGGGGGGGAGCTTTGGGTGGGGACAAGCAAACCTTAATCTATACAGCCGATGCCCTCGCCTTCTAACATATTATGGACCAACTGTGGTCCATAATATGTTCTATGGGGTTAAGTTGTTGTCTATCATAAACTCTTCTCCTAAAATACCTGCGTGGGGAACGACCATGAGTTGCAGGATCTCAGCTGTAAACTATGCAGGCAGGAAACCTGACACTAAATGTTTTACCTGTACTCAAGTGTGAAAAGCATACGAGGATATTCTCGTCCTTTCAATTGCGATGTTGGAGTGCCAAGATTTTTTTGTCCTTAGGATATCGGGAACTAAATGGAATACGCAACATAGGTTTTTTTGCCATAAAGTTCACGTCACGGTAGACTATTTCGGATAGTCTGTGTTGGCACCTTTGTTCCTGTCGCTGCTGCAAAGTTCCACGTAGTTGGATAGTATTTGATTGTGGCAGAGAGAGAGGGAGAGAGATCTTGCCTCAGTGGTGTTGATGATCTATGATGATCAGTGGTGTTGATGATCTATGACCCTGACTTCGATGTCTATAAACGGTTTTCTTGGAAACTTTGCTTCTATAACCCGGTAATGGTACTTTTGTGATACAAGAAGCAGTGTCTTTGCGAATGTCTATCTTCAAGCGTTAGACTTGAACAAATCCGTCTGAGATGGCATTTTCAGATGATTCACTGCGATAATCGATAGGTGTGCAATAGATCGTGTAGTGATCCTTTAATTGTTTTGGCCAGTGTATTTTTTTGATGTATTATCATAAGGGTAGTGACCTCATTGGGTAACTACCTACAGAGATTAACCAAAGGTTATCAAAAGGCAAGAATACCAGTTACTTCTAAGACTTTTGTAAATTTGCATTTCATTATACAGGGTGTCCCAAAAAAGGTGTAACCAATTTTAAATGTTTGTAACAAATGTAATTTTAATGATAGAAAAGCAAAACCTGCGCTAAATGTGAGAAAAACAGTTGAAGCTTTTACTGACATTCAACATGTGCACCACTTGTCACACGAACAATATCTAATCGGTAATAAAGTGCATCCCATGTTTTTTCAAGGATGTCACGCTTAATCATGGTAATTGCATTTGTAATTCTGCGCTTTAAGTCTGCGATGTCTGCAACAGGGGTCTTGTAGACTATGACTTTGATGAATCCCCATAGGAAGAAATCACAAGGGAATAAATCAGGTGAACCACGCAATGGGACTATCACACCCAATACAAAGGCCAGGAAACTTGTCATCAAGAGACCTCACACTCAAAGCCCAATGCTCCATCCTGTTGGAAAATAATCCTATTTGGCATTCATCCAATTGAGGATACACATAACGCTCAAGCATGTCCTGGTAATTATCCGCTCTCACAGTCGCTTCTTGAAAGAAAAAGGGTCCAATAACACGATCAACCATGATGCCACACCACACATTCACCTTTGGGCTATCTCGCTGATACTCCTGCGCGCAGTGTGGGTTTTCAGTCCCCCAAATTCTGATATTTTGCTTATTCATCTTTCCCGAAATATGAAATGTGAACTTGTCCATGAAACAAATCCGTGTCATTACACGTTAATCTTGTTCCATTTTCTCCAACATGTTTGTATTGCTCATTTAAAATTGGTTACATCTTTTTGTTCGTGTGACAAGTGGTGCACATGGTAATGTCAGTAAAAACTTCAACTGTTTTTCTCACATTTAGCGCAGGTTTTGTGTTTCTATCATTAAAATTACATTTGTTACAAACATTTAAAATTGGTTACACCTTTTTGGGACACCCTGTATATTAATATATACACTGGTGCGCAAAACTTAAGAACCAGTCAGGTTTTCACCTGTAGCTTCTCATAGGAATGGCCTGGATATGGGAAAACCATACCAAAGGAACCTCGTGAGGTACAGAAATGATGAAAGAAACAACAACGAAAACAAAACGGTACAGAGGGACTTTATTCAAAAATGGCAACATAGCACTGGCTGCCGTGATACAGATGCGTCACTGCCAAAGATGGAACAAAGGGAAGAGGTGCTCCTCAGTAGGAGATATGGCCACCCCTAATGTCGATGCAAACTTTGCACCGCCTGTCCATACTTAGAACAATGTTGTAAATAAGTTCTTGCGGTAACATTGTCCATTCCTCTGTCAGCGTCATCTTCAGCTGGTGAACATTTTCTGGTGGGTGTGGCGTTATCATCCATAAACACGAACTCGGGGCCAATGGCACCTTGGAACAGACACACATGGGGAAGGATTACCTCAATACAGTGCGTGCACCGGTTACAGTACCACCTTTCAGTATCTGGAGTTGTGTACGTCCATCCAAGATAACTCCTCCCTAGACGAGAACACCTCGACCGCCATATCGATTCCTTTCAGTGATGTTTGTGGGGTGATACCGTGTGCCAACCTCTCGCCAGATTAGCTGACGTCGGGAAAGCTAATCTGGCGAGAAAATTTAAAGAGTACTTTTAGCTGACGTCGAGAATCGCTGCTGAGACTGAATCTACTCTCATCACTAAAGAGTACTTTAAGTAATGATTATATGGTTGTAACCTTTAGAAATAGTGTTGGTCCTTAAGTTTTGCACACCTGTGTATATATAAAAAAAAAAATTTTCATTCATATTTGAACTGCCTTTGCACAGTTTTCTTGATCTGTAACTAATAAAACAACTGGACAGATTATTGGACTATGTGAAAATTATTGCAAATTAATTAAGAAATGCCTTTAAATTAAAATGGTAGCTGAAGGGCTACGTAAGTCGCCTTTGAAGGAATCACTCAGCTGTGGAGTCGGACTTTTCAAACTCCCATACAGTGGCTGATTTGACTATGTTGAGGCCCTAGGAGTAGTTTCGAATTCTGGTCCATATATTACAATTAACAAATAGGTAATTCAGGTGTGGCCGGTTATAAATAAATGAAAATTTAAAAGAGTAAAATTATAATTGCAGCTGAGCTGAGTATTTTCTTCACAGGTAGCATTAGTTACACCCGGCACAGAGGGGGAGTGGGTTGCCGGCTGCCAATCTCTCAAATATTTCCAGTTACATTCTCATTTATCCTTGAGTATAAAACCTTATTTATAAATACAGGAATAAAATGTTCTCACATTACACTAAACTGACAGCTCCTATGAAAATATCGTTAAGATATGTTACAAATCCAATCCAACCTGATTTTCAACTTTCGCTCAACTGTGGCACATATCCAGTATACTTGTATGTTGAATGAAACGTTTTAAGAAATTTAAACGCAATTTTGGACAATCCCGTTTTATCCTTTTTTAAGAGAAAATTTGTTGGAATGCGGAGCCCTTCCTTTTACTAAAAAAAGAATTAAAAATATTTCTACAGTGGATACGAAACTAATGATTTAAATTTTTCATACAATTCGATAATTACATTAACAATATTGGAGAGGGCGCTGAATAAAACATTAGCATTTTAGCATTAGTAAAGGCATATGATGCAAGAAAGCAAGTTTTTGCAGCATCAGCCAAAAAAAAAAGAAAAAAACAAGCTCCCATTTCACCCTTTCGTTCGTTCCAAGTACATGTCCAGCTCAGCCTTAAATTTATTTAGGCTATCAACTTCCACAACAAGGGATGGAAGTCTGTTCCACCAACAACCACCCGCTGGCTAAAGGCAAATTTCCGCACATCTATCCTACATCTGTCTTTCCTCAATCTGAATTTATACCCTCTCAGGTGATTATTCTGAGCAAGAGGAAGAATCCCATCGGCATTGAGCATGCTCAAACCATTCAAGACGTTATACACCTCAATCAGATCACCTTGCAGATGTCTAGTCTCCAGACACTGTAATTTGCAAAATTTAAGCCTTTCTACATAAGAGCAACCCTTTGTTCCATTCACTAATCTTGTTGCCCTTCTCTGTACTCGTTCCAACAGCTCTACATCCTTCTTAAAATGGGGCCTCCAGACCTGTATGCAGTACTCAAGGTGTGGCCTGACCATTGCCTTATATAAGGGGATAATCTCCTCCTTATCCCTGCTAGAAAAATTCCTGTATAATATTGACAAGACACTATGAGCTACTCTTGCAGACCGTCTGCACTGCTCAGAAAACTTCATATCTGTCTGCACAACCACCCCCAGGTCCCTTTCATTCTCTACCACTGTCAGTGTAGTACCACAGAGTTGATACGTTGCTCTGGGGTTGCTGTTTCCCTTATGTAGTACTTTACATTTGTCAATGTTAAACTTCATTTGTCACCTCTCAGCCCATCTGCTCAACTTTTCTAGATCCTGTTGCAGCAGCGTACTGTGATTAGTGTCCTTAACAACCCTGCCAACCTTCGTATCGTCTGCAAACTTGGACATTAAGCTTGATATACCATCATCAATATCATTTATAAATACAGAAAACAACAATGGACCCAATACTGAACGCTGAGGGACTCCACTTATAACATTAGTCCACGATGAGAAGTGTCCATTGATTACCACTCTCTGACTTTTCCCACTCAACCATCCCTTTATCCATAGCAGCAATTTGCCTCCAATGCCACACTGCTCCAATTTGTGCAGCAGTCTTCCATGTGCAACAGTATCAAAAGCCTTTCTAAGATCCAAATATATAATATCAAAGTTATTCCCTGCATCCAGTTCCTTTGTGACTGCATCATAGTATCCAATCAAATTGGTCAGGCAAGACTTCCCCTTAACAAAACCATGCTGTGTCCTAGCTATAACTGAAGTCTTGTCTAGATGATCCTGCAGTGCTTCTTTAACTAGCGCCTCCATTAATTTTCCTGGAACAGAAGTTAAACTAACAGGTCTATAATTACTTGGGTTGCCCTTTGATCCTCCTTTGTGAATTTGGGTCACATTTGCCAATCTTCAGTCCATGGGTACCTCCCCTGAGTCCAAGGAAGTTCTCATAATTATGGCTAAGGGTTTGCCTCCTTTATATAACTGGATAGATCCCATCCACTCGGGTGCATTTTTTATGTTTATCTTCAACAATTTCTCCTCCACTTTCCTCACTGCCAGAGTTTAACTAACCTCTGGGATTTGTTGTTTGCAGAGACATCTGTCGTCCACTTGTATAAAAATTTAAATTCGAAAGTACAGACTGCTTAAAATATACATTACATATATTTTTAAAGAACATAACACAGATATTAAACACGATATAAACAACTTTTTATGTTGTTTATATCTTTGCACTTTGTACAGTGCACAGCGCCACCTATTTGTAAATTGTTTCCTGTACATCATTTTACTGGTTTATGTTACTCATTAATTGTAAGTAAATTATGTTTATAAACGGTTAGTTCCCTTTCATTTTCAGTCTTTAGAAATTTATTTACATACCTTCAGATAGCAAAATATTCAAATATTTCATTAAAAAAGTAATAAATTTCTGTATTGATACACATAAGTTTGAAAGAAGCGTGAACGTGTGGTCGTTAATAATGGAAATCATTTGTAAAGTTCTGCATGATTCATAAGTAAAGATTTCATACACAAAAGCTGGCATCACGAAGGATGAATGCCAGATCCAGACTAAGTTTTACAGCACTCAGCTTATCACAGCGTATTCACAAAACTATGAACAGTCTTCGGTGCAATCTGAAATAAAAATTTTTACAACCCACGTGTGCTTTCGCACGAACAAATAGTCCATCGCAATTAGTAGCATAACCAACTGTAATATTAAAATTGAAATACAAAATGGTAATATTTAACAGACAGCGCTGCCATATTTTGATGAAGTCTCTCTCATTATGGTATTACTCAGTAACGATGAAATTCTGTTTCTCTGCTTCTTGACCACGCTGTCACTGGAATATTATAAAAAAAGATTAACCGAACACCAGAGAACACTTGATGTGCTGTTGTGAAGTCTTGAAAACAACGGTGACTGAACAAGGCACGTAATAGTTTATATACTGTTGTTAGTGGCTTATCACCAGGTGGCAATAGCGTGCTCCCACCTCCTCCACGGATGTAGGATAATGTTTACATTGAGCTGACGATAACTGATCGAACCCGGACTAGCTATCATCATCGCATCCACAATTATTTCAAGGGAAGAGAAAACGTTAACGTGAAGTGAAAGATTATTGGACACAGCAGTTCTGTCCCTGATGCCAGCTACGTGGCCTGCTGTAATCACAAAATATAGAATTAAGCCTTCCACTGGATCCTTTCTCATTCCGAGGGGGACCAAAGTGTTCAGCCTTTTCTTCCATCTAAAAATCAGCTGAGAGTTCTCGAAAAATGCGGTGGTAACTGTAGGGGCTCTTCTACCTTAGTTGTAGGGAGGCTCCAGTTTTGGAGGGGGTGAACTAGACTCAGGACTGATGTGCATGGGACTTTCAGTCAGCGTATCAGACGTCGAAATAATTAAGGTTTTCGCATAGCCCCCTTCGGCTGTTTGAACTTTGAAGGTGGGCTGATCCATGCTCCTCCAAGATGAATCTTTACTTACTGAAGACAGATCCGAGATGTCGAGGGCCGTTTTGTAGTGACTGGGAGAAGATTCCCTGCCATTTCCATTCACAGTGTCAGAATATTGGGTTATTTCTTTGGGTGAGTCGTCTTGATAGTTCCACGTCCCAAATTCTCTATTTGGTGACACTCTGGGACTGGAATCTGCAATTGTGTTCATGTATATACCAGTCACACCTGCTTGCTTTAACAAAAATGGCTTGGGAGGAGGTTTTGCATCACTGGCTTCTGTCATCTCTTTAGGGGTAGTAGTCCATATGGAGGATGTTGCAGGGGTGGGAGAATGTGGGCTGTGCAGAGGTTTATCAAAGTGTCGGATGACTGGAGGAATTACAGGGATATCTATGGTGACCATCATCGGGGAATGCGGGTGAGCGACGCCAATTCTTGATGTTGCAGTTGGTGAATACCTCGTTTCCTGAAGTCCGCTATTCGTTGGATCCATTTTTTCATTCTCATTGATATCTGAAGTTGTTAAGCTATCCTTTAAGAAACTGTCTACTTCAATAACTTTTCTAGCTGGGGTTGATGTGACCACCTTGCAATCTTTATCATCGTCGGTGCTCGACATACTTGAAGTTGAAGGGGACTTGCAAGGAGAGGGCGCAGAAAGATCAGAACATGCATCAAGATTTAGATCGATGTCTGGCGTTAGCCTCAGCTTTTCTTTCCTTGTATTATCAGTTCCTTCTGTTCCAACAACTGTCTCTTCACTTTTTTCACTTTTGGCGGTATCTTTTATTAACCACTGATCGCGAGATTTGGAGAGGGGAATTTCTAAATCAGACGTTTCAGGGCTATCTGGAGGATCTCCCAATGGCTCCGAAATCGCCGAAGTACTGATCTTCTCCCAGCTACCATCCCACTTCTTGAGGCCAGTGTGAAGGGGCCGATCCGACCGCAAGAACTCCCCTCCCGTGTCGTCCGAATTCAGTGACGTTGGGTTCATGATGTTCTTTTGCTTTGATAAGGTGTCTCCCGGAACATCACTCTGCTGGTGAAAGTCCATTGAAACTGCCCGCTCTAGAAGTGTCGGTGATTTGTTGCTGTTCCCTTCATCTAGTTTGGTTAAGTCGCCCAGAGAGGAGGCTTTTCGCTTCGGGCATGATGACTCGTCGTCACTCATTCCGATTTTGCCAGGATCATCTGAAACATTCAACATTGTTCCTTCTGTAGCAGTATCATTCTTCTGTACCTCGGCAGTCAAGCAGTCAAAATCAGACTCTTTCTTTCTTTGTAGATTATTTGAAGGCTGTTTATTAAAGTCAAAGACGAAGGGATGCACATCGCTGCTGAAATTTTCCAGAACTCCACTCAAGACATTTTCACTAGCCTCTGTGAAATCGGGTCCTTCGTCTTCGGAATGATGAATTTGAGCAGTGGTTTCAAGTGACATTCCATGACGGGGTTTGGGAGGTGCAGGGGCTCTCCTCTTTCCTGGAATATTGCCCTTTCTAGGTGGGGCTGAGGGCTTCTCTTCCAACTGCTCGCTATTCGAACTGTCATTTTGCCTTCTGTCAACATCTTTTTCCTCACAACATGCATTCTCGAAGCAGTTTGTAGTTTTACCTGAGCATTTATTACTGTTTGTATGTAGGGACTCCTGCCCCTGTTGTACTATCAAAGAGGTATTGGCACTGCTCTCTGCCGATTCCGATTTTTGCAATTCTACTTCCATCACTGGCTGTGGATGATTAATATCTTTCAGCGCTTTCACTTCATCTTCATGAGTGACCAGACTGATTTCTGAAGGATCGGTTTTCACTTCGTTTACAGCTGCTGGAGGTAAAGTTTCATATTCTGGACCCTTTTGTTGCGGCTTTACCTTGGGAACATTGATTCCTATGCTTTGTGATCTTTTGGGAGCCAAGCTGTTGCAAGGAAAAATCTCCTTTCCGATCTGGGTGAGATCATCAATGGACTGGCTGCGGTAAAGAGGATGGAACAATCTCTGGCCTCCATTACGGAAGCTGGCCGAAGCTAAGCGTCTACCTGGCGATGCTGTAGGAAGACCAGGGGTATTCTCGGACGCCTTCTCAACTTCTAACTGGACATCATACGGTGACGCGTAGCTGAGAATTGTCAAGGCATCTTCGTATACCATGCTCGAAAAGGATACAGTCACACTGAGAATGCGATCACTGGAAGAATAAAGAAAAAACATTTAGAGAATATTCGATCCAGTGGAAAATTAATAAAATTGTATTTATTTCAAATGCGAAACAAATATGGCATTCTGAATTTGTAGATTTTCCTAAAATTATTGAGAGCAAATTGTTATCGCCACCTGCTTCTGAAAGAAAAATCTCTTAAACGAACATCCTTCTTCAGTTGGTGCTGTTATTTATAAAATACGCAAATCGACAATAAAATACAGGCAGTTTATTGACACAGTACGCTTTACTCTGCATAGCCTTAGTCGCCTTGGCGCAAAAACAAACAAAAACAGCAATAAATTATTCTGTGGGGGAGATATCAAACTTGACTCACAATAATTCGAGATATGACATGCAAGCTTTTAAAATATTTCATATTTTCTAAAGTAGACATTTAATTGTCGAGAATTAGAAATAATTTCAGCGTCAACCTTTCTCCCACAAAGATCTTGGAGTTCATTTTAAAATAAGGATAGGAACGGGGCTGGATGGAGGTGTGGTGATGAGATTGTGTAGGAAGGGAGAGACAAAAATGGTACTTCCCAACTTCCTTGAGGAGATACAACAAATGGAGTGGACTGGAGTTGGTGGAGGGATTTCGGAAATGAGGAAAAAACATTGAAGGGGCCAAATGATACAAGGAAGCGAACTTTTCTGCATCGGACATCAGACGATGGTCGGTAACCATTAGCAACGTTAATCCACAGTGAAAAAGCATGGGCAATCTTTTAAAATATTAACTTTAAATTTAAATTTAAAGAAAGGAGCCAAAATCGATTATCCGAACCGGTAAAATAGTTCGGATTATCAACGTCCCACAGATGCCACTTATAAGAGATCAATAATCTCAGGCTTACTAAGATTATTAGTCGCTTATTTGTTTCCTCTTCACTTAATCACATGACTTTTAGCTAATGCCTTTCCGGAACTCTTCACCTTGCCTCAGTGACCCCTGACACCAGCGTTTATTATATTCTTACCACTTATTTGCTTTGCACTTGTAGTTTTTTTAAATAGCTGTGGTTAAGTGAATTTAAGCCTGGAAATATTTGGGTTGGTAAAATGTACACTTCGGTCTAATGACCCTTTAGAAAATATCGTGCTGGTAGCTATGATACACTGAAAGAATTTGTGTCCTTAGCTAAGGATAACTCCTTTTTTTCTTTCGGCAACTTTGACATCCAACACAGAATTGCAACAACGCAATATACAGGTTTGGTAACGGAATGTCACGCACGCCTTAATTTTATGGATGGCCTATTTGTCACCTTCCCGCATCATTTGCAAAGAAAAGGATTAGGACTGTCCACGTATTAGTAATGACAGCTTAATGACACGCAAACACGCTAACTGTGAACACTCTGACCGCGACAATCTCTGCGCGTAAAATATATAGCTACGTATTAGATAAAGGACCACTCAAGAACTGAAAATATAATTCCCCAAACATAATAAAAGTGGAAAATATTTAATCAAGAATGTAAACTCAGCTGTTGAAAAGATCAAAAATGAATCACCGGTCAAACAGTTCGGATAATCGGTCAAAATTACCTAATCCCACGTCTGGAGAGCTTTTGGTTCAAATCCCTTCGAAGACCTCGTCAATCGAATTTAGAGGAGGCAGAGTAGCAATTTCTCCAGTGAGGTTTTTTCATCTTGCCTAATGTACAGATTAGTCCACATTTGTACAGATAAGATACATTTGCAGCACATTCTGAACTCTAACGCACTTCCCTCTCCACATGGTGAGAGAAATTCAAATTTCCAATTTCAGGACAGAAGAAACTTTTATGGACCTTTTCACATAGTGGCCCAGTTAAACGTTCTTGGGAGAGAATTTCGTGGATTTTTCTTCCAAGAATTTGGTTTCCAGCACTTCCAAGCCGATCAGAGAACCCATGTAGTTTATAAACACTATACACTAATGCCTAACTGCTTTAGTTGCCTTGGTACAATGTAAATCACCCACCCAACCCAAACTACAAAGCTGCGGGTGTTCACTTGTCCGAATGTTTATTGCGAGTAAAAAGTGCTGAAGTCATCGAAGTGGATTTTTCCGTTGCATAAGAAGGAGGTGTTAGGCAAGGTATTGGTAAAATGCCAGACGGGTCTACATGGAAAGCTGAATGCGGTACACCTGCGCAGTAGGAATAGTCAAGCCGTCTACTAGGTTACATAAACCAGTATCTCCTTGTTGAAAACGCCTTTCATGCATCGCGGACCGCATCACAACATCACCACCCAATGTAATGTCTACCAACGCCTTTTTCCGCTCTTTGATGCGTACAGCCTCTCAGGCGGTGGTAAGTTTAAGGGATTCCGAAGAGGTTAGGAGGTCTAACTGCTCGAGATAACGCCATGCGATGTGCATACCCCCCTCCCCATACTGGGAGTTTCCAACCAGACAGAATTTCCGAAGTTTCGTTCTCGGCACTTTCTTTGAGGGGCTTCCAAGAGAGAGGGGTGAGTGCACTTCGGATGCAAATATGCCGGAAGCGTTGGATCTTCAACTGGAACCAATCGGCTGACCTATTAAACGCGTAACTGACGGCGCATTCCGTTATGAAAATTTATTTGCTTTCTGCCAGTTCCATTGAAGCCATCCCAGGAAGAAAGAATTTCCTTATTAAAGAAGAATTTTTCCAGGATGCATTCCCAGAATCAGTATATGTCAGATGTAGAACAAACGAGCATTTGCTCGTTTGTTACAGAGTATTACAATGTGAACTCGTACATACCACTGGCAATAGTAAGCCAATAGGTAAGTAATAAAACTCAACAGAGCTGAGATAACAAACCCTAAAGAAATCACGTAAGACAAATTTCGCATTAACAGCCTTCATTAGGATCATTTATGCGTTTTATAAAATCTCTAAATGGCCCTGAGTTATTTCGTTTAATAGGGCAATAACAGAGCTCGGTCTAGCGTGGCCAGTGCGGTTCCTGATGCAGAAATCCTTATTAATCCGAGTATGTTCAACGAATACAAAAATCGAAACATGCGGAAGAAAGTTCAACTCAGCGAAAACCAATGAAAAATTTTATAACTTAATAATATATTTTAATGAGTAAGGGAAATAACATCCTAAAAAAGCAGACCGCTCCATCTAGATTCGATAACGTTATAGATTCCGGTTGAATTCGTTCAGTCTTGCAGCCTCGACAGCGAGACTGTGACCAGAAGAGGAACATCAAACATAATTGAAATGAGGTTGTTACCTCGTGCTAGAATACCTTGCAATTGTATTAAGATAATATTAGGAGGTCTAAGTCCCTCATAACCATAATCGATCCCTGCTACCATGGATCGGATGGCGGGAGAGAATCCAGAACAAACTTTATACATTCAGTCTACAAATGGCGTAATTTTTTTTCGGAAAGAACAGCTGAATTGTCTATTGATGGAGGAACAACGTCCCACAGAATAGTAGTGCATAAACGAGAGCAAATAGAGCTTTGGGGTGCATTAGTTTCAGTGAGTTCGCTGTTATTTATTGAGGCACAAGTATTGTATCTGTATGTGACTCGGAATGATGGACTTGTACTAATACATAACTTGCTAATAAGTGTTGTCCACTAGCAAAGAGGAGCTGGAAGAAGCCATAATCAGGAGCTACTTAGAAAATATCTCAAATCTTATCTAGTTCTCATACCCTCAGTATGCAGTCACGATCTAGTCCTCTGCCGACATTAAGATTTCCAGTACAGAATGCTGGATGATATCTCCTTACTATCTCAAAATCCTTATTCTCAGAATCTTTACGGTCTTGTAATCCATTCTTTCTCAAACTAGAATTGACACCTATGATCCAGCTACAATAGACAAGAACTTAACCACTTTCAGTTAGTCACAAAGCTGATATATGCAGCAAATTTTTGCCACGTGTGTTTTAAACCAAAGCTTTCTAGCAGAACTAACACTGACAGACGAACACCTTTCAGAAAAAATCTCAATAACAAGGATGGTGTAATGAGACTTTTCCCCAACCAACCAACCACCCAACCAGATATACAATGACTTGCATATCAATCCATACAATTTTTGTAAAGAAAAAGCTTATAGGCAGCAAAATACGCAAGAGACCATCCAGCATATTCAGTTTAGGGAAATAGCTCCCTAAGCAACGCATTACAGCTATTAGCTGTAATAACGATAAATGGCTGGAAGTCAAGAGAAGAATAAATTTTGGATGGATAGCATTCAGGAAATATAGTCACATACTGAAGAGCAATATCCCAGTTTGTCTGAAACGTAAAATAATGAACCAATGTATATTCCCCACCATGACTTATGGAAGTGAAACTTGAGCACTCATCAAAAGAATGGAAGAGAAGCCGAGAACTACACAGCGAAGAATGGAACAAATTATACTGGGAATCAGACTGTTAGATAAGAAGAGAAACACATGGATTAGGCAGCAGACTCAAGTAAAGGACATTCTTATCAAAACTAAAGAACTAAAATGACCTTGGACAGGACATGACCATAGCACATAGCTCGAAGACATGATGACAGATGGACTAAGAAAATAACAGAATGGTATCCAAGAGGAGCTAGAAGAAATAGATGAAATTCACGAGTTTATAGGTAGTAAATGGATGGCCATTGCACAAAACAGAAGGAACTGGAAAGTTGCTGGAGAGGCCTTCATCCTGTAGTGGATTGAAAATGGCTGATGATGATGATGATGAAGCAACGCAACCGATATTTCAAAGAGGAAATCTTGACTACCAGCAACAGAAATCTCAACCTCAATTTATGGTGAGTCTACAAGACGACATATAAACCACTGAGATTAGTATTAGTATTAGTATTAGTATTAGTAACGGCCGCATGGTGCAAGAAAGCCTATGGCTTATGCTGCACCAGCCAAAAAAAAAAAAAAAAAAAAATCCGAACAAAACAATGATAAAAACAAAAAAAATAATAATAATAATAATAAATAAATAACTAAATAATAATAATTAATAAATAAAAAAAATAAAATAAAAAGGAAATTAAACCTATCATCCTATGTGCTTCCCTTACCCGAAAGTACTATCCAGATGACCTTTGAATTTCCCCAAACTGTCGGCCTCTACCACCCATGAAGGCAACTGATTCCAGTAATTTATAACTCGCTGGCTAAAATAGAACTTCCTGCAATCCAATCTAAACATTTCCCCCCGTAACTTGAATTTATGTCCCCTAGTTCTAACATCATTTATAATCTTGAAAATTTTGTCCTCATTCATTTTACTGATGCCTCTCAGAGCCTTAAACACCTCAATCAAATCTCCTCTAAGGTGTCTAGTTTCCAAACTCTGCAACCCACATATTCGAAGTCTTTCTTCATAAGGACGCCCTTTTGCCGATCTCACCAGGCGAGTTACCCTTCTTTGCACCCTTTCAAGAAGCTCGATGTCTTTCTTCAGGTGCGGTCTCCATACTTGAACACAGTATTCCAAGTGTGGTCTAACATAAGCCTTATATAATGGGATTATCACGTCCCTATCTCTACTTGCAAAAGTTCGATAGATCATCGATAGGACACCATGGGCCTTCCTTGCAACCTGTTTACAATGCTCAGAGAATTTCATGTCTGACCGTATCGTAACACCCAAGTCCCTTTCCTCCAGTACTGGCTTTAGTTGAACTCCACCAAGTGAATAAGTTTTTTTGGGATTACTGTTTCCCAGGTGTAATACCTTACACTTTGTTGGATTAAAGCACAGCTGCCATTTTTCTGACCATTCCTGAAGTCTATCTAGGTCTCTCTGAAGAAGCTCAGCTTGACAGTGATCATTAACTACTCTCCCAATTTTAACATCATCTGCAAATTTAGACATCACGCCCTCTATCCCTTCATCAATGTCGTTTATGAAAATTAAAAACAACAGTGGTCCTAATACTGATCCTTGGGGAACCCCACTTCTTACATCAACCCAATCTGAGGAATAGCCATTTATCACAACCCTCTGCCTCCTGCCCTGAAGCCATCCTTCTATCCATCTAAGGATTTTCCCAGTGATTCCAACCTGTTCCAGCTTATAAAGCAACCGCTCATGTGGGACTGAGTCAAAAGCTTTGCTGAAATCTAAATAAACAATGTCGAAATTATTCCCTAAATCCAGCTCGTGAGTGACCCTTTCGAAATAGCGAACCAGATTTGTTAAACATGATTTTCCCTTTACGAAACCATGCTGAGTATCCTTGAGAATTTCAATTCGAACCAAATGATCCTGAATTCCACCCTTGATCATTGCCTCCATGATTTTCCCTACTACTGAAGTCAGACTGACAGGTCGATAATTTCCAACTTCACTTTTAGAGCCACCCTTATGTATGGGAGATACATTTGCACTTTTCCAATCCAAGGGAATCTCCCCAGAGTCTAATGATGCTCGCATAATTAGCCTCAATGGTTCAATGCACTCGCTTGCTGCCTCTCTTAAGATTATAGGGTATATTCCATCAAGATGATCGTTCGTAAACCAAGCGACCCTGATTTTGTCTTCCATGTTGAGACGTTCCTACTGCATTTCAAGGACCTCGCGAAAAACCAAAACAAAGGAAGAACCGTTGGCAAATCAGCACGAACGACAATCTTCCTGATCTCAGAGAGGGAGAGAGATTTCACTTGATGCTGAGTTAAATCCTAATCTGACATTTACAGCTGTAATTGGCCTACTTGTAATTTGTTTTCTATTTTATTTATTTCTCACTGCATATCCTATTTATGTTTATCCTGCGTATATGCATACCATTTATGTCATCATCTTATACACTGAATGATCATGAATTATGACCACCCCCTATGAAAATTGAATGCGACCCATTGACCACGTGAGGAGTACGAGAGTGCAGAGTTAGTCGACCTACGTAGCATAGATAAGGTGTCAGTGGTTTGAATGCTCTTTGCACTCGCCTAGTGCAAAGAGCATTCAGTAGGTAGTAAAATTCAGAGCGTGATGGGCAAAAGGAAGGATTTATCGGATATTGATAAAGGGCAATCTGTGGGTGCTCGATGAGCTGGTGTCTCGATTTTCCAAGCGGCTGAACTGGTGGGGTGTTTGAAAGCCGCCGAAGTTAAAATGGTCAAACAAACAAACAAACAACGACCCGACGGCAAAACTGCAAAGGTCAGCGAAAGGTTGATGTTAGAGGTGAGCGCCGTGTCCGACGACTCGTATAGGTGAACAGGCGCAGCACTGTTGAAGAGCTGACAACCCAATACAACATGGGCCAACCCGGAACAATATCTGGCATGACCATGAGTCGCACGCTCGCACGTATGGGCTATACCAGCAGACGACTCCTACAGCATCCTCTCCTAACCAAGGTTCATCGGCGTAAAAGACTCGCCTAGTGCAAAGAGCATGCAAGTTGGACGTTAGAAGACTGGAAGAAGGTGTGCTGGGCGGATGAGTCACGTGACGTAGCCCAGTGGTCAGGAGCGAGAGTGTATAGCACGCGTTCCTTGAGTGGACCGGGGTTCAAGCCCGTGACTACTAAATACGATAAATATTTGTATTTACGATTTATTGTAAACTCTACTGACTTGGTTGTCGTGCCGGAGTATAAACAGAAAAAAAAAAAAAATGTATTTATTATTCACTCCACACCGTGGATGGTCGTGTACAGATTTGATACCATCATGCATGGTTTCAAAAGTACAGGCCGGTGGAGGCGGTTGTATGGTGTGCGGCATGTTTCATTGGCAGGAACTTGGACCCCTGGTGCATGTGAAACAACGCATCAGTGGCCTCCACTAGTAAGTGTAAGTGTAAGTGTTTTTAGGGTCAAGCGACACCAGGGGTTCCCCCCATCTCCGCGTAGTTTATGTTGTGGTGTATTACAGTACACTGTAAATGCCAGAGATTTAAAAGTGTATGGATCTTGGATCGTGTAATGTTGTGTACCGTTGTTCTTCTGGCCATTTAGCCGCTGGACCCCTGTTGGGATCCAACGTTGCCCCACTTACGCCCCGTGGAGGCAGGCCAGGAACTCTGCAGACTTAGTTTACTCTGGCAGGTCCTGCCGCTTAGTTTCCTGAGATTTCGGCGGCTAGGACCAAAAAAAAAAAAAAAAACTTTGGGTGGCATATTCTTCCAATGGTCATCAAGAAAATAAAATAAAGTGTTTTTTGTTATTTGCGTTGACGTGGGGATATTATCGCTTTAATTTCCTAGACCGAATGCTGGGCGTATGGCAGTTTTGATGTATTAATTTTGATGTGTGGGACTTCGCTAGCGTGAAGATAGAGGGGAGGGAGACAGAAGACTGGGGGGAAAAGGCAGAAGTATGGAGCCAATAGAGAAGGCGGCCCCAGTTTCAGTGGGGCATGCCCATGCCCCACCAGAGAGGAAACAAGGGATGGCGAGACGGGGGGACCGTGTGGCCGTCCCCTCCACCCGGGGAGTTAGGAAGTGGCCTCCACTATCTTCAACTGCTTGCTGACTGTGTACACCCCGCTATGTTACACTTTTTCCCGAATGCCGATGGTGTTTTCCAAAATGACAATGCGCCGAGCCATCGGGCACTTGTTGTGCAGGAATGGTTTGAGGAACACAGTTCTGACTTCCAGCATATCGAGCGGCCTCCGAACTCCGCCAATATCAATCCCATAGAGCACTTGTGGGACACTATAGAAAGGCATATCAGGCGTCTGGATACACCAATCACTTCCATACCAGCACTGCTGGCCGCATTTGCATTTGCAACACACAGCTTGGTTGGCCGTATCTCCCGAACGCTTCTTACATCTTGTTGAATCAATGCCACGTCGGATGGCTGCTGTACTGAGGGAAAAAGGAGGACCTACGAAGTATTAGGTAGGTGGTCATAATTCAGTGATCACTTAGTGAATATACAGTATATAGACAAATGTATTTTTTCAGTGTACTGTGTGGGGGTCAAGGGCTGACCTGTCAAGTGTAATTACAATGGAAAAAATTGAGAATGCCTGCAGATTACCTGAAATGAAAGATTAACATAAAAAATAATAATGACAACAAAAATGGTACCTAACTACTTTTTCACAGGGTCGGCAGCTAAAACCGTAGGAACCGCAATAAACAGGGTCTCTGTTTTTGTTATGATGTATACGTACTAGATCAATTCACAAATGAATTAGTACGTATTTATTAGTCTCAATTCTAATCTCAACGATGTCCATCTCCACTTGCAGTCTGCCAAACCCCATGTACTTTTTTCTGACAGAATCTCAGTTATCGGTTGATTCAACCACTGCTCATCTCAGTTGCTCAAATTATTCGTTGTACGATTCCTTTCGCCTTAAAGGTGGTACTTGTGCATATGTCCGTTCCAATATTCCCTGTCAGAGACTTGGTAATTTGGAATCACCTCTTTTCGATCTTCTCTGGCTTAAAATCTCTCTACCTCATTCTGTCAAATTCATCTGTTGTCTCTACCGTTCTCCTAACCACTAATTACTTGGAACTCTTTGACTTCCTCTCTTTGCAACTTGACTTTCTCCAGTCCAACTTTCCTAACAGTGAGGTAATTTTCCTTGGTGATTTTAATGTTCACAACTCCAGCTGGCTTCCGTTTTTCAGTCACACAGATCCAGCTGGATGAGATGCTGAGGCTTTTTGCAATTACTAATGACCTTGCATAGATTGTTCATTTAACTACCAGAATACCGCACAATCCTAACCATACAGCCAGCACGCTTGATCTTTTTCTCACAAACAACCCTTCTAAGTACACGGTCGAAGTGAGTGGTCCTTTAGGTACCTCAGATCACAATTTGGTAATTGTCTCTTCTCCAATGGAGCCTTTATCTCAGGGCTATTCCCAACCCCGTGTTATTTGGCATTACAAGAATGCAAAATGGGATGACCTGAGAGATTTTTTTCTTCTTTTCCTTGGTCGGATTACTGTTTCAAAACTTCTGATGTCAACGTTTGCTCAGATCGCTTCAGTGAAATTATTCTTGTAGGAATATCATCCTTTATCCCACACTACACTTTAAAATCTCGTCCTTTATCCTTAGTTTTCCAGTAAATGTGTAAGGCTGTTCAAGAGAAGAATGTTGCATATCGTAATTGGCTTGTTTCCAATTCTTCAGTTTCATTTTCTGCCTACACCAAAGCTCGCATCAATTGTAAAGCAGTTATTATTCAGTCTAAACTAGATTTTGAACAGACTAAGAGTAGAAAACTTGCTTCTTGTCCAAATGATAGCCAAGCATTCTGGTCTCTTGCCAAAACTATTGGGTGCAACTTTTGCCCATCTCTGCTCCCACCTCTCTCAAAACCAGATGGTTCTGGTGTCACTTCAGTCAAGGATAAAGCTGACCTGCTAGCATCCCATTTTTTTTCCAACTCATGTATTAATGATCTTGGTAAAACACCTCCCACCATTCCCAACAGGCTCCATTTAATGCCTCCTGTAGTCTTCCGTCAAAAGGATGTCAGAAGGATTTTGACGAATCTTGATGCCAAAAAGCTGCAGGTCCTGATGGTATTTCTCCACTTGTTCTTAAAACCTGTGCTCCTGAACTTACTCCTGTTCTTTGCCGCCTTTTTTCACTTTCTTATTCCAAAGGTGTTTTTTCTTCTGCTTGGAAATTTGCTCATATCCAGCCAGTTCCTAAAAAGGGTGACAAATCCCTCACATCCAATTATCGTCCCATTGCAATTACTTCTACTCTTTCTAAAGTAATGGAGAAATCAATTAACCGCCAACTCTAAAACTATCTAGAAACCTTCCGTCTGATGAATGTTCGCCAGTATGGATTCCATCAGTGTCGATCCACTGGTGATATTCTGGCTTATGTTACCCATTTATGGACAAATTCAGTGGAAAAGTTCGATGAAACACAAGCAGTTGCTCTTGACATCTGAAAGGTTGTCGATCGTGTTTGGCATAAAGGTCTTCTAAACAAGCTTCCATCTTATGGTTTTCCAACTGTTTTTTGTAATTGGTTATCGAGTTTTCTCTCTTACCGCTCACTGAAGGTGATGGTAGATGGCTCCCTGTCTTCTAACTTCTCCACTAATGCTGGTGTCCCCCAAGGTTTAGTTCTTTCCCGCACTCTTTTCCTCTTGTATATTAATGACCTTCTTAGATTTACCGGAAATCCTATCCATAGTTTTGCTAATGAGAGCGCATTGCATTCCACTTTCCATGCCAGTATGGGTAACACAACGAATATAATCATGGTTCTCCCATACCAGGATTGTTTTTGTAAAGTTATGTTTTTGGATTTGCCCCGCTCTGACTTCGAATCTGACTCTGGACTTGTCTTCAGCTGGACAAAGCTGAGACCTGATTACGAATTTAAGTTTGGCTTAGACCAAGACTTTGGAGAAAATAATGCATTAATATATCCTTTTGTTCATTCATTCATTCAATCATTCTGTCCTTTTTTTTGCGGTGCCAATTGGGGTCTCAACAGCTGTTCGTACATCTATGGTTGCAGAATTTAGTCCCCTTCCTGGTGATCATGATAACATAATGTTATACTCACTTATGGCATTTTATTGAATTCTGTGTCATCATAATATACCATACAGGAGTTGAATTAACGTTCAGAACCAGACATGACACATTTTCACACGTCCACATTGTAAAGTGCTTCGAAGGCTACCTGATTCTAAACCTAGAAGTGATAGCCTGTCAGCATCACAAGAAGTAATTCAAAGGAGCAAAAACAATTAATCTTTTAGATTTGGAGGGCGCAATGCAATTCCTTGGCAGGAATGAGCATTCAGTCAGAAATGTTGAAGACAGCTGTGGAGAATAATGTTCCACTTTGATTGCGCATTAGAAAATAATGATAGACACGTGAAGATTTGATCCTCAGTAAAGATTGGCGGATCATTTACTTAAAAAAAAAATTAATCACTGCGCCCCTGGTGGTCAAATTTCGAAATTTTTTATTATTTAAAAAATCTACATATACAGTGCAAAAAAAATAAACGTTTTTAGATAGGACTTATAGTTTTTGAGTTATTAATTTTCAAAAGTGGAAAACCATTTATAAATTTTAAATTATCATTTTAAATACATATATAAGGTTTTATATGAGTTAGAGTTAAAAAAAACTGATCTCGGTAAATTGAGCAACTGCAAATGTCTTCGAAGCAGCTATCAAATTTGAGTGGTGACCGATATTGGGGGGGAACCGCAACGACCTGCTGATCTTCATCTCGCATAACTAGATGCACACGAAGAGCGCAGCTTTAGGGCTCAGATTTATTATGTAAGAACATTCCAGTTCCTAAGGATGTTATTTATGGCTTATAATTTACAAATATTTACGCCGCCTCTATGTCCTTGTGGCGAACGCCAGCTCACGGTCGCCCAAACGTGTTTACGGCGCAGCGAGTGCGCAAGTAACTCTCTCGCAGTTTCCTTGAGCGTCTCAGAAGATTGTCACACTCCGGAACCCTTCTGATATGTCGCAGTTTCTTGCTCAACGTTTTGCAGAACAATTTTAATGACACTCATTAAGTTGGTCGTTAACTTACAACCAACAGGATATCGGGTACAGAGGCAGCGAGAAGAAGGTCAGCATTTGTCTTGGAATGATGCAACTGCGCCGTCTGACCCCGTGTTCATCTGCGTGTTGTTGCTTCATTTCGGCATTGCCAAAACCAACCAGCCCGCCTAATCTCGCTAATTCTCTTTGGGCTTTGTTTCGTTCTGCGCTTCTTAATGTTCGCTTTTTCTTTCTTTCTTTTTTCTTCTCCCCTCCCCCCAAATATTCAATTTGACGTCGTAATCACGGTGTTTGAAATTGGTTGTTCACGAGTCGGCCGTCTGTGTCCTGCTCGAAGTGTCTGCTGATGAAAAGGCAAACATCGTCATTAAAGGTACAAATCCATGCAGGAAATGTCCAATTCATCTCGTATTCGGCCCAAGTGTTCAATGTTGCGAATCGAACGCGCTACTTTGAAGCTTTTCGCAGCAAAGTTGGTCAGATAATGGGAGTCGTGGACTGTAACCAGCTGTGTGGGATCTGAAGAGAGGGTGGATGCACGGGTGTCGTTAATGATGGCATTCCTGAGGGGTTTGTTAAAACCATTAACTAAATTCTTCAGTTGTCTGTACTTGAGAACAAGCAGCGTAGTTTCGCAAAAGTTTTAACTTTTGCGCAACAAGAAAAAGCAGAGTGCACACGTCTTTGTAAAAGTTGAAAATATATTGGTCCAGCATTGTCAGTCAACAATACAAAACGTTTTCTTCTTTCCATTAGATTCACAATTAGAAGGAGCTTCTTACACGCACCACAATTCCATTGAAACTAATCTATTTAACACTAACATGTAGAATGAAGCTCAAAAGTTAAGGGACAAACACAGAAATGTAAACAAATAAAATATCTTTATTAACGAGATATCTTAAATAACGAGAAATTCGCCTTAATAATGTACAAATTTCAGTGTGGTTTATGCAAAGGAGTTCAAATATTCCCTCTGCTATAGAGCAGTAAAGCTTCATGTAATGGGTTGCACTCTAGCAAGGTCCATTACTGCATCAGTCCCACAGGGAGGGATCCTCCTTGGCCTTCTGTTTTCATCTGTTATCTCTCCACTAATTGCAATCAAACAATGCCAAAACAACCAATGCCAAATAACAATCAATGCCAAATAACCAAACAAACCAACGCCAAATAACCAAGTAATGAGGACGATATCAAAATAGTCTCTCCCAAAAACCCGAGTCAAAATATAGACCGGTTAAAAATGGAAATCAACAGCACATTCATCACAGTTGCATCTTACCTCAGCCAGCTAGGGCTAAAGTTCATTCCCACCAAGTTCGAATTCATGATATATTCGATGAAGCAAATTTCATCAATACTTCACGAGTCCGATGGAATAGAAAAGCAACGTCTCCTATATATTACTTATGAAATGACAACCACCTGAGTCACATTATCATAGTCATCTTTCCACTTTATGCAGCTGAAATCGGAGCTTCAGTAACACTGTCAACAATTAAACCGGTCTTTTCTTCAGAAATCCGGCTCCGAAATCCATCAGAAAACAAAACCGTCCACCTCAGAATTGCATTACCGAGGTTGCCCACACTCTGGAGATTCAACGGTTCTCCACCTTAATTGAAGCCCAGTGCCTCCTAGCAACAGTCAATATGAAAATGAGTATAATATCAATACCTTTATTCTGGGAGATTTGGGGCTGGAAAATGCCTTAAAGACCAATTCTAGCTCTGCCAAAATTCAACAAGGCTCCATCTTTCAGACAGGTTTCTTCCTCAAATGCCCAAACAGGCACAGAATCTTGATGCTGACCAGAACAGATTCGCTGTTGATCTGAGGGGTACTGGAACAAAATTCTCAATAATAGGTCCGATATTTCAACTATTCCTTCTGTCTAATTGAGGATCAGCTTTTTATATCTATATTTAGCCAATTCGAATGTTTTTAATTTTAAATGCTAGAAGTATTATTTCATTTCACTGTGTCTCTATAATTATGAATCCTCCTGAGTCGGAGCCTGTGAATCCCTCTGAACCACTATCCATAGAAACATGCCCTAAGAACGGCGATTCTACCAACTATTCTGCCGACGAGGACTCTTCAAAAGTAATTTTAATGCTCAAATTTAAATAAAAATATGTTGCTTACCTGCGCGTATTTTACCAGACTCGCTGGCTGGGCCACGATGTAAGACGTCTTTGACAAATATACCATCTCGCATGTTGCCACAGATGTTAAAGCCGAGTCCAGTAAAGTCATGACCCCGGAGAGGCACCAAGATTCGTTCGGGTTCCTGCATACAGAAAAGGACAGTACTGCCAACTGTGTGTGACGAATAAATTCAGAGTAAAAGTTTCATTTTTTTAAAGTTTAGACAGGTCGATACTTTATTTTTGGGTAAAGATTAAAGAACCAACTTACCATAGCTGCAAGAAAGGAGTCATCCATAGCTCGATGTTTCCTTCCCGTATTGAATACCGACGAAAAAGGAAGGTTTCTGACCGGTTTCAGCTTCTTTATTTTGGAGACTGCGCTGAGCTGGAATGAGAAGAAAAAATATTAAACCTGTGGTTCAACCATCTTTCAATCACACTACAGAGAATTTTTCTGGTTAAAAATAAAAATAAAGATTATTAGTTAAAAATGCTTCCTAAATCTCTCCATTCCTTTAGCCAGATAAACTGTCAACGTTCTCAAATAATAATGGATGAAGTAAGAGTGGTTATAATATGACATAATATGAATGCAAGAACATGTCCGCCAAGTTTGTCAAGGAGGGTGTAAAGTAGCAGGGATTCCACTTTCTTCCCGAATTATACAGTCCAGTAGTGATAGACCTAAGTCATCTATGAAACAAGTTAGGTTAAATAAATGTCCTGGTTGGGATTTAGCAGAAAATACAGTAATAGTTAAGATGTTTGAAATTTATCCTGAAATATTGTTAAATATGTTTAACAAATGCCTTTTAGAATCAGTTTTTCCAGAAATATGGAAGTTAGCAATTTTAAAGATGACCCTGAAACCAGGGAAGAATCCTTCCCTGGTTTCTCTCGGAGTCTTGAACACTGAACATTTTATAGCGTACGCAGATGATTTGGTAATTTGTGTTCCGGGATCTTCAAGATTGGTCTTGGAGACAAGGATTAAGAAAATATTGGAGGATCTGACCCAATGGGTTACATTACATAAGTTGAATATCTCTATAACAAAAACTAAGCTGATGGTTTTTAAGGGACTTTCAATTATGATCATCCACTTACTGCACGTATATATAATAAACAAATAGCGTATGTTAAAACCAATAAGTATTTAGGAATAACTATAGATGATAAGTTGAATTGGCTGTCCAGGAGGTCCACGGACAGCTGTCCCCTAGTGGCAAAATGGCCTGACATGGATAACACACTACAGTATTGTAGTGTGTGTTAATACTATGTCGGCCATTGTACAGAGATTATTCCCTCACAGAGACATTAGTGGAGATAGCACATGCCTGGGGGCCGCCATAAACAGGGAACATACACATCATCTGAGACCGACTAACTCAGCCAAGATGTGAAAAAGGCCCAGAAAAATTCCTGGCTCATTGACGGGATTCGAATCGAGGTATTTTCCACTCGCTATGGGGAGGACGGTGATTCAACCAACCATGCTACCCACGAGGGCGACAGGGATGCATAAAATGGCCATATTCGTCCGTTTCCTAATATTTTGGCAATTTAGTATATATTTAAAATGCCCGAGGTACACGAAATTTTTCATTTTTCATTTAAGGAGATGGTATCTTTGAAATGCCTTAATTCAATGAAGGTTAGAGCGTTTGTAATTTCAGCCAAGGCAACTAATGATTGTTATTCATTTAATGACCATAAATCTCTTGGCTGTTGATTCGAGAAAATATATTATCCACAGTTCAGCATAGGTTTGCTAACAGAGGCGGGTAGTCTAGTGAGAAGCCAGTAACTTAGAAACAGCTGTCCTGGCAGGGTGTCAGATGGCTTAATGGCGAATACTCGGCTTCCGCTTTCAGTGGGAGCAGAATAACCCGGGCCACTTCTTTTAGAAACAAGTAACCGATCAACCAATGTTTCTTCTATCCTTGGTTTATATGTTATGGTATTATTAGCAAAATAAGTCAATACTCTTTTTTTTTTTTTTTTTTTTTTAATTTTTAAAAGAACTGCAAATTTTGTGAACATAAAGTCACAGTCTTTTGCTACAAAATAATAAAAAAAGTCTGTTTTGGGTGATCATTTTAAATGAGTACTCATAAAAATGCGAATAACTTTGAATAAAAGAGTGCTAGAGATAGCATTCACAAGCCGTTCTCAGTATGTTCTCATCACAAGGATGATCATTTTCAATGATTTTTGTGACAAATTAGGCAAAGTCGAGAATGCCACTTGTAAATTTAATATCTCCAGCACTCTTTTAGTCGATGTTATTCGCATTTTCATTTCAAATGATTATCCTGTCTTTATCGGACAAATTTCGAAATGGAAAACTTACTTTTGTGTTTGCAGCGGTGGTGCCATTATCAACAGGCAAGCCGGCTTGTCCTGAAACCAAAGGTAAAAACTTTTAAGTTGAAATACATAAATACATTAAAATTTTATTTTTATATTATAAATAAATTAAAATTTAATTTTAATATTAATCAAAATAAAAATCATCTGATCTTGCATGAGCAGATTAAATACGCGCAGTACCGTATTTTCTTGAGGGCACAGTTACATTTTAAGACGCCCTAGGTCAAAATAAGAGCTGCTCAAACCATCCTACCTCAATTGCTAACATTGGGTATAAACGAAATGATGTGCCAACTCAATCTCCCACTCAAAATTCTTAAATGCTGATGAAGCTCAGCAGAAACTAAATTTTGAGTTCAACCCCCTAAATTTTCTTTTACCATCGAGGCATATCGTGTTGTATTTAAACCCAGTTTACTTTGTGGTTCAATCGCGTACAAGAAAGTTGAGTCCCGTTGATTTATCCGTTGCAGAGTCAAACTGTGTTTACAGTTCGTTGATCCGAGCTATCTAATTTGCGTGGTTTCGTGGAATGTGTTGGTTTGGTGCGTGCCAATAGATCGAGGAACAACGCGCAGGAAAAAGGAGTCAACCCTCGATTTAGCTACGCACCTGTGTGGTGGCACACTTGGAAGCCAATGTGTTAAGAGGCTGCAACGCCCACCACGATAAACCGAGTTACGTTTAATGAAGGGCCACGTGCTGAGAGAGGGGTGGACTGGGAATTGCTGTGAGGGAAAGGTGGGAGCTGCATTATCGTGCCCGAATAACTGGAAACGAGAGAAAGTAACCCGATATTCTCTCCACCTGATACGCTTGGACCTGCCCTTGGTAGAACACTGATGATAATGACTTTGTGCTTATATTAACACGCAGATGGTACAACTCATCAAATGTCCTCGTGAATAGCACAGTGTCCTCTCCACACCACGTGGAAAAGACTGAGTTCGAATCCCGTTAATGATGCCAGGAATTTTTATTGGCCTTTTTCAACATGGCCGAGTTAGTCGGCCTCAGGCGAGGGTAGCATGGTTTTATCAATCGGAAACTTGGGTTTTTCGACCAGTAAATAGCAAATTAACCACAGAACGCACGCAGTTTACAGACATAATATATACGTCTCAATATATCCTAAGTTGCTGATGCGTCTTAAACCCTACAACTGCCAACCAACTCACGAATCTAATTACTGCTCCCGAAAATATTCTCTTCTCATGGATGGAACAGCGAGGCCATTTCTCGCTTGGCTCAAAGGTGTTCTGAGTAATCGATCTTACAAGGTCATTCTTGACCATACTTCTTTTGAAGATGTGCCGAGCAGAGGAACCAGAGAAAATCCGCCTCTCTAAACCCTGCTTTTAATAATACGCAATCCTCCACAAAGTATCCTGACACCATTAATGTTGAATAAAATAGATTTTTTCTATATTAAAGCAGTTATTAAGGTGTGGCCCAATTTTTTCAGAAGCGAAAAAAAATCTTATTATTTTTTTGTATGGATTATACATGGATAATGAGCAATATGGACAATAATCCTGTATGAACCACGAGAGGCAACCTCATACGATGATACTTCGTATTCTGAATTTCACTGCTGCCAGCGTTCTCCATATATTCTTCCAACTGAAAACAAGGGCTACACATGTAGCGCTACTTTTTTGCTCCAAAAAATAATGGGCAATTCACCATTTCAAATGACGGTTGGGCTTCACTGGTGTTATGTGGGACTTGTGAGCTTCCCTCCATCCCCTTCCCCCCAAAAACGAAAAGATCTCTTGAGATGTCTGAGGACAATCTTGACAATTGCAGCTCCTCTTGTTGGGAACTGGATGAATTATATACCAAAAGATCAAAGATCCAATAAAATTAGATATATTTTTGAAGTTCACGTAAATACCGCTTCGTGGTTAGTCAATTTTCTTGGTCTACCGGATGATGGGTATTAATATCATTTCAGAAGGATACAAGACAGAAATGCATCATCATCCATAAAAAAAAAAGAGTTTAGTAGAGTCTGGAATAAATATAGGATTCCAAACTCTACAAAACGAAGACTAGTCATCCAGTAACGAATCACCCTTTGGCACAAATTTCATACTATCTTTCTTCCATTAGATTGTAACATCCCTTGCTTGCAAAATGAAGATAATGGAAATGGTAAAATTTTTTATCAAATACAGTATTTGGATTTATCTCGCCGATACCCATCCCTTTTGTGTGCCTAAAAACCGATCTTAAGCTCACTGCAGTTTCACTTCGTTAACAAAATCATCTACTACTTATGAGATACTCCTGCTTCTTTGGTAAGAGCACTTGGATTGGTTTTTAAATAGAAAAGCTTCCCTTTTCTAGATGTCTAGTATCGATGTCCTTGAATCTTTGTTCCAAAGAAACAGTATAATTTTAGTGTTTGTTTTCGGAATAAAAAAAAATGCATCTTGTACACGGGAAATACGGTAATCGCACAGGAATGCAAGATTCTCGTTAACAATTTCGCAATCCCAACTGATGTGGTTTTCCTCTTCGACTTTAACAAACATCTAAGGTGGAGAACGTACAGGTGTGCAGCTAGTAAGTTCCAAGTGCGTCCAAGACGTTCACCAATTTCACTTGAAAGAAAAGAAAAAAAAGCGCTTATAGATTTTCCCGGAAGTTAATTATTCGGTGATTTTCCTGGTCCTTAATGCTTCAGAGAAGATGGGGACAAGAATGCTTTTCCCCCACAGTGGAATGCAGCTCATAGACTTGATAAAACGCTGGATGCCCTTCATTCCAGCTGTCCTGAAGTTATTTCGCGCACATAAATTTAAAGTTGCGACAAGGTCATTAATTTTTTTTTCCTTTTTCTCTCTCTTTTTGTTTAATGAGTACGCAACACAGTTGAGCCAAGTCTTCGCGATGTACTGAACAAGATAGTAAACAGCACCGCCCGTGATTCACCACAATTTCCCAATCCGAACACCCTCAGATGCTCGGAGAATGTCACGAGGCGTATAATTATTTCGTACGAGGACAGCTGAGATTTCTGCCCACGGAATTTGCTAATATTAGCATTTCTACTGAATCACGATGACTCACTACCACACTGTTTCCAACATAAACTGATGACTCCCAAATGTTTTCATATCACGCATGACGAAACAGCTGTAACCGGGGTCAAAGAGATAGGACTCAATTATTCAAGAATTTCGCTCAATTTTGGATTTTCAAATAGTATTTATTGATGTAAAGTAAAAAGTAGCTTCAAATTTTAGAAGTTTGGTAATGTGCTTACAGTGGTAAAAAAAAAAGATGAAGGCAGAATTTTCGTCATCATTTGTTTGCTGAAGTAGCCACCTGTGGCACTGCTGTAGTGTAAATAGAAATGGTGGTAAGCACTGGTGCGGAAAGAGCATTATGTATTTCTTGGATGGAAGACGTAGAAGTGAGCCAACTTCTACTTGGCGCACCGCAGATAAGTGGGCAACAATACAAGTTGCAGACGGCATAGGCAATATCAGACGATCTGTGTGGGCTCTGAGTGCCAAGCGATTACTGATACAAGCGTTCTAAAAGCATTAAGTCATCTTTTATATATCTTGTATACATTCTTTTGTTCTTTCTGAAGTTCTAAGCGCTTATATCTATACATTCTGACTACATGGTAAACAAACTTTCTTCTTTTACTGATTTAATGGAAGAAATCCATCTTCTTTTGCTTTTATTTACTAGCCTAATTCTTCAGTCGCTTGGTCACCGGGTGACACCACTCCTGTCACCTCGTGGCAAAGCGAGAAATCGGAAAGAAAAAAAGTAAACCTTTCAGGGAGAAAAGGCCAATAATGGATCCGACAAACCTGGATCTACAGACCAAACTGAATGTCATCGGAAGCATGATGATCCTAGTCTATCTACTGCCAAGAGACAAAAGAAAGATGTGAACCAAACCATCTCTCCACTCTTTCTGATTTTTCACTCTTTAACAGGTCAACCTGTTAGTAAAATTTCTTCCTTTGTCATATGAAAGCGTCCAGAACATAGTTGGTCTACCAAAAATGGTTTGAAGTTTGAACTCAAATGACCTACTTATAAAAACGAAAAACCAAAGAAATTCAGAACAATTTTCAAAACCACCACATCTTTTAGTGGGATTCCTATTAAAGTCACCCACATGTCACTTCAAATAAAGTGTCCCTTTCTCTGATGTTGGAGAGAAGGTACCGCATTCTTCGTTGTCTCCAGATGAAATGACGCCTACAATCCGTTTGTAGGATAAAACGGGACTCATCAGAAAAAAGAACTGTATCCCATTTGTCATGGCTCCAAGTCACATGTTCATGGCACCAGTTTCCACGAGCTCTGTGGTGGTTTGTGGTTAATAGGATATAAACTGCTGGCTTCCTTGCGTAGTCCACTTGAAATGAGCCTTCTTAACACAGTCCGGTTGGAAATGTTTTCACCTGTGGCCACATCAACTTCAAGAGACAATTCAAGACGAAACATCGCAGGGTTCTTGCTCCGTCTTGCTGTTAGAACGCCAACCTGAACAGACCCAGATAGCGTTCTGTTCTGTTCTGGTTGACGTAGCACTCAGGCGATCCTGGCCAGCTTTCTTGTAATAGTTCCTTCTCCTGAAAGTGCTTCCACAGTGCCAACACGACACTGTGTGACACATTAAGACAACGCCATCTCCGTCTGTGACTGCCTGGCTTCAAGTGGTCCAACTAACGGCCAGCCATCTGAAAGAATAATCTTGCATTGAGCAAGCCAAAAACGGGAATGAAGATGTGGTCGCAACTCTTGTTTTTTATAGGTATGAATAATTTGCATAATGCGCAGCTCTGTAATTTGGATCGATTTCTCTTGGATACTCGTTTATATTCCGGGATGACCACCAGGTCAGTGGAGTTTACAATAAATCAATCAATACAAATGTTAATCGTATTTAGCAGTCACAGGCATGAATTCCAGTCTACTCAATGAGCGTGTGTTACTGCACTCGCGCCCTGACCACTCCGCTACGTCAGGTCGAAACCTTATATAATAACAAACCTAGCATATGCAAACAAGCGGGTATCAGACTAAAAGGATTATTTTCACAATGGAACTTAACTGTCGATAAAATCTACCAAGATAAACCAACATCCCTTCGGTCTTGAGAAATCAGTTCGATCGATTTTGACATGGACCTCACACAGTTGAAACAAAACGCAATCCCAAAACAACACATAGAACAGTTACATTACGCATAAGTAATACAAATACAAGTCGTTTGTACACTGATGGCTCAAAACGGATGCACACCCAAGTGCAGCACAATCCATCCAAACAGCATAATTTCTGTCTCTTCCCATAGAATGCAATATACACTGAATGATCACTGAATTATGACCACCTACCTAATACTTCTCAGGTCCTTCTGTTTCCCTCAGTACAACAGCTATCTGACGTGGCATTGATTCAACAAGATGTCGGAAGCGTTCGGGAGGTATGGCCAACCAAGCTGTGCGTAATGCGGTCAGCAATGCAAGTATGGAGGCGATTGGTGTATCCAGACGCCTGATATGCTTTTCAATAGTGTCCCACAAGTGCTCTATGGGATTGATATCGGCGGAGTTCGGAGGCCAATCGATAGGCTGGAGGTCAGAACTGTGTTTTTCAAACCATTCCTGCACAAGTGCCGATGGTTCGGCGCATTGTCATCTTGGAAGACACCATTGCCATTCGGAAAAAAGTGTAACATAGTGGGGTGTATACAGTCAGCAAGCAGTTGACGATAGCGGAGACTAGTGATACGTTGTTCCACGTGCACCAGGGGTCCAAGTTCCTGCCAATGAAACATGCCGCACACCATACAACCGCCTCCACCGGCCTGCACTTTTGATACCATAAATAATGGATGAAGAGCCTCATGTTGTTGACGCCAAATCCCTACACGACCATCCACGGTGTGGAGTAAATAACGTGACTCATCCGACCATCACACCTTCTTCCAGTCTTCTAACGTCCAACTTGCATACTCTTAGCACCAGGCGTCTTTTACGCCGATGAACCTTGGTTAGGAGAGAATGCCGTAGGAGTTGTCTGCTGGTATAGCCCAATCGTGCGAGCGTGCGACTTATGGTCATGCCAGATATTGTTCCGGATTGGCCCATGTTGTATTGGGTAGTCAACTCTTTAACAGTGCTGAGCCTGCTCGCCTATACGGACCCGGCTCTCACCTCTAACATCAACCTTTCGCTGACCTTTGCAGTTTTGCCGTCGAGTCGCTGTTTGACAATTTTGACAGCAGTCCGGGTACACTTTAACTACGGCGCCTTTCAAACACCCCACCAGTTCAGCCGTTTGGAAAATCGAGGCGCCAGCTCGTTGAGCACCTACAATCTCTCCTTTATCAAAGTCCGATAAATCCATCCTTTTACCCATCACGCTCGGAATTTTACTACCTATTGAACCACTGACACCTTATCTATGCTAGCCCACTAACTCCGCACTCTTGTTCCTCACGTGGTCAACGGGTAGCATTCATGACTCATTAAGTGTTACAGCTAGGAGATCATCCTCGTCTAAGAAAAATTCTTTATTGCTTATCTCACTTCAGCACAAAACAACAAAGAGTTAGATTCTCTTGAATTCCTGGATTCTGGATTACTGGGCAATTAACGTGCCAATCAAGCGCTGCAAGAATCCATCAAATGTAATCTCTCTCCTGCATAAAGTTCCATACAACGACCTTATCCGTGTCATTCAAAAAGCCTCTGAAAACATGGACAGAAAGTGGCAATCTCAAACAAGCAACAAATTATACCAGATTGAACAGCCGAAATCAAGATTTTATCAAAAGACACAAAGGAGTTATCCACCCCTAGATTCGTACCGGGCACCCACATTTAACGCATTCTTACCTCCACCAACGTCTTCACCGCCCCTGGAAACTCGGGTTTTTAGTCCAGAAAAACAAGCAAATCAACCACAGAACGCACTCTATGGACATATTACATACGGGCAAATGAGTTGGCTTTCGTGTATCTCTAAAATTTTTTTTTAAAAATATCAGAGAGGGGAGTTGTGCGAGGATCTGTACCAGTGACCTGTACAAATACCACCTCTTTGTGATATTTACGAATGATCTATCATTCACCGAGACATCTACAGTTTTCATCTGAAGTAATTTAAGTGTGCTAACACAAGATGTTGAAAACCTTCAACTATCCATTGATGAATTTTTAATCTGGGCAGCGGCCAACTATCTTAATATCAGTCCAGTTAAATGTTCAACTATGACTTACCACAAAACAAAGATCTATCAAAAAATGGTCAGATAAAACAAATGATTGGGCCATCCTATAAAGTCTCCCTTTCAAACGGTTGCGTGCCGTTTGAAAGGGAGACTGCAGGATAGCTCAATCACTGACCATGTGGAAAAGGTACGGTTTATAATCCCATCAAAAAAGTGAGGAACTTTTAGGGGTTTTTTTTTCCCACGTTGGCCGAGTTAATCGGTTTTCAATTTTTGGCGCTGTAATTGTTTTGGTTGTGACTTTCCTTCTACCAGAAGTGATGAACATTTCTATTTGCTGACACGAGCGCGAGGTCCAATGTGCTTTCGTCCCTCGTGGGTGGTGTACTAACCAGTTTAAAACCTAATATACCTAGACGCTAACTCAGTCTTCTCTTGAGGTTCCCCAGGGTCTTCAGGAGATTGAAATCCCCACACATGACGTGTTTCAATGATTAATGGAGATGGTTAAGCAGCCAATTGAGGAGTCCATCAACTACTTTTGCGTCTGGAACTGGTGGGATATGCACTGCAACAATGTCGAGAGAATTGTTCTGGCCATGTAAACTTGTAAAGGAAGAGAAGGACCTCGCCTTGAGCAATAGTTAATCATTGATTGTGCATTAGAGATTTCCAAGAAGAAAAGAAGAAAGAGTAAAGAAGCAAATAAAATAAATATAATATAAACGGGCGCGTACGTTTCCTTTCAAATCATGGTTAATTATTTACGTTCTGTTATTCTGAATTCTGTATTGTAAGTTGTTATTGGCTATATTGTTGCGTCTGATGTTATCAGCAAAATATCAATCCCCTTAGAAAATTTTCCGATGTCCCCTTTTCAGACTGCAGTGTAATATTCTATTTCCACCAGTGATTGCAGGAACTTCGAAAGTGTTTTTGGACAGGACCAAGTAGTTGGTTACCAGCTATACAGTAAACTGCGTGATCTCTATAGCCGGGTTGATCGTTTTACGGGATGAAAAACTAGTTTCTGTAGGAGAAAACCATATAAATCTCATCAAACACTGACTATATGGGCCACTGTGTGATCTTTGGTGCATTTAGATCAGTTGGAATCTTGAGGCACTTGTAGGATTTTGAGCCCCCCACTGATATAAACTTTTGTGTGCTTGGGCTTATATTTCAAAAATTTTGAAACCATTAAGCATGCTTAAACCGCCTATGCATAAATGTGCCAATGCGTTTGAGAAGATCTCACAAAAGTCCAAATCAGGACAGTAATCGAACCCTGGCCTTTTTTGCAAGATATGAAAAACTGCAGTCACTGCGCTAACTGGGAATACCCTTTCTCTGAAGGGCTCCTAATAACGCAGAAACGTGTGGGGACAATAATAGCATCCTTCATTCATCTCCTGCGATGAGAAAGATGCAATTAGCTACGAAACATGATCTAAAATATCCACCTAGGAAGGCTTGATTAGCAGGCATGAACTGCTGTCTACTTAAAGTGCGATGAGAAACTAGAACTATAAATAATCGTCTTCCAGTCATGTAAGAAACCTCTTTGCGAGGTCATGGAATCGATTCCCAATGCTAATAACCATTTCGATATTTCATTAATTACTCTCCAGATGGCTCTGATGAGAGCAACGTGGAGTTGTTTATTAAGCGCAAGATTGCAAGAACGTGACTGCGCATTACACACACAAGCGTTTTAACCACCCAGTCCGCTTCAACCTCCTCCCGCTCTAAGTCAGGAATTCGCCCTTGGCGAGAGGAGCGTCAAGGTAAAGTCAACGGCAGTCATCTAAGGAAGATAGAGAAGGGGGGAGAGAAGGAAAGAATTCTGAAGTGTATACCTCTCTCTCTCTCTCTTTCTGTGAGAGGTGGTGGGCATACTAAAGAGATAGGTCAGTATTTACGCAATGTTGAAGGTGGTCGCAAAAGGAGACCTTGCGTTCCTATCTTAGGACTGCAGCGAGTGCTGGATCGAAATGAATGGGTGTTTATTGCGTTGCCTTGATCACGCGACACCGAGATTCACAGCCTGCGAGTAAACAGTGTCATCTTGGAAAGTGGTCAAGCCACTCTCTTCGGGCTGCCATTACAGAAAAAGTGGGTGGACATCGACAGATCATAAAATAATAAACAAATTTTTCCAAAAACAACAATCGCCATAATTTTAACATCCGAGTGGAAGGGCCTTTTCAGCCTTCATTCGTAATTTTGTAGCGAGAATTTTGATCTTCATTTTAGAAAGACCCGCCAAGAAAGGGTCCTGTGAATAGCGTCGGTTATGTATGAACACATACACTCCTCCATAACAGTACATTAGTTTCATCCCCTGTCACTCGTTCAACAAGTGGCGAAAGGAATCCACGTGATCACAAAATACAGTTAATGATAACATTCTTGTCAAATGACCAGCTGTGACCTCCTTTGATCTATGAGGTTGTACCGGAATACAAAAGCCCACGCGGGCAAGATAGTTGGTATCATCACTGTCCTCCCCACACCGTACGGAAAAGACTTGAGTTCGAATTCCCTCAATGAGGCGAGGAATGCTTATAACCCTTCTCATTGAGACTGTCACAACCCGACTGAGTTAGTCAGTTTCAGGAGAGGATAGAGTGGTTTTTTCTTCTGGAAACTCAATGTTTTTGTCCAGCGAACAACAAATCGACCACAAAACACACGCAATTTACAGACATATTACATACGGCGCAATATGGCCTAAGTTGTTGATGCGCCTAAAACCCACCAACAGCCAACCAACCAACCGGAGTATAAACAGAATTTTTAAGGGCCCGTTCAACCAAGGCTAACCCATTTCGGGAAGAGAAAATACCTTATTTGGCCAGCGAATATACACGCTCTCTCCTACATCCATAGTACACTGGAGTAATATGGTTTCAGATGCTGATGCGTCGCAAAACTGCCACCATAATGTATACATTATAACACTAGGTGGCAGCACCGATCAGGTTTTCGGTGGCTGTTCAAAAACAGCGATGCAATCAGGGCTGAAAATGAAGGGGTGGGGAGCCGGATGGATGCTAGTTTCTGAGGCTGTGGTGACTGCCTATGTTTACTCAGATTTGGGTCCCTTTTCCTAGAAGTATGTAACTAAAGTGTCCACCTATTTCCGAAAGGCTTACACCCATGGATGCAAACAACAATGCAAAACAGATTTCTGGAACCGTTCTTTCGAAATAGCCACCCAACAGTCTTTTCATTATTGTTCCCTTGAGCTTTCCACTTGGGAAAAAGCAAGAAGTTATAGCGGATGAATTAAGGGAATGATTAAGCTGCAAGCCTCCTTATTTTACCAAAAACTGCGCAATATAGAACGCATGCTGTCACCTCGCGCATTGTCCCGGTGACGGCCAAAGCTCTCTTGAAAACGAATCCAGATGTTTTTCGCTAAATTTAACTCTTCAGCCACTTAATTGCTGAAGGTGTCCATCTGAATGAACCAAATCTCTCTCTTTACACAATTTCACCAGTCTTGAACTTAGTTTGCGCGGTAGTACAGTGGTTATAATCACTGTCCTTCCTACACCGGGTGGAAAATGCCTGGGTTCGAATCCCGTCAAAATGACGAGAAGAACTTTATGTGCTTTTTACTCCGTGACTAAGTTAGTCGGTTCCTCCCCCAAAGAAACTTGGGTATTTCATCCAGCAAAATAAGTAAATCTTTCGTCTTCCCAACCTCCAACCCAAGCACGTACTGCATTCTACGAACAGAATCTGCTGGATTCGAAAACTCTTTTTGTTTATTTAGTGTGTGTGGGTTCAATGATTCTGGTCGTACAGTACAGACACAGCGATGCTCGGTTATGAGCCATTCTCAGTTCGCCCCTGATATTGCTGGACATCGCTAGGTGATGCCCAATAGTATCAACTAGTTACCACTATGGTAATACTATGATGATTCCTCTACTATCCTTCCGAATCAATATAATACTTGTCCATTTTTGAGTCTAGGCAGTTAAGATATAACTCGGTATATCGTGTGTAAATTTTGTGTATTTTATGGTCGGTTTGGATGTTTCCAAGATTGGCAAACTCGGCCTTGATATGAAATTTTGGTATGAACAGTGGACCTGTTCTTTTGACTAGGAGAGTGAATATTCATTCTTACTCGTTCTTACATCTAATGGTAGTACTACTACGGGAGTGAACTATTAATTATATACATTTTACATGGTTCTGAGCCTTGTTAACATGGAAACTTGGAAGCGACATAGGGGCGCCAGCTCTCAGGAGCGTAAAAATGAACAAAGACCTATATTTGCAGACAAGAGGATAATGCCTCTACATGTTAGTAGAAAAGAATGGCATTTGCCTTGTTTGCGTCCCGGCGCATAGAAGTGATGACATTGTCTTGCATGCATGGTTGGGTAAGACACGTTTTGTTCTCCTGTATTATTAAAAACAATTCAGAGCCTTTATAAGGCATACGTGGAGAGAAGTTAAGGTGCTTAAATTTCGGCAAGCGCACAACGCTTGTTTTCTTACACCAAAGCAAAAAGATTATGAAGATTCAGTGTATTGCGTGATTTCTATGATCCGTTTGTGTGTTTATCTGGATGAAAAACCTCAGTTGAATTTGTAGAAAAAAATAACCGTAGGCCATATAACTCAGTCCATTAAACTCGTCTAGGCCAACTAACTGAGCTATAATGCCAAAAAAGCCATAAAATTTCTCCATCTTTTTATCAAATCCCCTAAGGAGCTTCCAACTTAAGCCTTTTCCACGCGGCGTGAAAAGATAGGGGTGTAATATGATTTGTTAAAGATGTGCGTGAGGGTAAATTAAGTTTTTAATATAGAAATTAATCGACAAAAATTCAGTAATTAGTTTAAGGAAAGTATAAAGTTAAACCGAGGCAAGTTTACAAACAACAGCAGGTACGCGGTGAGGCATGAATTCTATTAAATGCTTTAGGCCGATTTGGTCTACTTGTAACCAATCTTCCAGCAAAATATCGCGCAGCTGCGACAAAGTTCAAGAAAGAGGATTTCGTTGCCGGATAGCTCTCACCAACATATCCCACACATTCTCAATAGCACTCAGAACAGGTGAATGAGGGGATCAAGGAAGATGATGGAAATCCGTGTCATGTTGGGTGGTTGGGATCTATCCAGTTATATTAAAGGAGGCAGTAAAGGAAGTAAGCAAACCCTAAGCCATAATTATGAGAGCTTCCTTGGACTCAGGGGAGGTACCCATGGACTGGAGATGCGCAAATGTGAACCCAATTCACAAAGAAGGATCAAAGGGTGACACAAGTAATTACAGACCTGTTAGTTTAACTTCTGTTCTGGGAAAATTAACACCTGCTAAAGAAGCACTGCAGGATCATCTAGGCAACACTTCCGTTATAGTTCGGACACAGCATGGGTTTGTTAAGGGGAAGTCTTGCCTGACCAATTTGATTGGATGCTATGATGTGGTCACAAAGGAATTGGTTGCAAAAAATTATTTTGATATCATATACTTGGATCTTAGGAAAGCTTTTGATACTGTTGCACATGGAAGATTACTGTTCAAATTGGAGCAGTAAGGGCAAAATTCTGCTATGGATAAAGGCATAGTTGAGTGGGAGAAGACAGAGAGTGGTAATCAATGGACATTGCTCTTCGTGAAGTTATTAGTGGAGTCCCCTAGGATTCAGTGTTGGGTCCATTATTGTTTTCTGTATTTATTAATGATATTGATGAGGGTATATATGGCTTAATGTCCAAATTTGCGGACGATACGAAGGTTGGCAGGGTTGTTAATGACACTAATGACAGCACGCTAATGCAAGAGGATCTAGAAACGTTGAGCAGATGGGCTGAGAGGTGGCAACTGTAGTTTAACATTGGCAAATGTAAAGTACTGCATATTAGGTAGCAGTAACCCCAGAGTAATATATCAGCTGTGTGGTACTACACTGACCGTGGTAGAGAATGAAAAGGACCTGGGGATAATTGTACAGTCAGATATGAAGTTTTCTGAGCAGTGCAGACAGGGTGTCAGTAGGACATGGGGGTCTTGTCAATGATGTACAGGAATTTTTCTAGCAGGGATAAGGAGGTGATTATCTCCTTGTATAAGGCAATGGTCAGGCCATACCTTGAGTACTGTATACAGGCCTGGAGGCCTCATTTTAGGAAGCATGTAGAGCTGTTTGAATGAGTACAGAGAAGAGCAATAAGATTAGTGAATGGAACAAAGGGGTGCTCTTAAGAAGAAAGGCTTAAGATTTGCAAATTACAGTGTCTGGTGACTAGGCACCTACGAGGTGATCTGATAGAGGTGTATAAAGCCTTGAATGGTGTAAGCATGCTCAATGCTGATGGGATTCTGCACCTTGCCCAGATTAATTGCCTGTGGGGACATAAATTCAAATTGAGGCAAGCCAGTTGTAGGATAGATGTGCGGAAGTTTGCCTTTAGCCAGCGTGCGGTTGATTGCTGGAACAAACTTCCATCTGTCGTTGTAGTTTACAACTCAAATAAATTGAAGGCAGAGCTTTGGAGCGAATAGATGGGTGAAATGGGATGGTTTTTTTTTTTTTTTTTGGCTGATGCTGTATAAGCTTGCTTTCTTGCATCATATGCCTGTTCTAATGCTAATGTTCTCCGATACAATTCTGACACATAAAGCAGCCATCACCTTCGGGATAAAAGCCTGACATTGCAAGGTGCAATATTCTGACACAAAATTCAGTACGTATTCCCTCGACAATATTCGACCTTCCACCAGTATCAGCGGACCCAATGCGTGCAAAACAAAACATCCCCATACCATGATACCACCTACAGATTGTCTTAACAAAGCAAGCAAGGTTCATTGCTTCGTGGACACTCGCTGCCTACCGTCAGTGCAAAACAAAATATACCGTGATTTGTCTCACCACACGACTTTCTTCCACTCTCCAATCACGATATTCTCAGCATCACTGCAGGCGGAATTTTATGTTTTTTCTCTGAAACAAGTAGCTTCCGAATAGGCAGATACCCAATGCCAATACCCAATTTCTTCAATTCCTATACTGGTTGGAATGTGGCAGTTCTGGGCTTGGTTGAATTCAGATTTATTTGCTGCACACTGGATTTCATATGCCACCGTAGCGAGTAGTCAAGCGAAAGGGCACATAAACATGTGCCTTGAGTGATTGGCATTCAAGCCCGTGAATGTTGAATACGGTGCTGCAAACTTCTCTGACCGTGTGATCGTTCCGGAGTATTAACAGAAAATGTATTTTATTTATTTTTTTTATTTTTCCATACAGTCCTCCTTAGAGTTCGACGGCTCCTCTCTTAAAGTATTATTTCTGCACCTCATTTACGCCTTTGAGACGTGGAAGAGCCGCTGCTTTCCAATCATTAACACCCTTTGAGCTGGATACTTTTGAGAAACCAGCTGTCTTTCGTTTCTTAAATAGTGGCTCCTGCTAAGCGCGCACCCACAATAAGACCTTTTTCAGAGTCTGATAGATCATGCGTTTTCTACATTCTGGCTTCAGATTAGTGCAGTCGAACTTCCTGTGCAATCTATATACTCAATGAGGTAACACACATCATCACCCACATCAGTTTTCTTTGCACCTATTTGCATTTTTTCTGTCTGTGACTGTCTGAATACATTTTTTTGTGTGTAATTTTATGCTCAACAAATAGTCAACGTTTTAGAATCCCCTTTGGCTTCCGTTTTGGTGTTAGCAGTTGCAAATTATGCAAGAAATTTTACCTGATCCTTATACAGCATCAGGTAAAAAAAAAGATACCTCCCATTTCACCTATGCATTTCCTCCAATAATTTGCATACTCGTTCCCTGAATTTATTTAAGCTATCAACTTCCCCAACAGATGGAAGTTTGTTCCAGCAATCAATCACCCGCTGGCTAAAGGCAAACTTCCGCGTATTCTGCAACCGTCCCTCAGTTTGAATTTGTGCCTCCTCATGTGTGAGCAAGTGGAAGGGAGAATCCCATCAGAATTGAGCTTGCTCAATTCACTTAAAGCCTTAAACATCTCAATCAGATCATCTCGCCCGTGCCTAGAGTCTAGATGCTGCAATTTCCATATATTAAATGGCAGGGATCGTCATCACTATTCTACTCAACAGAGATTAACCCACAGTCCAAGTAGAGCTCATAGAGAATAGAGGCCCGTTCATTTCTTTTCCTTAATTGCTAATTCCTAATAATTTGTCCACTGAGCGTATACAACCTGCCTTTCTCTCTCTCTCTTTTAAAATATTAAACAAGTTACTATAGCAGCTATGTGTGCCAGTAAAAGGGAATTTGGTTTGCTAACAAGAACGATTTTAGACTTGTTTTCAACAAATAGCAATCAATTTTATTTTTTGTTGATTTTCCCTCCCGTTCTCTTCAGTCACTAACGTTGTTGACCTTCTGGCGTCTGTGACGTTTCACAATAAACATATCTATCACCAAATGCATTAAACATTCCTGCATTCCTAAACTTTCAATGAAAAGATAACCGGTGTTTACGATGGAACTTTCAAAAAGATATACGACTTTGAAGAGTACTTAAACTTTTTACAGTTTTTTCTCCACCAATGGAAGAGGCAGATTACTCCACGCGAGTTACGTACGTTTGTTTTTAGTTCTCTGTCATCTCTTCTCCATTTTGATAAAAGGCCATACAATGTTACCTACATAACATCCCCCACTTCCTGGTTTAAAAAAAAAAGCCACGCACCCTATCATTAGATATCTATCAAAGTAGCAAAGCAGGAAATCCATTAAAGACGGCGCTGCAATCTGTTTCGCGTTCGAATTAATCGGTGTGATTGTAAGGATGGGAGGAAACATTCCAGCATTCCAAAGATAACTGCGAATAGCCAACACGTGTAGATGTAAACAGGATTGCACGGATTACATGCTCCAGAGAAAGTAGGCGAATAGCTCCAGATAGGAGAATATTAGATATGAATTGTCCCTTCATTCTTTTTAACAAGAAAATTAGAAATGAACTCGTTATCCAAATGATTATTTGTGATGCTTTTGAAGTTCTTTTATTTTTACTCTTGGCTACAACTTCATCTTTCTCTAAATTATAAGTTTGTAAGGATGATCTAATCTGCCACTTCTTTTCTCATAGAATCAACGCATTCAAGAACAAATATTTCGATACGAATTCGGCAATATCAGTAGGGCATTGCTGCTGTTTACTTATGATGGAACACCGAGGCAACTCATCAATCTCATTCTTTTCAGAGCTGGAACACAAAATGTAATGCTCAATTCTATATGCTTTGTTAGAGTACGAAATCAATCGTTGGTTTTTGAATATTACTTACTTTTTCTTCATAGACATTTCAAAGATAAAGAAAGTTAGAGAATTAGCTAGCTGAAGCTAGTTGTTGTTGCTTCTTCAACAGGGTTTTAGGAGCATCAGTTGAATTTATTGTCTGTAAACTGCGTGTGTTCTTTGGTCGATTTTCTGTTTGCTGGACAAAAAACTCGAGTTTCCGGGGTGGGGGGGGGGCATGCGAACCTCGCCTTAAACCGATTAACTCAGCCATTGTGAAAAGAGGCTATAAAAATTCCTTGTCATTGACAGGATTCGGAACTTGTCCATCCAATGTGGGAAGACTGATTATAACCACCGTGTTACTTAACTGCGAGGGCCAAAGTAATAGAGCTTGAGTGATATTCTGCATCCCATATTTTCATAATTTTCAAGGGACTTGTCAATTAGTTTGTAATTTTCACTCTTAATCTTATCTGAAGCCTATTCTATACAAGGCGAAACGACTGCCAGCCATTTCACTCAGCATCTCATTTTGTCTTGCAGTTCTTATGAAGCCAACATCTGCTTTACTTCTGGACCAATAAATATGCCACCTTTCACTTTTGCATCAGACAATTTTAGAAACATAGATTATTTATTCTTGATGCTGTCACTTTGAGGACTAAATGCATTAGCAATTTATTTGACCAGCCTTGGCTTGATATGAAGTGATGGAAGCAAGTATGTTTCTTGGAGCACTGTGTGCGTCGGACTGCAATTCAGTTCTAGCAGACCACTCTTTTCTTTTGTCGATCCACTGCCCTGCAATCCCAGTGGCAGAGAAAACAATGGAACTTCGTAAAACCACCTTATAAATCTAGAAGGAACCCCAGCATCTTGAAGTCCCCATAGACATCCCATTTATGCTGGTCATACCTAATATTTTCTAACACGTGCTTCGCATTTCTGTAACTTTCTTTAATATGAACAGAGTACACAACAGGAACATATGAATGTGTATTCCTACTCTGAAGCAACATAGCTTTCAAAGTTTCAATTGAATTATCTACGAAAATACGCCACTCTTCTGGGTTGTGATTAATATCTTCTGCATGTGGAAATCTTGCAGCTGGGCAAGATCCAACAGATTATGCTCTTTTAAACGAGACGTCAGGCGCTCTGTACAGGATTTGGTTAGATAAAAATGCTTCACTAAGCCAACCAACCCTTGCTTAGGAAACGTGATTTTACTTGAACAGGCCTTTGAAGCATAATCCCAATTATCTTGCTCATCAGATTCATCACCCATTTTTGAAATTCTTCTTTGGAAAGCGCTCTAGGAGCTGGAAGGCATTCACTGTGTTGCACTGGAGCAATGGAGGAGTATGTTGGGATACACAGCGTTTTTATCGTCAGACAAAAGTTGATACATACACCAACCAAAAGTACTAGTCGTCGTGATGGTTTATATCCTCTCTCTTTCCATATTTGAGGTGTAGCAAAAGGCATACACCTCTACCACGAAACCATCTTTCTAATGTTGACCTCCATCTAAGAGAAAATATGAGGTGCTCACAACTCATCTTCATCACCCACAGGTATTCTAGATTAGGTTTCCTATTTTGGTGACACCAACGATGTTATTTCTCCTGCTGTAGACTTACGTGATATCCAAAGATATAGCAGAACGAGTCTGAAGATAACTTACACATTTATTTGGTCTCTCAATTATGCAAATACAGAAGGGTCATCACATGTATCATGTATCATGACCATGGCATTGATTCGCATTTATGTAAAACATAGAAATACCTAACATTTTGTTACATAGTGCAATTCATTGACCAATAGAATCAATTAAAAGACACAAAATGAAAACAGTTCAAGTAGTATTCTCACTGCGGCAATATTTTTGTATCCAGTAAATAAATTAACACCTGTTTCAATCCTAAACCAAATAAAAAATGGCATTCATAGCTTTCAAAGATTTGCATGAATTTTGAAATATTTCTACCCCAGTCTCAGTTTTCCGTTTAAAAAAATGCATTTTTTCAACTAATTTGTATTCTTACTTAAACTTGAAGATACATTACGAGGGAAAACTAATAAGTAATAATGTTTAATAAAACTAACTTTACTTTTTAACCACTCCCTCCCAACCAGCATAACCACACTTTCAGTTTCATCTGGAAAGAAATTGAAAAATTGGATTTAAACAAAACTGCGTTACACTTTCAGCTCCTTTCGTAATATTTTAAAAGAAATCTGTGAGCAGCACAATAAGCCCCAGTTACGTTTTGTTTCTGACTGTAGTCAACTATGATTGAGGTGTATTCATTGCAATTTCTTGCATTCCAGATCGCTGGGCGGCTTTAAGAAGAAGGGTTGTGCGAACTTTTTCTCTAGCGAAGATTCGGTTCAAGGTCCTAGGACAACTGAGTACTGGAGAGCTGAAAACGATGCTTGAGAAAACATTTGTATAATGAACGATGTATCAGGAACGCTTAAGTTGATTCTCCAAAGGGGAGAGAGAGAGAGCGAGCTTGTTGATAAATTTTTGATCCACCGACACGATTTCAAATAGATAAAACTAATACGCTACAGCTACTGATAAAAACCAAGAAATATTTACCACAAAACAATCAATCGGCATGAAATAATCGTTCCAGATTGATGTCTCAGGTTAAAAATTCATATTACAAATTCCTGTTTTAAAATTGCAAATTCTTCCCTCTTCTTACACTGCAAGTTTCATTTATTAATTCTTACATTTTAAAATCGTTCGGCTTATATTAATTTCCATTAATTTTGTTAATTTTCCATTTCTCTTTTGTCCAACAGAGGGCGTAATCTACAGGATATCTATCAAGTAACTCCCATTTTTTGATTTTGTTTAGCAACAGAAGAACAACATAAATTGGAACAGTGTGCGCATTGCTTGTAGAATATTTAATGACATTACATCCGTGGCAGCGGCAGATTCCAACATACGATTTTGTATATTGTCCAAAGATACCGAAAGAAGTGGTACCTAATTGGTCCCGGCCACTTCACAGGAGTCTGATCGTCCAGCCACACACGAATGGTTAGTGAGACATATTAAGGGGCTCCATCCTGCATGAATATCAGTTGGTGAGATTTGGACACGCTCTTGGATGTTTAAGCATCCAGCCATTGTTCGCATGAAAAATAATAAAGAGGAAATTATTAAGCTTCACATCAATTACTAATTGCCCCTTCACATTCACATTTCAAATTAATTTTGACAGAAAGCCAATTGCAAAGCTCCTGTGAGTTAAAATGTCCCAGCTTAAATTACATTTAAGCTTATTTGCGATTTTCTTCAACGTAGTCCTCAACATTTGACCTGTTCTAATAAACAAGTTTCATTCTCGTTCCCAGAGCACGTGTGAAAAGTGACTTCATGCAGTCATGGCGTGTTACGCTTGTACCTTGGCCAATGGGTTCTTTCCCCCCTTCCATCCCGCCACCCAACCGCGGTCCAACTTCTTTCCCTGAGTGAGGGCGATCAATCTGATGGGCGTCCTGATGGGCGTAGTAAAAAAGTACAAAAGTTAATCGCGTGGAGTAACTTTCGCAGCTGCGACCCGATTTATTAGTCTCAATGAAGGGGCAACTGGAAACCTCCTTGGTCAATACTGTACTACGACAATTACCTTTCTCCGCAGCGTCGGGCGTTGCTCCGTCCACTTCGTCATCCCGGAAATATGGATTGTCGAAGGCATATTTCGCTTCATTTCCGGCTGTTTTTTTCTCCGATTCCGAAGTTTTTTCTTCTTCAACGGCTCCAGTGTCTGAAATGATAGGAAATACATCAGAAAAAATCATTTTACTATTAAAAAAACATATTTTAATTGAAAAATTGATTTCCTGAACTATTTAAACTTGAAAACGAAGTCCAAAAACACGTTCGAAACGTTTGCCATAATTGTGCAGGATTGTTCAATTATTTGACTTTTTCTGAAATTATTCTTCAGACCCAATGAACAAAGAATTTTTCTCAATATTTACATTGTAAGAAGTGTTTAATTTTAACTTGAATTTATAGAGAATTACTCTCCCCCTCAATTTTGATCGAATCTCTTTGTGAGCAGGGAGATTTGAGCCTGTCAGCCACGCTCCAGGGTGCGTCCCTGTTATTTCTACAGACATGCTGTTGTTCAAGGTTATTAAAACAATGCTATTTATTAATAATAAAATAAATTTCCTTTTCATTCTAACACGAATAAGGTCAGATTAGTTTATTATAGTATAGTAAGATTACAATTAGATTACTGTAGTTTAGAATTACACTATACAGTATCTGTATTTGAGTTTGTCACAGACATCCTCTCAGGTATGCCAAGCTGTGCTTGCTAAGTGGGAGTTAAAATGCTGATGGAACTGATATTCGGATGAAGTTCATGTCAAGGGGATCTAATTTCGGCAAAGTTCGGTCGGTCTGTGACAAATCCTCTGCTTGCACCTTCATGATGGTGGAACTATTGGCAACCCTGAGTACAGCCCCATGTGCAAGTCCTTAAATACGGCACTTAGCAAACTGCAGGTAACCCCCCAGCTACGAACCAACGTAAGCAGGGATCAAGGTATGGCGCCCACATCAAAATCCTTGCGGCACACACACACACACACGCCACACAGAGGAATGCCACCCCCCCCCTCTGCATTAACAAGCAACACTACGTGGTAACTCGTTGTTGTTGTAGGGTTTTAGGAGCATCAGCGACTAAGGCCATATTGCTCCGTATATATTGTGAATTGCGGGGGTTCTGAGGTCGATTTTCTATTTTCTGGACGAAAAACTATGTTTCCGGAAGAAAAAAACCATGCTACCCTCTCTGATTAACTCGGCCACGTTATGAAAAAGGTTCATAAAAGTTCCTTATGTCATCGATGGGACTCGAACTCAGGTCTTATACACCCGGCGTGGGGAGGACAGCGATCCTACCAACTGTGCTACCACGAGGGCTGGTAACTTGTAAACTATCTAAAAACCTAAATAATCGACAGCATGGATTCCAATAGTGTCGATCCACTGGTGATATTGTGGCTTATGTTAACCATCTATGGACAAATTCAATGTAAACGTTGGTGAAACTGAAGCAATTGCTCGACATTTCAAAGGCTTTTGTTCTGTTTTGGCATAAAGGTCTTCTAGATAAGCTTCCACCTTAAGGTTTGGTTTGCCAACTATTTTTTTAATTGGGTATGCAGCTTTTTCTCTGACCTCAATGCGGATGGTAGATGGCCCTCTCACTCTCTCTTCTAACTTCTCCACTAATACTTGTGTGCCCCAAGGTTCAGTTCTTTCTCCCACTCTTTTCTACTTGCATATTAATGACCCTCTTCTATTGACGGGAAATCCCTATCCATAGTTTTTCCGATGATAGCACATTGCATTCTACTTTTCAGTTTGAGAAACCTTGCCCTGCACAAACAGCTTCGACTTCTCGAATATCCGCTACCAATTCCTTAAATGCCGATCTCCAGGTAATTCTCCAGTGGGGCAAAGGCAACTTAGTTGATTTCAATCCTTCTAAAACTCAATCTTGTCTTATATCTCGCAAAAAGGATTCTTCTGCTCCTATGCTTATCTTTAGCGACACTCCGATTTCTAGGCAAAAATGATATATCTCTTTTGGGGATTACCACGACTTCTAATCTCTCTTGGCACAAGCACATCACAAATATTGTTTCCTCTGAATCTAAAAAACTGGATATTCTCTTTCCCTCTCGTAGTTCCTTTTTTCTAGACAGTGTTTACTCTATACGGAGGGTTGATTCAGCCTTTTGATAACAATTTTGACATTAATCCTGCTTGTGACGTACGGCAGCAATGTAAAGTTTTTTTTTTGGGCAGGCACAGTCCCAAACCTTATGAACAGGTGCAAGAGTTGTAGAAGTTGTTTTAATGTCGACATGCCTCGGAAATTGGATCCATGGTTGGAAGGTTACATAACCGCGCTTTCCGAAGAAGGGTACAGTTATGCGAAAATTATTTATATGTGCAAGTCGAAAAATTTTAGGGTATCGAAGTTTGGTATCCATAAGGTTTTGAATGGCAAAGGAAAATTCCGCGAAGCTGCTGCAAGTGGGCGGAAAACACTGAAGAAACTGCAACCTGCTCCAAGTTGAATGAGGGAGGTAGAATGAAAAGTGCAGTCGCTCCTTGTCGGTGAAAATCTAAAAACCCAAAGAGCTATAGCGTTACGTGTGGGAACCTCCCAGTCGACCGTGTGTCGCATAATCAACGAAAATTTGCAACTGGAGAAGAAGAACAAGGCCTGCGTACACCACCTAGGAGCAAGGCACATTGCAGAGCGGCGGATCAATGCTCGAAAACTCTACGAAAAATATGCGCCATGCCACACCACCCGATTGTTCGAGACTAGTTCGCGGAACACGAGGAAGACTTCCAGATATTGCCCTGGCCTCCAAATTCTTCAGACATCAATCCCATCGAGCATCTGTGGTTTGTGTTGGAGCAGCAACTCCAATCTGCGGCGTCTCAACCACGGACCTTACAGGAGTTAAAGGATCTGCTGGTTACGTGTTGGTACCAGATACCACAAGACACATTTAGAAATCTTGTAGCGTCCATGCTCGCCGGGTACGAGCTGTTTTGGCTGCACGTGGAGGACCAACGTCATATTAGGTAGGTGGTCATAATGTTTTGGCTCATCAGTGTATTTACTGTGAGTGGTATAATTATATAAATAAATTTTCTGTTTATACTCCGGGACGACTACACGGTCAGTGGAGTTTACAAGAAAGAAAGAAAGAATACAAGAAACAGTACCGTATTTAGCAGCCACGGGCTTCAATCCCGGTCACTCAAGACACTCAAGGTTTCTCCCGGTCACTCAAGAAATAGAAGTATTTTGGAGAAACCTAAACAAGTACTGTATTTTGGGACAAGTATTTTGAAGAAATAATTGCCCCAAATACTAAATATTTGTCCAAAAAGTTCCCTTGAAAATAGTTCATGGTCTCGGACTACAATACTCAATTTTGGTGAAGACTCTGTGCCAAATTTTTCAGATGTCCCTTTGGACATTAAGGCCCTTTTACTAACAGAAATCCGTTGTTTAATGCTGTACGAACTTGTACCCGTCATCCGAAACGAACACAATATTTCAGAAAAGGTTTTTCTTAAGGAAAGTGCGATTACAGAACATCTGCAGTGCTCTTGCAGAGTGCCCAAGTTCAAATTATAGGGTGTATATCTGTAGAGGGAAGGGAGGGGAAGTACGCAGTCCAAAACCTTGGTGTTTAAAAGTTATAATAAAAAACAAGCTTATCTGGGCTAATAATGAGGAAAGGAAACAGACACTCGAAAACGCAGATAATCCAAAATAATTTCATTTTGAACTGCCACATGGGTTTTTGTTTGTTCGATCATTTGTTAGCCCTGTGCTATATTGGCACAGGGCTAACAAATGTGTTAGCCCTGTGCCAATATAGCTAACAAATGTGTTAGCCCTGTGCCAATGACTCGAGGAATCCCGAATGATAGTATTGCAAGGTGCTGTAGCAAACTGAGAGCGGAGGTTTCGGTAGAAATGCAATAAAAATGAATAACTTTTTCGTTTATTCTCAGGGATGGCGAGAGAGAGTATATAAGAACACTACCATATTTAAGTCACGTGGGCTTGAACCCGAGTCAACCCAACCGTGGGTACTAGCGTATCGAGAATTCTTGGATTGGGAACATTTATTATAAGTTCTATTTTTATATTCCGTAAGAGCAGGGTCGGGGAAAGGCTATTTGGCGCCTATGCGAGCCCCTTAGACATATACTCCTGGTAAGTATTGATAAGTTCGTGGCGTGAAATGTTCTTTTAATAAAACACTTCCTGAGAAAGTTTTATTTTATTTTTAACATACCGATCGTGCTAGCTATGCCTCCTTTCATTGAGTTACGTTTTTACTTAGATTAGGTAATTTTATCTTTTGTTCACAATTTTTGGCTCCCCCAATTTTGGAGCCCTGAGCAACCATCTAGTCTGTTGGTGAATAGCGCAAAACACATGCACCTGTGCGCAAGGCTGTCCCTGAAAGGGTGCACTTTTAGACACTTGCCGGAATAAGAAGAGTTGTTGAATGTTTACAGCACGTGTCTTCCGAATCCTCACGGCCATTCCGAAAAAACGGTCCTCTAGAACCTCATAACCATTTCGGCAAGGCCGCGACGATCTTGAAACAAGATTTAGTGTTGTGAATTTAGTGAACTCTTTATTCCATAAATTGACACAATGACAAGGCTTTGCCCTTGCAGAGGGAAGTAGTCATGTAAGTCAGCTATGAAATGTTGTATCATGGTCCTGTGCGTGCAATGGACTCAGTCCTGGAAGTTAATTGTCAAACCACGTATATCAATTTGTGCAGAGTATCAGAATTTCACGAATTTCTTCCAATAAATATACCTTGATGTAATGATATATCGTGATGAGCACGAAGAATGTCAGGTTTGTAGAAATATGTACCAACTTCCCAGCTCAAAAACTAAATTGATCACTATAAATAAGCAAAGAAGTAAAACGTGAAATCAGTCGGAGGGCAAAACTTTTGAACTGTTTTGAACTTATAAGGGCGATGTTATTGTTTTAAGTACAGATATCGTGGGTTTGTAAACGTCTGTAACGCTAATTGAACCCTTCAGCATGATTTACTTCACGAGCTCAAGATTGAAAATATAAATCGCATAAGTCTGGGGACTATTTCATAACGTGATTGCTTCAGTGGGACTGATCTTCCTTCAGCCTTAATGAAACTCACTGTTTCTGCAGCCAATAGAACAGAGCTCTCCTCATGAGTCTGAGATCAGGGTTTGTGGCGACATTCTGTCTGCACGTGGCAATCGTATCACTCGAGGCGGCGCTGCCTGTCAAACTGGTTATCGAAATTCTGTGCCAGCATTCAATATTCTCAAATACAGACGGGGTGCATTGGTCTTGGGGACCATCGCGGTTCACTGATTTTAACTAAAAGTACGGGGACAACGGACGAAATTATATTCCCAGCGGGGTAATTGCAACTTCTGATGTGAATTTGCTTATTAGCTTTCCACGATAAGTTATATCTCGCCTTAAAATGGGCTTTCTGCATCCTGGATTCTTCTATAAGACATCCCATATCTCATAGGAAAATCCAGCAACAGGAATCCTAACTTTTATTAAGGAATATCAATAAAATTACAAATTACCGTAGATTCATTACTTGAGCTTCCCAAAAATTTTGTCAATATCTCAAATTGATAAAATCGGAGAAACGTGAAGCTTAATTAAGTAGAGGTGGCGCCACAAGCAGCCTGTCAAAATGTGCCTTCAAATGTGCACAAATGCGTTCGTTTTGGAGAGTTATTGTAAATCAACATCGCATCCATTCGTACAAAATCGGAGAATCAGAATAATTGCCGAGGTAGCGTTAGGCGTAACATTTCAACATGCGGATATTCTGGACAAGAAAACTTTCGCAGCTGATGATTGGTTTAATCGAAGTGGATCTGACAACACCAAAGACACCCTTATATAAGCTACTAAAAATCCGTACATACTTCAACAGGAGCTGCTGTGGCATAACGCTACTCCATCATCGGGCCTACTTTCTTTAACGAAGAAAATGAGAGCTACAATAAGAAGGCTTTTCATCTTCAAACAGCAATCCCAGATCAGCGTATCAACCGTGTAGATGGTGGAGAACGAAAAAGATCTAGGAGTAATTCTGCGGTTTGACATAAATTTCTATGGGCAATGTAAGTAAGCAGAGTGCTAAGACAACTCATGGGGGTTCTGTCAATGATTTACAGGGATTCTGCCAGTGGTAGCAAGCAGGTGATTGTCCCATTGTATAAATCATTTCTTAGGGTGCAGTGCGTTCTGCATACAAATTCGAAAGCCTCGTTTCAGGAATAATATGGATCTGTTGAAATGGGTGCAGCAGAGAGGAACAAGATTAGTCAGTCGCACAAAAGGGTACACATACGAAGAAATTGCGGCATCTGGAGACTAGGTCTGCAACGAGATCTGATTGAGGTGTTTAAGGATTTGAATGGATTGAGTAAGTGCAATGCTGATGGCATCCTTTCTCTTACGAGGCATACACGCACAAAGGGAGATAAATTTAAATTGGAGATGTTTTGAATCCTTTTAAAAGAATATACAAATTATTAGCACATTCATTTACCTCCTGCAGAAATTTCAGCACACAATTATCGAGTCTGTTAAAGATATGAACGCGCAAGGGATGCTTCAGCGAGCTAGAGAACAGGGTTCTACGCATGGAATAAGGGACAATTTGGGCCACCTCCTGGTTTACAGCTCACAATCGGGTGGCGGTGACACGTCGAAAATTCTTCGGTGGGCCCAAGCTTTTAAAATCACATGGATTTCCTTAATGGTACTGTTAAGGGAATACGTTGGATGAAGCCAATATTTGCTGATGATTTAAAGGTCAAAAGTATGGACAGCGACCAGAAACAAAGCCATTTTGCTTCAAAATGACTTAGATGGTAGCAGATATAGTCTAAAAATTTGCAAGTTGTTTAATGTTTGAAATAATGTTATTTTGCACCTAAGGAACAGAAATCTAGGAGTTACTTATATGCTGCGAGATAGGATTAAAAGTGGTTCAGGACGAAATGAAGTTCCAAAATGGACTATGATGGAATCGGATTTTAAATTTACCATGCAGTGTAACAGGCAGTTAGGAAAATGCGTCGGGTCCTTTGTGTGAAGGACTTTTACAAGAAGAACGAGGTACGCCATTGTCCTTTTGAATGAGACGGCGAGACCACCTTTTAAATATTTTATTATGGTTTGGAAGAATTTTAAACTTCATAACCAACGTTGTTTTTAAATTTGCCGCAATATATAAATTAAAATATAAATATTTTTAGCTTGTTCTCTGTTCTGAGGAGTTTTGGTCCATTAAATATTCATAGGTTAGTGCAAATGCATCATTTTAACATAGCTATCTACCAAAATAGTTAAATTAATTAAATTAATTAATTAAATTGGGATCGTTTTGGTTATATATCATATTGTGACTGCCTTCACAACGAGTTGCCATGGAATTGTACTACCTCGAATAAATAACACTTCACCAGTGGAGAAGGCTATTGTTATTTATTCTCAGCGGATACCACCGCCCATCATACTTTATAGTCTATATTCATTATTAGTATCGAATTATTTTTGATCTTAGTGTGCGCTCACATGGTTTATTATTTTAAATCTAGTTTATCCTGTGTTATGTCTGTATTACGTTATTATGTGTGTTCAAAGGGTGATTTCCATGTTGTGGGTAAGTTCTATTGTCTGATAAAAACTCCATAATGAAATTAAAAGAAAGATAAGCAGCTATCGAATACACAATTCATGGAGCCAATTTCTATATCCGCTGCATCAAGTTCCATTGCATATACCTCTTCCACTGCATCTCGCTCTTCCATTAACGATTCACCCCCGTTATCTTCTGGAGTATATCAAGCCTTGTATATGCCTTTGTGGGTACCACATTTGAAATAATCGCCATTCTCCTCACACCGGGTGGAAAAGACCCGAGATCGAATCTCGTGAATAACGCGAGGAATTTTGATGGGCCTTTATGAAAACGTGACTGAGTTAGACGGTTTTCAGGAGAGGCTAGCGTGGTTTTCCCTCCGTGAAACTCTTTTCCATCCAGTACACATGAAAATCAACCGCAGAACACACATAAATTACAGACATAATATTTTCTGCGCAATTTGGTCTAAGTTGCTGATGCGCCTAAAACCCTTCTACAATTATTTTCAGTATGTTTAGTACCTGTAAGTATTTTCTACTTGCAGTTATGCTGATATCAAGGAGTTGCTGGTTCTGTAATGTCCGCGTTGGTGAGAGTTACTTGTAATTTAAAAAAAAAAAAAAAAGAAAAAAGGGAGCCCCCTCAAAGCATCTTCGTCCTTGGCTTTTGGATTGAAGCCAAAATCAAATAAAGTATCTATAAATCAATATGATTTCAAATGGATCAATATATTCATCCATTTGAAATCATATATTTCACGGTTCAATGTCAATTAATTTCTAGTTCATAGGAAAAAAATCTGGTTGGCCACATTTAGATGTCCTCTATAGTTACACAAGAAGTTAGGTAACACATAGACAAAATAACAAGCATCTTCAAGGCGATTTGATTTTGATTTTTTATTGACACAGCATTTCGCTGGATCTATTAACTGTGATTAAACAGGGCAGCCAGACAAGGTTGATCTGTTTGTTGTTAGGAAATATATCCTTCAGGTAGAAGAGGTTACTCATCTTTAGATGTAGGAGAAAAAATTGGTTGTCTTAATTAAGAACCATTCTTGGACTTGTGATCAGATCTTTAATATCGGGAGTCACTGACCGTGGTTAAGATTTGGGTCATCGTATGGAAGTTTGTTGTTACGCATCATCTTCATGGTGGTGACGCTGAGGGTGGCATTCAGAAGAGACCTGAAGATGGTCAACCTCTACCCTTCATTACCCCCTCTAATCCTCGAAACACCACAAGAGTTACGACTTGGTTTCTGACCATGCTGTATCGAATATTGTCGGGAAGATGGAACCTCTCTCTTCAGGGTTTGCCGATCAGCTGCACAAATGTTTTTACCCATTTGGAAAAGCCCTGAAGTTTATTTCCCTCAGTTACCTTGGTCCGTGATGTTCGAAAACTTTTGAGAGAATACAGTATGTAACACCATCGGTATGCAAAGGTGTTTATATCGATTACTTAAAGTTCCATTACAACACTTGCATTTAGTTGAAAAATAAGGTTTAAATGGTAGTTTTAATCCAGTTTATTAAATCATAATAAACTATCATACAACCTTTAATGAATTCAAAGGAAAATTTAAGTCCTGTAATGTCCCATCACTTTATTTACGAAGTTGAGGTCACGGATGTTTGTTATGAATTCCACTAGCCACAGGCAAAGAATCTTGTTCATACTCTTTCAAGCTGTGAACAGCTGACCACATCAATAGTGGAAGCCTCGGGGGTGTTAGTTGCTGATGATGGAAAGAACATGACTGCAGGGTACCGATGCACCACATTTACCCCCGAATTGGTAAAATATAGAGGACAGGCCAGCCATTCACGTGTGAAATCGCTATTAACGGCACGCTCTGGAACTGTCGGTGGTTTCATAATCTGGTGTTTTATGGTGATAACTGGTTATGCATGAGGGTAACTCCTCGACTATTCAGGCTAACACACCGCAACATGGAATGACAGAAAGTTCAGCATTTACTTTATTGCGGGTAACTGCCGGTCATTGATATAAGTTTAATAATTGAGAATTTTTATAAATGACTTGAACGTTCTATATTCTCCTTGTACTCCACATACCTCAGCTTTCAGAGGACAGAGTACCCATTCCTCAGAAGGGGAAGCTGGGTTGTTTAGAAAACAGTAATGGTTGCATAGTTTTTCATATCGCGAAAAGAAAACACCGATTGTAGAAAACACGCAGGTCTCTAACCTGCGTGTTTTCTACGATAAGCATTTTAGATAAGCATTTTAGTAGTTTCTTAAGCAAAATTCGAGCAAATTCCAACAAATGCTGGAGCTTCTCCAAATTTTTAAAGAGATCACAACTTCCTATTATCAATATTAAGGAATTTAAGCGGAAACACAGAAGTGAAAGGACACATCTGCCTTTAAAATGTGTTGGAATCTCAATATGAGGAGGGTTTATGAATAATTGCAATTGATTGATGGACCTTTTTCACAACGTGGCTGAGTAAGTCTATCTCAGGCGAGGGTAGCATGGTTTTTTCCCAAGGAAACTTGGGTTTTTCGTACTGCAAACAGAAAATAGACCTCAGACTACGCGCAATTTAGACAATATACACGGAAAAATATAGCCTTAGTTGCTAATGCTCCGAAACCCCAACAAATGTTTATACCTTTTTAATAGAAATGTCTGCGTTCCCCGATGTGAATCCGTATTTGATGGCTACAGGGACAGAAATGTCCATAAATTGCACAAAAGACTCATTTCCTTAAGCAGAAATCTAAGTCTGGTCTTGCCTATTGCTATCTTTAACTTTTCCAACGATGTGCGCTATCACGTGGCATTCGAATAACGAAAAACGTCTTAGAAATCGAATAACTTTTCGCATCTATAGGTCTACTGACTCTGATGAGTACAATGAACAGTTGTGCAGAGAACTAGTAGTTCAGTAAATCAGTGTCTTATAATGGGGAATTTTAACTTCCTAGGTATTGACTGGAACTTGTGGGTTGGTCACTCGCACACTGGCAAGGCTTTTATGGATTTACTGGATGATAGTTTTTTACAGCAGCATGTTCGAGAGGTAACCAGAGGGAGTAATACTCTTGATCTGATATTCAGCAGTTCATGCATTAGGAATCTGCAGATAAAGGAACCACTAGGTGACAGTGATCACAGTGTACTGATGTGGGATTTACTTAAAGATGTAACTACCATCAAGGCTAAAGGGAAGGGCTTTTGCTTTTGTAAGAGTGACTGTAGTGGTCTGAGACAGTATTTAAATTTTATACGGTGGGACCAACTGATGATGTTACCAAAAGCAAATTCTAAATGGGAATCATTTAAGGAAATAATCTTGAAAGCCACCAGACTTTTTGTTCCAACTATGAAATATTGTTCAAGGTTTAGGCCCAAATGGATGTCAGATGAACTAATGAGACTCGTGGCAGAGAAGAAAAATGCATGGGATGCATATAAATTATCAGGCGACAAGAAGCCCATGGCAGATACAAGCTAGTCTGTAATCAAGTCAGGAAGGAGATTAGGAAAGCAAAGGTAGATTATGAGAAATCTTTCGCAAAGGATGCAAAGAAAAACAGCAAAGACGTCTTTCTTTATATAACTCTAAAAGGAATAGGATGAATCAAATTGGTCCACTTAATATCAGTAGTTTGAGTGTTGATGATCATTCTCAGATAGCTGCCGAACTAAATGAGTATTTTGCATCCACATTCACACATGAGGAGTTATTCAAGGGTGAGAGTGCCAGATGTTTATCAAACTCTAACAGGGAGTTAAATGATTTTGTAATAACTTAGAGCAAAGTGGAGGAGAAATTGTTGAAGTTAAACATAAGAAAGGCACCTGGGGTAGATGAGATTCATCCAGTTATATTAAAGGAGGTGGCGAAGGAAGTAAGCAAACCCTCAGCCATAATTATGAGATCAGTGTATGGCCTCCGTAGCCGAGTGGTCATAAACGGGAGTGCAGTAGCACATGCTCTTTGAGTAGACCGGGGTTCAAGCCCCTGACTACTGAATACGGTCGATCTGCCAACCCGCACAGGACCAGCGTGGCAGATTATGGTCCATTTCCCTCGGCATGAATTGTTGAGGAGGATTCCATCCTGCAGTGGGTTGATAATGGCTGCACTTTACCTTGGACTCTGGGAAAATTCCCCCATGGACAGGAGATGTGCAAATGTATCTCCATTTAACAAGGGGGGGGGGGATCAAAGGGTGACAAGACTAATTACAGACTTGTAAGTTTGACTTCTGTTCTGGGGAAAATAATGGAGTCACTGGTTGAAGAAGCATTGCAGGATCATCTAGACAAGACTGCAGTAATAATTCAGACATAGTATCCAATTTGATGGGATACTATGACATGGTCACAAAGGAACTGGATGCAAAAAATAATTTTGATATCATATACTTGGATTTCAGGAAAGCTTTTGACACTGTTGCACATGGAAGACTACTGTACAAATTGGAGCAGGATGGCATTAAGGGCAAGTTGCTACAATGGATAAAAGGTCCATTGTTGTTGTGTATATTTATCAATGATATTGATGAAGGTATATCAAGCTTAATGTCAAAGTTTGCAGATGATACAAAGTTGGCAGGGTTGTTAATAACAATAATGACAGTATGCTGCTGCTGCTACAGGATCTAGAGAAGTTGGGCAGATGAGCTGAGAAGTGGCAACTGAAAGTTAACATTGACAAATGCAAAGTACTGCATATGGGTAATAGTTACCATAGAGAACTGTCCAAACTGGATGTGTTACCCTCAGGGTAGTGGAGAATGAAGGAGACCTGGGGGTAATTGTGCAGTCAGATATGAAGTTTTCTGAGCAGTGCAGACAGGCGGACAGACTTTATCCCCTTGTATAAAGCAATGGTCAGGCCACACTTTGAGTACTGCGTACAGGTCTGGAAGTCTCATTTTAGGAAGGATGTAAAGTTGCTAGAACGAGTACAGAGAAGGGCAACAAGATTGGTGAGGGGAACAAAGAGGTGCTCTTACGAAGAAAGGCTTCAGTTCTGCAAATTGCAGCGTTTGGAGACTAGACACCTGGGAGGTATCTGATTGAGGTGCATTAGGCCTTGAATGGATTGAGCAGGCTCAATGCTGATGTAATTCCTCTTGCTCAGATTACAGACCTGAGGGGGCATAAACTGAAATTGAGGAGACAGTTGTAGAATAGATGTGCGGAAATTTGCCTTTAGCCAGCGGGTGGTTAATTGCTGGAACAAACTTCCATCTATCGTTGTGGAAGTTGATAGTTTAAATAAATTCAAGGCAGAACTAGACAAACATTTGGAACGAATGAATGGGTGAAATGGGAAGGTTTGTTTTTTCTTTTTTTTAGCTGATGCTTTAAGCTTGCTTTCTTGTATGATATGCCTCTACTAATGCTAATGCTAATTTCTTCCCATGTACATACACACTGTTAGCTGCGCTGCCTTTTTCAAATAAGAAAACATGCGATCTAATCTTGACTGGTGGTTCAATTGGTGGTTCATCTAGTAATTCCATACACATAAATAACATACACTTTTTCTCAAGTAGTTCGTTCGGTTAGCATATTTTCAGTAAAAACAGAAATAAAATGGATGCTACTTAATAGTTTATTTTATCTGAAAAAGATTGAATTACTGAAAAATGTTTCTGCTGGAAAAATATAAAAGGCGGAAGTTTGATCATATCTTTCTTATTATTCTCTCTATCTAAGACAGTTTTTGGTCAACAGGCAGCGACCAGTTCGTCGTAGGTAGATCCGGTATTAGGTAGCAACAACAAGAAAATTCTTTAAAAGATTAGCAAACACTAATGTATGCAAATAAGAGTTACAGTTTAGTTTATTAGTGAAATTATGTATTAAGGAAGGTAAAAATTGTAAACTATTAGTTCCAGCACTACTCATAGCCAAAAAAAATAAATAATAAATAATAAGATTGCTGAGAAATTTTCCAAGTTGACATCGCAAAAATTGTTTATAATTTCTTTATTAAGATTTTTAAATTAATGTTACATAGACTTTTTTTTTAACTAGGCATAAATGGAGTAACTTCTGAGCTCCAAAAGGGCAACAGGAACTCTGGGCGTCAGTGTTCGTATTCATTTAGGAATTCTATTTCTCAAGAGGGGATTGGTGTTTGGCATTCTGACGATTATCTCGCCACCGTCTTACATAAACCAGTCCTTCCCACGACCACGGAAAAGAAAGCTGTTCATACCAGTGTCACAAAGCTTTGCCAAATTGTGGTCTGTGGACAATGTTTCTCTACTTTTTTGGAAGAGATAATTGTTCTGAAATAGAACGCAACAGAGGTGGGCGAACTGCGAAACAAAGGAGAGAAGAAATGCGACATGGTGTCAAATGTGGCCATGATAAACATATCTGGTAAATGTATCTTGCATGATAAACATATCTTTGCAAGCTTTAAAAAATATCCAAATTGTTAACGTATTCTTGAAGTAGCATTGCCCGCATGAAAGGGCAAAATTTTGCAAAGAAAAAGTGAATAAAACAGTCATTCGCTACAAGTGATAATAAGCGTAGGGGACTATCATATTAAGGCCATCCGAAAACGAAACGAGCTCATCTACCCCATGTATATTCTCTGACCGACTTCCCTCTTTCGCTGGACTAAAAAAAAAATTCGAATTTCGGGGGGGGGGGGGGGAAGAGGAACTTACTGTCCACGCCTACACCGATTAACTCAGCCACGGAATGAAAAAAGTGCCGTAAAAGTTCCTTGGGTCAGTGACGGGATTCGAACAGGGGCCTTTTCCATATTTTTGACTAATTGCTTTTTTTTTTCCAGCAACAGGAATTTCTCCATTTACTGGACTATCAGCTGTCCAAGGAAGAGATTTAACTTCCTTGTCCTCAAACTCAATTTTTCATTGCTTGCTGTATGGGAAGAAGCATTATCAAAGGGATCCAATTCCATAGAACATTAAAAGTGTGAACACCATGAAATTCACCAAGATAAGGATATCAGTGTAATACTTGGCATTGATGTTTCTGGGGGTAAAACTGACGGTCCGAATTCGAACTACGCGAAGTAGCCCCAGATGTAGAAAGCACCAGATATAGAAAGCCTTAACGCTGATTTGTGACGTCAAGAAACATTGACGTCTCAAAATTACAAAGTGCGTTATAATTTCCAGTACACAACACTTATCTGGCATAACGACTTAAATCCATTAACAGCCAAAGAAAACAAACACAAGACCAAACTGCAATGGCTACTCCATGTGTATGACCACGTTGCAAACAAAGCTGCCTTTGCGAATCTGCTGGTTTCCTCGTGATAACATCAACTTCTATTTTGGAGTTAAGTGGCCATTCCGATTTTCCCGGATTTTAAAGTTTTATCCAGGTGTTCCGAAATTGTTTTTTCGGAACGCAGTAGTGTCCTGGTTTTTTCTAGTAATACTAGTGGTTCATGCGGTAGCTTTCTCTCATTTTGGAAACTAAACTTTATTCATGCCTATAAAAACAAGATTGCCACCACATCGCTACTCTCATGTTTTTTTGTTTTTTTTTTTTGGCTAGTTCACTGGGACAGCCACATCTCCAGTACTCACGATGGCAACTCATCGTCGTTTAGATAATTCCTTTGAGAATACGTGCCGTTGGACGACTTGAAACCGGCAGTCGCAGGCGTAGGTGGCACATTGGCTTAATGTATCACGCAGTGTCGTCTCGGCATTATGAAAGCAGTTTCAGGAGACAGGAACAAGCAGGAGCAGTTTCAGGAGACAGGAACAAGCAGGAGCAGTTTCAGGAGACATTACAAGAAGAGCTGGCCAAGGTCGCCCGAGGGCTACGTCAACCAGAACAGACCGCTATCAGCAAGACGGAACAATACGATGTCCTGTCATCAACTGTCTTTTTAAATTGCTGCGGCCACAGGTGAAAACGTTTACAATTGGACTGTGTTTAGAAGGTTCAATTCAAGTAGACTACGCAAGGAAGTCACTGGTCTGTATCTCATTAACCCCAAACCACCGCAGAGCTCGTCGAAACTGGTGCCATGAGCATGTCACTTGGAACCCTGTCAAATGGGGTACAGTTCCGTAACCTACAAACAGATTCCAGACGTTAAAAAGGGACACTTACGGTGGAGGCAGTGTTCTCATGTGGGATGGAATAAGGATCAATGGCCGCACCCCTTCATGTTTTTGATAGGGATACCGTAATGCGCACAGGTACTGACAGCTGGTCTTCGAATCCCATGTGCGATTGGTTCAGATTTTCTTTTCGTGCATGATAGCCCATTTATAATAGATCTATTACTGCACATCTATCAGGAAATCATCAGGTCAGGAGCTTTCCCGCAAGCCTGGAAAAATTACATTGTAACCCCAATACCAAAGATTAAACACCCAAAATTGGCTAAGGATTACAGACCAATTTCTGTCAGCTGCACCCTACAGAAGGTATTCGAAAAAGCACTGCTTCCCACCATCAATCAACACTGCTTCAGCCATAGACCACCACATTTGCACTCAGTTATTTCGGGTAGATCAACAATAACAAACTTACTGGAAACCCTTTTTCGCGTGCAGAAAGCACTAAATGAGAAAAAGCAAATTGATATTATTTTTTTGGATATCTCCGCAGCCTACGACAACGTCTCAATTCCAGCGCTCATTGCGATTTTAAAGAATTATTTTAATGTAAGAGGAAATTTGTTAACTATAATAACCAGCCTGCTAGAACATAGAAAACTTATTGTTAAGCACCAAAAGCTACAATCTTGCTTTACCATCTCGCGAGGAGTGCCACAAGGGGGAGTTCTTTCGGCTACTCTCTTCGCGGCCGCCCTGGAGCCGTTTCTTGCACGGTACTACAATTTTATAACATATGCTGACGATGTAAAATTCTTCATCACTTCCAAAGACCATGAATCAGCAGAAGGTATTTGTCAGATGGCAAATAGCACAATCAGAGAATTTGAGAGCTACCTGGATTGCATCGGGCTCCGTATTAATGCGCAGAAGTCTGCCCAAATGACCATAACTTGCAAGCAGAATAAAAATGACATTTCGATCTCTGTGAACGGGTCTAATGTGGTAAAAGTGCACTCTCACCTGGACCTGGGTCTTAAGTGGGATGACAGACTCACCTTTGCTCAACACTTCGCCCATATGAAGTCAAAAATATTCGCCGCTTTATGGGCTACTAGACAGGAACTTGTAGGAATTAGGGATCCTCAGCTAGCGACCAAGTACATTTTAATGTGTGTCCTGCCAATTGCAATGTATGCCTCGCAAATCTGGTCTTCAGCTCCAGATTCACATTATAAGTCCGTCCTTGGGATCGAGTACTGGTTCTTGCGATGGCTTAACAGAATTGCTGGCCACCCTTTTACTATCTCAAGGGCCATTCTCTACTCAAACCTTAACATCACACCCTGGATGCAGCGGACAATTAACAGGAACATACACACTCTCGCACAAATGCTCACAGGCAGAGTGGATGCTCCAGTCCTGGATAATATTCTAGTCAAACCGCGTGCCACTGCTAGACGTTGCGGGGAAGTAAATAATCCACTGCGTCCAGTCCTGAACAATCTTAGTAGCCTGCAAAGATTCTTCCCATCAAATGCAGCGAAAATATTTAACTCACTACACATAGATGCCGAAAAACTGTGTGAGGATGCAACATACCGGAAAGAGATCTTCCAGGATTCGTATAGACTTACCAAAATATGAATCTGCTGCAAAGTACCAAAGAATTTAGAGTAAAAGAGAAACTTTCTGCTTTCAGAACAATAATAATTTGTTGACTGTAAAAATATACCTTCTGTAACAGTTATGTAAATATGTAATTTATAGATGGAATTATTAGTGAATTGTAAATATATCAGTTGTATAATGTATGTACAGAATCATCAATGTGTAAATACTGTATATATTAAACATAAAATGTGTATATAATATTTCGGGACTACGTGTTCAGTATATGTAACCCACTGCACGTAGTATCTCGTACCCTGATATGTACTTAGCACCCTGCTGGCACTTTGCCGTCCCGGGGTGGTTTCCTTATGGAAATAAACGGATAATAATAATAATAATAAAATAATAACGCCACTGCACCTAGTGCTCAAGTGGTGGTGAAATATCTCGACGTGCGATGCGACGCCTCGAGGTTTTGGCTCTCAGCGAGGCATTGCACGCCGACAGCCAATTCCTCGGTCAGTTGGTGAGCTAAGGTGTGCGCTGGTGAAAGAGTGGGATGTGCTGCCACAGAATCTTATGGACACTCTTATGTAGAGCATGGTTCACCGCTGTCAGGCCTGTTTAGCCGTATTTTCGAGCACTTTGTATCGACTTCTGTAATGACTTTTTGGTAATTCTTATACAACTCCTATGAATGTCCCTTTAATCCCTATAAGAGACATTTATAGGGGTCGTAACCTATACCAAATTTTGTCCCATTCTTCATTGCATGCACGAGTTACATCACGTTTTCTATGTGTTCTCATAATTTTGCTGAACATTGTAGTACTCCATCCACTAACCCTTCTAATTCTTAGAAATATTCAAGGTATAATTTCCAACCGTCTTCTTGAGTTCCTGCTAAGTTCAGTCAGTCACAGCTCTGTATACACACACTATACTCTGATACCTGGGGAAAGCAATATCGTGATCTGTTCTCTGTGATATTTCTAGAGAAGGATGAATAGCAAATATTCTTTTCGGCAGATAACTGGCGTGGACATCCAACTCCACAATGCATCTACAGAGATATGTTGTGGATTTTGAAAAGTTATTGAAGTACCTCTAAGCAGAAATGCAGAAGAGAAAATGTACCTTTAATGATGAGTATTCAAAACAGTGAAATTTCATCAAGGGAGAAATTGTGTAGCTTTTGGTTTGCGATTCCTGCACACAACGGAAATGTGGAAATGATATTTTCGCAAATAGAAATTCAATGGTCCGATGAACGAAATATCTTGAATATAAAAACCATCAATTCCATAATGATGTGTAAATTCAACTTGAATTTAACATTTAAAAGTTTCTATGACATGATTAAAGATGAGGAAAAGTTGATTATATATTCTTCTGTAAACATATTAATTTGAATTTTAGAATATTAAAAAACCAAGTACCTACTGTTCGGTTTTTTTTTAGAAAATATCCCCCGTTTTAAACTCGTTTTATTCCGGATATTACCAAAAACATCTGGTCACCCTATTTTTTTTTTTTTTTTTTTTGGGTGGGGGGTGTTAATAGGAGTATGATGATTTACTCCAGGCATTTTCCACGCCCACACCAAATTGTATGATGAGAAGAGTACACGTGACGTATTGCTCCATGGCGCCTGTTTCACAATCCATGGTCTAAGAACATTGGGCGGGAAGACACTACTGCAAATCGACGTGGTGCGTTTGTAGATGCGATGTAGGATTTGTGGGCAGCATCATCTGTGCCATGAAAACCTATTCTGTGTAGCTTCCTGCGTATAGTTGACGCCTTATGGACACCTGGAGCCTCAATGTAATGTTTTACAAAATCAGAAGCAGTAGTTGAAAGCAGTTCTCTGAAAGGCCGTGTTTCTGTTTATTAAATGTGTCAACCAAACGGGATTCCCCAGAAAAAGTGAACATACAATCTAAGTACTGAAACTGGTAAGTCATCACTATCCTATTGTAGGACAGTGATGTTAATAAGAAAATGTAATTTCATGTAATGGAACTACACACTTACATGGTTCTCATGTGCAGGAGCGCTCAAATACGAGAACTATAGCATGTGAAAACAGAAAATTTATTAATTTATTTCTATACACTAATATGACTACAAAACTGCCCACTCTGAAAATTAGAGGTCTCTAGTGACACCATGGGTGACAGACAGCATATTATCCACGTTGTCTTCAAAATTTCTAGTTACTAATTATGAGGTAAACTTCATGAGATCCAACCTCTTTACTCTTTAAGATTTAATATTTGTATCCTCTAGTTCATGTCTTTCCTACCAGTAAAAATATAACTCCCTTGTAATTTTAGTGATCTCCTTCAGGGACTTATATACCTCAGTCAGGACCTCCTTTGACCAAATCAAGCTTTCTAGTCCGCACATTCTAAGGGGTTCTTCGTATGAACATCGATTATCACCCTCACAAACCTGATTATGCTGCTTTGAACTCTCTACAGAAGCTCTATTCTTTCTATAGTGTGGCCTGCAGACTGATATAAATTATTTTGGAGCGTTAAGGAAGATTAGAAACAGGAAGAACAGAAAAGATAGGGGTACCCGCATACTGATCCCTGAAGGATTCTACTTGATACACTAGTTCCCACTGAAGAATGTCCATTTATGATTACTCTGTTTCCTATCTTTTAGCCATTCTCTGGTGAGTGCACATGGAGTCCAGGCTTTCTTTCAAAGAAGTTGACTGTATCCTTTCTGGAGGTTAGTATTAGTATTAGTACTGATATTTAGTATTAGTATTAGTAACGGCCGCATGGTGCAAGAAAGCCTATGGCTTATGCTGCACCAGCCAAAAAAAAAAAAAAAATAAATAAAAAAATCCGAACAAAACAATGATAAAAACAAACAAAAAATAAAATAAAATAAATAAATAAATAAAATAAATAACTAAATAATAATAATTAATAAATAAAAAAAATAATAAATAAAATAAAATAAAAAATAAATAAAGTACTATCCAGATGACCTTTGGATTGTACTTCGGATGGTACTCTCACCAGGCGAGTTATCACCCATGAAGGCAACTTATTCCAGTAATTTATAACTCGCTGGCTAAAATAAAACTTCCTGCAGTCCAATCTAAACATTTCCCCCCCGTAACTTGAATTTATGTCCCCTAGTTCTAGCATCATTTATAATCTTGAAAATTTTGTCCTCATTCATTTTACTGATGCCTCTCAGAGCCTTAAACACCTCAATCAAATCTCCTCTAAGGTGTCTAGTTTCCAAACTCTGCAACCCACATATTCGAAGTCTTTCTTCATAAGGACGCCCTTTTGCCGATCTCACCAGGCGAGTTACCCTTCTTTGCACCCTTTCAAGAAGCTCGATGTCTTTCTTTAGGTGCGGTCTCCATACTTGAACACAGTATTCCAAGTGTGGTCTAACATAAGCCTTATATAATGGGATTATCACGTCCCTATCTCTACTTGCAAAACTTCGATAGATCATCGATAGGACACCATGGGGCCTTCCTTGCAACCTGTTTACAATGCTCAGAGAATTTCATGTCTGACCGTATCGTAACACCCAAGTCCCTTTCCTCCAGTACCGGGTTTAGTTGAACTCCACCAAGTGAATAAGTTTTTTTGGGATTACTGTTTCCCAGGTGTAATACTTTACACTTAGTTGGATTAAAGCACAGCTGCCATTTTTCTGACCATTCCTGAATTCTATCTAAGTCTCTCTGAAGAAGCTCAGCTTGACAGCGATCATTAACTACTCTACCAATTTTAACATCATCTGCAAATTTAGACATCACGCCCTCTATCCCTTCATCAATATCGTTTATGACAATTAAAAACAACAGTGTTCCTAATACTGATCCTTGGGGAACCCCACTTCTTACATCAACCCAATCTGAGGAATAGCCATTTATCACAACCCTCTGCCTCCTGCCCTGAAGCCATCCTTCTATCCATCTAAGGATTGTCCCAGTGATTCCAAGCTGTTCCAGCTTATAAAGCAACCGCTCATGTGGGACTGAGTCAAAAGCTTTGCTGAAATCTAAATAAACAATGTCGAAATTATTCCCTAAATCCAGCTCGTGAGTGACCCTTTCGAAATAGCGAACCAGATTTGTTAAACATGATTTTCCCTTTACCAAACCATGCTGAGTATCCTTGAGAATTTCAATTCGATCCAAATGATCCTGAATTCCACCCTTGATCATTGCCTCCATGATTTTCCCTACTACTGAAGTCAGACTGACAGGCCGATAATTTCCAACTTCACTTTTAGAGCCACCCTTATGTATGGGAGATACATTTGCACTTTTCCAATCCAAGGGAATCTCCCCAGAGTCTAGTGATGCTCGCATAATTAGCCTCAATGGTTCAATGCCGCCTCTCTTAAGATTATAGGGTATATTCCATCAACTCCAGGAGCCTTACTGGTCTGTAAGCTCGAAAGTTTTTTCATTAAATAATCTTGCGAAATTTCAATATCATTAATTACATATTTTTTAACTTCGCTCCCACAATTTCCCATTGCCACAAAAGGCTTTTCATTTGTAAATATCGATGCAAATAACTGTTGAGTTCATCTGCAACGGTAGCTGGTGTATTTAATACTGTCCCCTTTCCCTTACGTAAAGGTCCGATCTGGTTTGTCCTGCTCTTCTTGGCATTTATATATGTGAAGAATTCTTTATCCCCCCTCTTTGCTCTGTTTGCTAGTGATTTCTCATAAACTGCCTTTGCCTGTCGAACCTTTTCTGTGGCTCTATTACACATCACCTTGTGGCTGTTATAGGATTCAGTACTTTTTATTGCTCTGTAACCTTTCCATGCCACCTTTTCCTGCTCAAGTAATGCGGCAACTTCACTATTCATCCAACTTGGAACCCTTCTCGTGGAGTATTTTTTTAATGGTATATACGCATTCAAGGCATCTGTGATTAATGTTTTAAAAGCGTACCACAGTTCAATTGTATTCATTCTGTGCGCGATATCTACCCAGTTAATAGAGGCCATGTAGTACCTTAAGGCATCGTAATTTCCTTTTCTGAAATTAAAACCCATTCTTTGCCTTTTACTTCTGCTACCTCTCTCGTCATCATCCACCGTAGAACTCCGTGATCACTTCCTGCTACTGGTTCCTCTACTGTCAGCCCTGTTATGTCATCTGATTCATGTGTGATGATGAGGTCTAGGATATTCTTTTCTCTAGTACTTTCCCTGACATGTTGACACAAATAACAGTCATCTAGTTGATTTAAAAATTTTGTTCCCCATGTCGAGTTTCCTTCCCATTTACTCCAATCAATTAGAGGCAAATTGAAATCACCCATAATAAGGCATCGACGCTTACTTGCCCATTCCATTTGCATGTAGAGGCTTTTGTCATAATCTTCACAATCACCTGGTCTGTAGATTACTCCTACTCGCATTATACCTTTGTTTCCAACTATCTCACACCATACAGACTCTATACTAGCATGTGAAATGTCTGAATCCGGGAAAGCTATCGTCGCACTCAGGCTGCTTCTGATGAGAAGCATTATCCCACCACCCCTTCTATCTAACCTATCCTTCCTAAATACATTATACAAGCCGTACTGAACCTCATCATCCCCAATTTCCGGGTGTCTCTGTAAGCCCTATTATGTCCGCGTTACTTGTTTTAACCAGCAGATCGAATTCGCTCATTTTATTGACGACACTCCTAACGTTACTGTATAAACAATTAAGATTTCAAATTAAGGTTTCAACCAAGAGGGTAAGCTGTCGTGTAGTCAACTTAAATAATAGAAAGCCGACGGTTTTTTTTTTTTTTTTTTTTTTTCAATTTTATGAAAATCCCAGGCACAAGAAGTATTAGAAGCTATAACACGGTGCATGGATTGAAGGTGAGAAGATGAAAGAAGATACCTATTGTCATTAGACTTGAATTTCAGTAGGTTGCAATATTCAGGAAATATGTATGATATGTTGTTCCAGAAAACGGAAGTTGAAAGAATAAATGAGGAAGAAAAGTTGGTTCTGTGAGTTTGAAGCTGGACAGCAAAAGGATGCTGACTGGTTGCGGCAAGTGTTCGGAATGGTTTGGAAGCGAGAGCGGGAATTATAAAACACAATTCAGAAGAACCGTGCCCATGGAAGTATCTATAGAAAAGGCATGCAATAGAAACAGAACGTCTATGAGACAGAGTGGAGAGACTCAGAGATGAGTCATTAATTAAAATAACTGTCCTCTTTTGAATGGAATCTAGAAACATGAGAGAGGTTTTTGAGGGCACCACCCCAGATTTGCCATGAGGGTGGTGCCCTCAGATTTGCCAATAAAGTCGGCGAAAGAGAAAACCCAGTTTTTCAGATGCAGATGAAGCAATATTTGTGATGTGCTTATGCCTAAAGCGATTAGAAGTCAGGGTAATATCCAATAGAGATAAAAGATCTTGCCTAGAAAGGACTGAAATCAACTAAGTTATATTTGCCCCACTGCAGAAGGATCTGGAAATCAGCATTTAAGGAATTGGTAGTGGATATTCGAGAAGTTGAAGCTGTTTGAGCAGGGCAAGGTTTCTCAAACTGGAAGGTGAAATACAATGTGCTATCATCAGCTAAATTTTGGATAGTATTTCCGGTCAATGAAAGCAGGTCATTAATATACAAGAGGAAAAAAGTGGGAGAAAGAACTGAACCTTGTGGGGAAACCAGCATTATGGAGAAATTAGAAGACAGAGAACAGTCTACCTTCATCCGTAATAAGGGGTCAGAGAGAAAACTGGATACCCAATTACAAAAAAACAGTTGGCAAACCATAAGGTTCCATCAGCGTTTTGACTCCTAGGTAGCAAGCGTAGCTTGACATACCTGAGAGACTTGTCTGTGACACCTTCAAGAACCAATATTACTGTCCAATTTACAAATTATAGTACAATCCATGCTTCTACACATAAAAATAGTATGTGGCAACATTGCTTGTACTCTACTTTGCAAAGTGCACTGCATACATGAGCTTTCTATAAACCAATGTGACGCCGTGAAGTGAGTGAGCTTCACGGCGTCACATTCGATATTTAATTTAATCTTTATGATCCTCCAATTAGTTGTTATGACGAAGCCATAAAGCAGTTGGATGCAAGAAACGACTTTGCCAGGGCAGGTCATGGGGTTTTGTCAATGATATATAGGAATTTTGCTAGCAGGGAAAAGGAGGTGATTATCCCTCTGTATAAGGCAATGGTCAGGCCACGCCTTGAGTACTGCGTACAGGTCTGGAGGCCTCATTTTAGGAAGGATGTAGATTTGCTTGAGCGAGTACAGAGAAGGGCAACAAGATTGGTGAGGGGAATGAAGGGATCCTGTTATCAAGAGAGGCTTAAGTTCTGCAAATTGCAGTGGCTGGAGACTAGGCACCTGCGCGGTGATCTGATTGAGGTGTATAAGGCCTTGAATGGGTTGAGCACGCTGAATTCTGATGGGATCCTTCCACTTGTTCAGATTACGAACCTAAGGGGGCATAAATTCAAATTAAGAAAAGACAGATGTAGATTGGATGTGCGGAAATTTGCCTTTAGCCAGCGGGTGGTTAATTGCTGGAACAAACTTCCATCTGTCGTTGTGGAAGTTGATAGGTTGAATAAATTTAAGGAGGAACTGGACAGGCATTTGGAGGGAATGGTGTGATTTTTTTTTTTTTTTTTTTTTTGGCTGATGCTGCATAAGCTCATACATTTGCTTTCTTGCATCACATGCCACTACTACTACTACTACTACTACTACTACTACAATATTTAACTTAGCCTCAATAAAGCTTTTTATATACGGTTCGGCACGACAGGCTGATATACAAAACTAGAGCAAAGTGCTAAGATCTTACTAAGCTACTATCAGCTAAGATCTTACTGCTAAGATCCTTCGATTATAAGGTTTAGCAAGATTAAGACGGTCTACATTGGTAAGGAAGATGGTGAGTACCTCTGATGGACTTCTATCTTCTTGCGATCACGGAGTCTTCGGTTATGCACGTATGTAATGTCTCTAAACGGCGTGCGTTCTGTGGTCAATTTGCTGGACAAAAAATCCGACTTTCCGGGAGGAAAATCATGGTAGGCCTTAAAAATTGCTCTCGTCATTGGTGGTCTTTTCCACCCGGTGTGGGGTGGAACGGCGATTCTGCCAACATGCTACCCACGAGGGTGTTCGTGGGTAATATGTAAACAATATTCTAATAATAATAATAATAATAATTCCAAAAATAAGTTAAATAATTTCCTCGTTAAATTTTTCGTCTTGAAGCCTTATAAAAAAGTTTTGTGTAAAATATTATAAATCTGTTTATTGATGGCAGATTTTAGCCCAACTGGCACCCAGCTGTGGCCAAAGTTCTTTAACTTGACAGTAGCCATTTAAACCTTTTCGAATATTAATGTAGGTGGTACAAGACGATGCTAATCCTTGAGATATAATTTCTACAGACAGAATGGAATCTCTCTCAGTGGAGAGATTTCTTGGAGATTTTACATTCATGATTAACGTCAGCCCCTCTTGGTGATGTAGTGATTATTGAAGGCAACCCTTAGAGATGGCTTCTGTTTGGTCACATTTCTCCAGGAGCACACAGGAAACTACCTAATAACAAGGTACTTCAGTAATTAGAGACACGGCTAGAGAAAAAAAACGAATCAAGTCGGTCGCTTCGAGAGCTTCCCCGCTGCGATCTCAACTTGGATGCAGTAATTGGATTTCTGATAATTATCTTCCGGTATCGCTATATGGCTTCAAGGTAGGCCACGTATGGAGCTAACAGATAAGTGCCTTGTCTACTGTCTACCGAGACAGAGAGAGAGAGAGAGAGAGAGAGAGAGAGAGAGAGAGAGAGAGAGAGAGAGAGATACGATTTCTTTCTGGGGAGAGGGTTGATTTTCGAGATGCATAAGACCGACAACGGGAACTTATCGGACAAAAGGTCAACCACAAACATCAAATGAATTTTAAAGGGATTGTGTTCGGATAAACGAATTTGTAATCTCTAAATAACTGGAGCAGTATTTCTAAACGTTTTCGACAAAGTGAGTACCCGTTTAATGACTGTCATGTGAACTAACAGCTTCACCATCAATACTTTTACCTCTTACTCTAAGTGGTACTGCTTACCTATTATAGCATCATTTCATGTAATGCCTATTTAATTAGCGCTACCTCTGAGGACATTTCAATCATTGATTTCGCTTATCTCGTTTATTCAATCGTGCTCAAATAGACGAGCAACACGATTGGTTGTCGTAAATATCGCAAAGGAGTGGAATCCGTACAAATTCCACATCTAACTGCATTTCCCTCCCAGTTCTACAACACTTCGGACCTGCCTGCCTTTCCAGTTTGACAGGGAGCGCTTTGGGCGGTAATCTGACCTTGTGAAAGGGGTGGGGGAAACGGGGGACAGGTCTTGATTATGTACCTCTGGGAGTAGAACGGAATAAAAACAACTTGTCCCACGACGTGGCTGTTCTAAGAATACGAATATCGAGTTAGCCCCCAGGTGTGTAAGCATTTCAAGATCGACGTTCCCTCTTGTGCTCACTGCCACACGTACACACAAGCACGCACGCACATGCACACATACTGATAATGAAGAGAATGAAATGGCCGCAGTAGAGGAGGAGACACTGATTAGTCTGAGGCGGTGCTAATGAAATTTTCTCTCGGGGGTCTCATTTCTCTTCAAATATGTTATCCATATGAGTGAAGTAGTACGCAATACAATAATAAAAACAGAGCCAGTGCTTCAACAGCTACACAGCATTCTAGGAAAGAAAAGTGAACAACCTCTTATTTACTTTGAATTGTCTGACTCTACCCATTAACTGACTACAATAGCAAATTCTGATGTACACTGCACCTTCAAAATACAATGAAAGAAACTGGATATCGGCATGTTTCAAAAAACCCAGGTCGGAGGTATTTTGGTCCATTCCTCCTTCACAACACAGCAGTCATTTCAGCCACTGAATTAACTGCTGTGTTAATGTTGAGATTTTGGGCAGGCCAATGAAGCTTCTGCACCCTTATGTCTTCAATCAAGCTCCTAGTGGCTTGATTTGAAGACATCGTACATTGCCATGTTGAAACAGAAAATGGCTCTTGCCACACTGCCACCAAAGTGTAATAAGATCTGAATTAATCAAAATATCAGTTGAATCACAACCAGTAAGCCCAAACCGGAGAAAGGGAAATGACGTTCCCCGAGCATCCGGACCCAAGCATGGCCATCATATCGGAAAACCGTATACCACGATTCATCACTCCAAAACCTATTTTTCGGTGAGCACATCATGCTGTGCCTATTGATTTAGTTTAGTAAGCAAACAACTGTTTCTCTACAATTCATAACAATGCAACTAACTCTCTCATCGTATAGTCCTATTACTAGTATCAATTTTATGGTCTTCCTTAACGCCTAGTCGACAGCACTCAATGAGGATTTGCGGTATTTACATACCACTCTTCTCAATGCCCTTCGGTCTCTTTCCACCAATTTCTGCTGTGTACCCAAATTTTTCGCAGCTCCAGAGCACGAATGGTTGCTACTACAGCAGCGATGTACACGTGATTGATTGACCTTGATTGACCGGAGTTCAAGCCTGTGACTGCTGAATACGATGCTGTTTCTTGTATTCTTTAATCTTGTGAACTCCTCTGACCGTTTGGTCGTCCCAGAGTATAAACAGAAAATTTATTTATGTTGTTACTACATTCGCAACTGTAGTAGCACCATTTACTACGTCACCCACCATTGATCTAGGGCGTTGCAGTTTTGCTGCAATGGCATGAACAGATTGTTTGTGCCTTTGCCCCATTACAAGTCGCTGAGCTGAACGCTTCGAGCTATTTACTATATTTGGTTGATGTTTACTTCTAGCGTGAACGCAGTTGCTTTTATATCTATTCCTGACACGTGGATTGCAGGTATTGCACATTTTCGCCAAATTCTTTTGGTAAGACAGTGTACACTGAGTGAGAGAAAGAAATCATGGGATACCTACCTAGTAACAAGTAGGCTCACCTTCCGCCCGGATAAGGGAAGTCACGCGGCGAGGCATTGGGACCACTAGTTCAGGAAAGCGTTCCACAAGTATTTCCATCCATGTTTGCTGCACCGTTGTCCACAATTCCGTCGCATTCTTGGGTGGAGGATCCAAAGCTCGAACGGATCTTTCCACAGCATTCCAAAGATTCTCCACAAGGTTCATGTCCGGTGAATGGGAAGATCATTCCATGGTGGTAAAATCTGCGAAATGCTTTTCGAACCATGTTCTAGTCGCCACGGCTCTGTGGGAGGCACATTTTTCTGCTGGAAGAGTCCATTGCCCTGTGGTTGCATGATGACCATCAAGGGATGCAGATGGTCTGCAAGAATTGACACGTAACCTGGACTGTTCAGAGATGCGTCTAGACGTGCCAGAGTTCCCAATGTGTGCCAGTTGAACACGGCCCCAGACCATTACCGACCGTACACCTGCCTGAACAATTCCTTATTGACATCATGGGTACATAGCTTCGTGCGGTTTAAGCCAGATAAGCACCCTCCAGTCCGCTCGAAATAACTGGAAAGGAGACTCATCAGAGCCGTCTCCAATCATCCAAGGTCCAGTGCCGATGTTCTTTCTGCCAGTTGAGGCGTAGAGTCCTGTGTCGTGGTGTTAGCAATGGGACTCTGGTGGGTCGACGACTCACATAACCTATTGCTGCTAATAATCGCTTGATGGTCTTGGTCTTGGAGACGTTTCTGGCATCTCCCTCGTTGAAGTCAGCGGTGATTTGTATCACTGTCGCTCTCTGGTTGGCTCTTCTGGTGGGGCTGTCCCCACTGACCTTCTTCTGATTGTCTTCTCTATGGGCTCCATATTTCTATTTGTTCCCCCAGCCTTCAATATTTGCCCCTGCTCATACCCAAACTGCCATTCGTGTCTAATCTAATTTCGACTTAATTTTAACTTAATGTCTAATTCAACCTTTATCACAACTAAACTTAAACTTAGTCCAAATTCTAAAGTCTTAACATTATATGGCTGGTTGGGTTTTTTTATTTATTTATTTTTGTTTTTTTTTTTTAATAGGCCCCAGCCACTGAAATCTTTGTAAATTAGGTGGTAGGACGCGCCAGAGTACTCCTCTACTGCGATCCCTCTATGCCTGACCTGCCTCCTCGGGGAAAAGTGTGGGCAACGGGGGGATCCCACTAGGGGCCCAACGGATAAAAGGTCAGAGGAACAACATAACATGACATTACACTACAGAACCAGACACACTTTTAAAAATCTCTGGCCTTCCCAGAGTTCTGTGTTACACAAACAGAGCACACAACGCGGAGATGGGAGAAACCCTTGGGGCCGTTAGACACTAAACGCTTTACATTTCTCTCGTTGGCAGAAACAATGCGAGACAGACGTCGATGACCACGCTCATCCACCACCTTTCTCCACCACAGCACTATCCACGATGAGATATTATTCCGGAAATGGTGTATTCCCCATACAATGTTGATACTGTCAAACGGGGATAGTGCAATTTCTGTACCACCTCCGCGATAGAGTGACCCATGCGTCGGGCACCCACTATCATCCCTCTTTCAAAGTCGGTTAACTCATGACGTTTATCCATACTGACATCGAATTACCGTCTACGTGAATACAGCGATGCAGTGTGCCTACATCGTCCAATAGCGAGAGGGGTGACAGCGTTGCGTTGCCTAGCAACCAGGTATCCCATGAATTCTGTCCTTTTAGTGTACACTAGCTACTACTGATATTTCACACACCTCGCATGCGAAATATTCTCTTCCTTGTCTATACGTCAGATGAATAAATGACGCAGTTCCATAAAATAATTAATGTGACACCAGACTGTGCTAGTTCCTGTTCGCTGATATGCTGCCAACTTTAAGTGTATTCAAGTTTTTTCGTGTCTGAAAACACAAAGACAAAACATTTTAAATAAATCCTACAATGGTTTTTGCAAACTACGTTGAGGTTCAGATGAATATGAGATTCAAATAAATACGACTTTTGTTGAATTTCTATTCAACAACTAAGAGATCAAGCAGGCATACTGTGAGTAGATAATATCGTCAAGGATGACCGATTTGATTTATATTTTGAACAAGGACTTCATCCCTGAAAGAAACAAACCAACCATGGAATACACGCAGTTTACAGATATTATATACTGACGCCTCGTGACCTTAGCTGCCGCGGAACTTACTCTAACCAAAGCAAGCCAACCCAACTGTTTGAACAATTTATGGTTCTCGAATTTCCTCTCAGTGTATAAAAGCCCATAAGGGTTTCTTTCCTGCTAGCCACTATGGCCAGAAGAAATGCGAGTTGATTAAAATGGCATGCATGCATGCATCTTACCTCTTATAATGTGGAGTTATGTTATTTTGCATTTATAGGGCGTGGTAAGCATACGAAAACAACACAATAATGATTAATTGGCAATGTCCGCCATGGGAAATACCCCGCCTTATACTGTAGATGTGTAAGTAGCCTGAGGAATGGAAAAGACAAAAGTCTCATCGACTTGCAGATATCTTTCTGAACAGTTGTTACAAAATATACACGAATGGACCACAATTCGGAAAAGTCAGATTCGTAGTCATCGTGATGATGAATTCGCAGAAATGAAGGGAATTTCATTGATCAAAGAAATGAAGTTGCACAGGATGGGAAATAACGAGACAATTTTGTTAGGTTTGCTTGCTCCAAACTTTCCTGAACACTACAAAGAACTGTTTGCAAGACTAAAGGAGAAACTTCCCATATATCTTAATTAGCAGCTCTTTTGTAGAATTCTATGGCCAGGTGACGGGGAGGAGGAGGAAAAATTTCTTCATTCCATGATCTTGTAGTTTCGGTCACCCCAAGGTCGCACACATGAGAAAAGCGTCAATTAACCAGTCACGCTATGCACTCAGTGAAAGCCTTTCTAACAATAACTGAACCTACACACTTTCTATGTGGGTGATTAGAACTTGCCAAGAAACGCAACTAGTAACCCCAAGATACCCCCGCCGAGCTATGATACAACCTGCTCCTGTTAACCGTTTGTTGCTTCTCGACTGAACTCGTGGAGGAATGCGGTTTGGATTCCATCTACGCCTCAAAGCGAAGTACTAAGGCTTCGGAAAAAGGACGTCATACAACAGTGGAAGGACAAAATTTATAATAATATAATTTCTAGTCGTTATTTTTAAGGACAGGCACAACACAAACGAATTCACCAATTCTTTGCTCTCGCATATAGCGCAGTGGATAATGTCTCTGCAATCTAACACCGCATCGAAAAACTCTGGATTCTCAATTGAAGTCGAGGGATACTTCCTATTGGGAACGAAAGCATCCTTTGTCGGCGTTTTCCCACCGAGGCCGAATTAGAATGTCTGCGATGAGAATTCTATGGTGTTCCACCCTCCCCAACCGGAAATTCAAGTTTTTTATCGCACAAAACTGGCAACCCAAACATAACATCTTCTTCTTGGCCATTACTGTCCCACTGATGGGCAAAGGTCTCTCCCAAAATCTTCCATCTTTTTCTGTCCAGTGTCGTGGTTGGCCAGTTTCCTCCTTCAAATTCCTCAATTCGTCGCACCATCTCCTTTTTTGTCGACCTCTGTTTCTATATCCTTCCAGTGGTATCCATTCAGTTGCTGCTTTACTCCATCTATTATCCTCATAATATGACCTGCCCATTTCCACTTTAGATGTTTTGCTTCCACTATAACGTCCTTCATACCAGTTCTCTCAGTAATTCCTCATTTCTAACTTTATCTTTGCGTGACAAGCCCAACATGTTTTTTTCCATTGCTCTTTGTCCTACTTGTAATTTTCTTTCTTGCACCTTAGTAAGAGACCAGGTTTGTGCTCCGTAGGTAAATATAGGATTTATAGATGTATTTAAGAGCTCTCTTTTTAGACAAACTGGCAATTCTCCCTTCATGTAGTCCCCAAGCATCCAATATTTTTTACAGCCGTTTTTCAACCTCATATTGGTATCATGTGTCTGGCGATCGTGAAAAGATAGAATTTACCCCAGATACGTGAACTGATTAAATTCGAGAGGTGTGTTCGAGATTTATAATGGGATACCTTTATGGATACCTTCATGTTTTAAAGAACCTTTGATAAAAAATTAAAATACGTATCGGTCCATCATTGATCTTAATTACACGCTGGATCCTCGTGTATAGAGTCCGGCCGATTTTCAATAAAAGGAAGACGGTGTTTTCGTCCGTTCCTCCTTCAACATAGTGATCAATTCAGCTATTAATTGTGGACATTATCCTGGTCAGAAGCCGTTCAAGTTCATCCCAAAAGTATTCAGTGGTCGGAACTCTGGAGAGGCCAATGAAGCCTTAGTAGGCTGGCGCACTATGATCTCCGTTGTCAATGCGCCAATAAACAACAAAACAAACAAACAAACAAACTTAGTAGGCGCATGTCAAACCAAGTGACAGGTTCTGCAATATGACATGGCATTGTCATGTTGAAACAGAAAAATTACCTTCCCCATATCCTCGTGAGTAGCACAGTTCCTCCGTCCTCCCCGCACCGTGTGGAAAAGACCTGAGTTTGAATCCCGTCAATAACGCAAGGAATTTTTGAGTTTTTAGCGTTTTTTTCTCCCTGAAACTCGAGGTTTTCGTCAGCAAAACAGCAAATCGGCCACAGAACACACTCAATTTACTGATATATATATATATATACGGCGCAATATGGCCTAAATGCTGAAATGTCTAAAACCCTACAACAGCCAGCCAGTCTTCCTCATATTGCAATCACAGTGTAGGGAGGATGAAATTGTCTAAAATACGAATGTACCGCATGGAATTCAGAACGGCAACCAATAATTCGAGCCCAAACCCCGAGAAAGTGCACGTCCGCCAAACTTCATGGTTTGGGACGACACAAATAAAATTCTGCAGCGTCCGCCAGACCCAAATACGGATATCAGATCGGAACAGCGTGTACTCTGATTGGTCTCCCCTCCCCCCATTAATATAGCTTTCCAACGTTCCAGGGGCGAAAATGATGGGCTGTGTACCGTTCTAGTTGACACGTGAATATTTCGTAAAATCCGATTTCACGCAGCTCCCTACGTATCAACCTTCTATATAAGTATCTGTGGTGCCACTGAACAGATTCGTTACAGATTGATGGATCCACGTACTGCCACTCATTCGAGAGCTGTCTCATTTCATTCCATCAGTTTCTGCGGTCTAAACGTTTCCGGTCTGTAGTAGAATCAGAAAGTTTCCATTTGGTGATAACGTCGGCTACCGTTGATCTCTGGTGCTAACCCCTCCCCCAACCTGGTGGTTGGGGACTCAGCACTTTTACTGGTTTAGCTATTTTCATAGTTTTTACGAGTTCGTTTGTAGAATATTACGAATGTTTTGCAAACACCTAGTATAATCCCGACCGGTGAATAAACTGTTTAATTGCAGACAATGCGAAAGATTAAAAATAAATATCCAGGTGTATATAATGGACATGTCGGAATGGCTCTCAGCTAGCGTGTCTCTCGCGTGGTTGTCATCTGTCTCGCCAAGAGACTGGTTATACATCACATGGTTCTGGGGGATCGGCAAACATTCATCCTCCACAAACACACACGCGCGCGAGTGCCAGTGTACGTTACCCAGTAACCAACAGAAATCTTGTGTAATCTTCGGAAAGGTAGTATTTTTAAAGGTGTGACTGAATGTGCGTGTAACCATATAAATATTACGAAATCCCGTTTGTCTGAGCGTCACAATATTTATGTGTGTGTTGTTCCTCCACATGAGACGCGTATTATTGAAAGTTGATGCGTAATATAGTTTCTCTTGGGTTTAATTTGTGTTGATTTTCTAGCGCTTGAGTTGATTTTCTGTTATAAAAAGATAACAACGAGTTAACCTGTAGCTGGCGGATACCAGCACTAATAACGAAGTTACTAAAACCATCCTCCACCAAGTACTAGGCTACCAGATACACATTACACCCAACCAACCTCTAAATATTTCAGAGATTCTTGATTTGTTGATAGGAGAAGGCTACTTCAGCTTCAAAATAGCCTACATAAACAAAACAAAGTCTAAGCATAGGTAATCCACCCTCCCCACTACTGGTAGAGATTTTTATGAAATCTTTTGAAAAAAGACCATAGAAAATGCTACCTTTAAACCTAAAATTTGGATTAGCTATATAGATGATGTCCTTACCATTTGGCCACACGGCATGTCCTTACCATTTGGCAACATCACTACGCAAATTTATAGGTTTCTAAAAATTTGCGTAGTGATGTTGGTTTTATCTTCCCGTTCTCGTCCAACCATCCCTTAAACACAAAAATAAGTGCCCCGAAGGGCTTCATCCTGAGGGCCTGCAGCCTCTGCAAGGGCCAAGTTCCAAGGGGCGAAATCATCCAGATATATACATTTTCAGAAACTGTGGATATCCACGTATACTCATATCGAAAACAATAAAATGCACAATAGAAAAATTCTCCAATAATAATCCTGACGAATATAGAGTTCATCACCATCCCCTATGCACCACGTATCAGGCGAAAAAATAGCTCAAACAGCTAAAAAATATAACATTTTTATAAGCTATACATGCACAACAACGTTAAAAGACATTGAAAATTTCCATCTCGACCCCTCTGTTCAAGACCCTCACAACAAAAAATCCTATATACCGGTTACAATGTAGAGATTGTCCTAAAGCTTATATAGGACAAAGTGATAACTCATAGTCAGATTAAATAACACAAAGGCAGAGTAACAAATTCAGATACAGCTTCCATACAAGGACAGAGGACCACAAATGGACATTTTCCGAAACATCAGTACTGGCTACAGATTCTATAAAGAAGCCTTACCGATAGGAGCTGCGCATAACATTAACCGAAACAAGCCAAACTATTATTTTTAGGCCACCCGAATAATTAAATTCATCTGCCGTGCTGTGTGTCTTATGTGTGTTAATTGCGTGTGTTTTATGGTCGATTTGTCTGTTTTGCTGGACGAAAAAACCATGCTAATATCGCCTGAGGCCGACTAACTCAACCACATTGTGAAAAAGCCCATTAAAATTCCTTACGTCATCGATAGAACTCGAATTCGAACTCAGGTCTTCTCCACACGCTGCGGGGAGGACGTCAATTCTACCAACTGTGCTACGCACAAGGACAAGAATAGAGTCAACCAAAATAAAAATAGATCTACACTTCTTCAATCAACCCTCTAGCCAAATGACCTCCCACAACTAAGAAGCACTACATCCTATGTCAATCCCTACCAACCACCTTAAAAACAGAAGACTTTAACTAGTAAAGTTTTCCAACAGAATAATTCCGTTTATTACTTAAAAATTTACACTTATCCCTATTTTAATTTAAAATAATATAATTTTTTTTCAGTACCATATATCCATAAAAGTGTAATAATCCCCCATTTTCACTAGGCCAATATTTGCACTAATATTACCCTCAAGGCAGAAATAAATCCTGGCATCGAAACTATACAGATAATCCCTTGGATTTTTGTCTACCAAACCACTGGGAATGAGATTAAGAAAACCATATACAGTATATGGTTTTCTTAATTATAAACAAGTCAATAAGTCCTTGGGACCTAAGTGACCTTTTGTGACGGGGATATTGCAAAGAAGATTGGCTCCTGGATTGATGTGGATTGAATCGAAAAGCCAAATCAACGAGAAGCAGTGACTTCGAACTTTTGCAAATTTCAAATTTTGAAAATGGGCCAATGTTCATGCTGTCTTTCAGTTTACTTGGTCCAGAACCTCAATGTGTGGATATTTAAGGTATGCTTCATTAATTAAATTAATTTCGCTATAGACGCCTCGAGAAACTAACACATTGGGAAAGTGTAGTTATTGAGTATGGTCTAAACATAAGTAGCCAAAAAAAGCAAAGAGACAGTGATGGACAGAGTGGAAGAAGTGAGTGTAAAAGGGATAAAATTAGGGAATGAAATGTTGGAAGTGGTGAACAATTTTAAGTACCTAGGGAGTGTATTAACAAAGGATGACAGCCTAGATATTAGTATTACTATTAGTATTAGTAACGGCCGTATGGTGCAAGAAAGCCTATGGCTTATGCTGCACCAGCCAAAAAAAAAAAAAAAAAAAATCCGAACAAAACAATGATAAAAACAAAAATTAAATAAATAAATAAATAATAATAATTAATAAATAAATAAAAATAATAAAATGAAATTAAAAATTAAATAAAAAGGAAATTAATCCTATCATCCTATGCGCTTCCCTTACCCGAAAGTACTATCCAGATGACCTTTGAATTTCCCCAAACTGTCGGCCTCTACCACCCATGAAGGCAACTTATTCCAGTAATTTATAACTCGCTGGCTAAAATAAAACTTCCTGCAGTCCAATCTAAACATTTCCCCGCGTAACTTGAATTTATGTCCCCTAGTTCTAGCATCATTTATAATCTTGAAAATTTTGTCCTCATTCATTTTACTGATGCCTCTCAGAGCCTTAAACACCTCAATCAAATCTCCTCTAAGGTGTCTAGTTTCCAAACTCTGCAACCCACATATTCGAAGTCTTTCTTCATAAGGACGCCCTTTTGCCGATCTCACCAGGCGAGTTACCCTTCTTTGCACCCTTTCAAGAAGCTCGATGTCTTTCTTTAGGTGCGGTCTCCATACTTGAACACAGTATTCCAAGTGTGGTCTAACATAGGCCTTATATAATGGGATTATCACGTCCCTATCTCTACTTGCAAAAGTTCGATAGATCATCGATAGGACACCATGGGCCTTCCTTGCAACCTGTTTACAATGCTCAGAGAATTTCATGTCTGACCGTATCGTAACACCCAAGTCCCTTTCCTCCAGTACTGGGTTTAGTTGAACTCCACCAAGTGAATAAGTTATTTTGGGATTACTGTTTCCCAGGTGTAATACCTTACACTTTGTTGGATTAAAGCACAGCTGCCATTTTTCTGACCATTCTTGAAGTCTATCTTGGTCTCTCTGAAGAAGCTCAGCTTGACAGTGATCATTAACTACTCTACCAATTTTAACATCATCTGCAAATTTAGACATCACGCCCTCTATCCCTTCATCAATGTCGTTTATGAAAATTAAAAACAACAGTGGTCCTAATACTGATCCTTGGGGAACCCCACTTCTTACATCAACCCAATCTGAGGAATAGCCATTTATCACAACCCTCTGCCTCTGGATATCCATCTAAGGATTTTCCCAGTGATTCCAACCTGTTCCAGCTTATAAAGCAACCGCTCATGTGGGACTGAGTCAAAAGCTTTGCTGAAATCTAAATAAACAATGTCGAAATTATTCCCTAAATCCAGCTCGTGAGTGACCCTTTCGAAATAGCGAACCAGATTTGTTAAACATGATTTTCCCTTTACAAAACCATGCTGAGTATCCTTGAGAATTTCAATTCGATCCAAATGATCCTGAATTCCACCCTTGATCAATGCCTCCATGATTTTCCCTACTACTGAAGTCAGACTGACAGGTCGATAATTTCCCACTTCACTTTTAGAGCCACCCTTATGTATGGGAGATACATTTGCACTTTTCCAATCCAAGGGAATCTCCCCAGAGTCTAGTGATGCTCGCATAACCAGCCTCAGTGGTTCAATGCACTCGCTTGCCGCCTCTCTCAAGATTATAGGGTATATTCCATCAACTCCAGGAGCCTTACTAGTCTGTAGGCTTGAAAGATTTTTCATTAAATAATCTTGCGAAATTTCAATATCATTAATTACATATTTTTTAACTTCGCTCCCACAATTTCCCATTGCCACAAAAGGCTTTTCATTTGTAAATATCGATGCAAAATAACTGTTGAGTTCATCTGCAACGGCAGCTGGTGTATTTATTACTATCCCCTTTCCCTTACGTAGAGGTCCGATCTGGTTTGTCCTGCTCTTCTTGGCATTTATATATGTGAAGAATTCTTTATCCCCCCTCTTTGCTCTGTTTGCTAGTGATTTCTCATAAACTGCCTTTGCCTGTCGAACCTTTTCTGTGGCTCTATTACACATCACCTTGTAGCTGTTATAGGCTTCAGTACTTTTTATTACTCTGTAACGTTTCCATGCCACCTTTTTCTGCTCAAGTAATGTGGCAACTTCACTATTCATCCAACTTGGAACCCTTCTCGTGGAGTATTTTTTTAATGGTATATATGCATTCAAGGCATCGGTGATTAATGTTTTAAAAGCGTACCACAGTTCAAATGTATTCATTCTCTGCGCGATATCTACCCAGTTAATAGAGGCCATGTAGTACCTTAAGGCATCGTAATTTCCTTTTCTGAAATTAAAACCCATTCCTTTGCCTTTTACTTCTGCTACCTCTCTCGTCATCATCCACCGTAGAACTCCGTGATCACTTCCTGCTACTGGTTCCTCTACTGTCAGCCCTGTTATGTCATCTGATTCATGTGTGATGATGAGGTCTAGGATATTCTTTTCTCTAGTACTTTCCCTGACATGTTGATACAAATAACAGTCATCTAGTTGATTTAAGAATTTTGTTCCCCATGTCGAGTTTCCTTCCCATTTACTCCAATCAATTAGAGGCAAATTGAAATCACCCATAATAAGGCATTGACGCTTACTTGCCCATTCCATTTGCATGTAGAGGCTTTTGTCATAGTCTTCACAATCACCTGGTCTGTAGATTACGCCTACTCGCATTGTACCTTTGTTTCCAACTATCTCACACCATACAGACTCTATACTAGCATGTGAAATGTCTGAATCTGAATATGGAAATAACAAGGAGAATAGCAGCTAGTCAGTTTCTTCTGTAACATTAACAGCATGTTAAGGGCTAGAGAAGTTCAAATGAAGTGTAAAAAGCTAATAAATAGGGCATATTTTGTCCCTATTGAGAAGGGGAGGATGAATAAAAAGGATACATTAGAATGAACTTGGGAACAGAAAGTTTGAGGGAGAAGATGACTGCATCACGTTTGGATGGTTTGGACACAAAGAGAATGAACTTGAAGAAAATACCAAGAAGAATGTTTGAGATGAAAATGGACAAGAAGAAGCAAGGAAGACCCTGGAAAAGAAGGAGAAATCAGATTAGGGAAGATGTGGAAACGAAGGGAATGGAGTGGGAGAGAATGACAGAAGATAAGATTTGGAAAGGTAGCAAAAGATGGAAGGCTTTGGTTCACTTGACCCAACCCTAGGTCGGAACAGCAAGGGAGATACAGATGCAGATAGATACCTCGAAGCGGTTCTCACATAAGTTTACTGGAGTTCTATCCCATCTTTCAGAGTGGGATTAAATCAGATTCTGAATTCCTCTTAACAGTACGAAATCGAAATCAATGTTAAACCCCGCTTCGTGATAAGCAAAAACAACAAGACGGATTTTTCCCATACTCTATCATACGTTATTAATGATTTTAAAATTAACATTATACCATTCCAGACCGATCCCAATGACTATTGAGAAACTGCTATTTAAATCCAGAGATGGCTACATGTAATGTGCCTTCGACATATGGGATAATACCATCAGCTGTTTCGTTCTGTGTGTGTGATCTTCAATTACTTCTGTTCCACATCGTTTGCATGCCTCAGCCGGCAGGTGTTTTTCAACAAACTCTACGTGATTGTGCCGATATCGCTGGTGGCCACGGATTGAGCCCACCCTAATTACAAGCTGCGCAGTAATATTAGTCGGTTAACTTTTAAGTGCAGCATCGCAGCGAAATTACGATGCGAGAGCAATATTTCTGGGTGTAGCGAGGGCTTGAGAAATTGCCGCGCGACCAGTTCGGCGAGATGCGCACTAATTCAACTCATCGCAATCTCCGTAAAGGCCTAAATGGGTTACCATGGAAATGTTCCGTCTCTTAATGCGATTTGCTAACAGCGGCCGGAACAATGTAGCTATTGTTTAGGGCTGTCGGCAGCCACGTGCCGGTAGAGTGGATCTTAATAACAGGTGAGATGGCGGGGTTGATAAACTTCAATCACGAAGGACTGGGATTCCTGGCGAATTGCAGCAATTGATGAAGCCGCATCGGCGAGACTGTTTCTAAACAGACCCGTGCGACTGGCTTTTCGAATGTCACTACACGTGTGACGTCACTGTAATAATCCCTTATCTGAGTACGTGCGTCACCTCCATCGATCATCGTGTCGTGTTCGGTCATATTTAACTGTCCGTTCAATGTCAGGTGATGCTGGAGCATCATTACGCTTGAAATGCCGATACACGTTTAGACGCTAACCCGGGCTACGAGTCACGTGATGTTCTGCGTCAAGAACAGGCGTAACGAACAATGTCTGCTTCGGTAATTAAATACACACGGGTGATCGGTCTTCCTTAGTGTCCGATTTGTTTAGTGAATTATTTCTAACGCTTATATTTACTTCAGTCCAATGTAAATTTACATAAACGTCGATTGAGCGAGTAAGATTGGACGATTTAACTTTAGTTACATTTCCATTAAAGGGGCCGTACCACAATGATAATTTGCATTGGCATGCTGCCGAAAACGACACCAACTCTAGGCCCAATCTGGCCCATGGTATAATAAAACCACAATAACGGTTGTGAGCTCTGACACCTGTAGTTAGACACTACCAAATCTCTAAAGCCCTCGTGGGTAGCACTGTTGGTAGAATCACCGTCCTCCCCGACTGGTAGAAAAGGCCTGAGTTCGAGTTCCGTCGATTACGGGAGGAATTTTCATGGGCCTTTTTCACAACGTAGCTGAGTTAGTCGATCTCAGAAGAGTGTAGCACGGCTTTCTCCCGGAAATTCTGGTTTTCGTCCAGAAACAGAAAATCGACCACAAAACACACACAATTTACAGAGAGTATACACAGAGGAATTTTAAGAGGATCCGCGATTTCTGCCGTCCAACAACATACCGACTGGGCGTTACTTTTGATCAAAAGCTCTCCTTTCTACCCTACATAGACCACCTGCAAATAAAGTTCTGTCGACTTCGGTGGATGCTTAAACAACAACTTATGCACGTCCATGACCAGGCTGTTGGGTGCAGATTCATTAGGACATGTGTCTATCCGATCATTTCAGTCTATGGTGCCAAAGTCTGGACTTCAACTGCTACGACGCATCTTAGATGCATTTTAGCAGGGGAATTCTGGCTATTGAAGTGGGCCATATGGAAATTTCGGTTATTTCAGTCTATGGTATAAAGTCTGAACTTCAACTGCTACGACGCATCTTAGATGCATTTTAGCAGGGGAATTCTGGCTATTGAAGTGGGCCATATGGAAATTTCGGCTTCGCTCTGCACCAAAGACCACCCAGATGGCGGCAGCTCCCAACATCAGACGTCTTCCTGCCATCATTCACGAGAGAAAACTCGCCTTTGTCGTCAAAATGATGGTTGGCATTATTTCTGAACCAGACTTCTGGGCTAACTGCGGATGGAAGATCCTGATCTCAAGCCTTAGGGCCCATCCAATCCTTCAGGCCACTCCAAACTGGTTAAAGTTATCCGATCGGCTCTTACCCGTGAAAATGCTGCAGTACATACACTCCTTGGACGGCGACCTAACCTGCTCCCGTGGACCTGTCCATCAGTGCCATGGATCCATCACTCCAGTGTTCAAACCTTTCTTTAGTCACAATACTGTGTTTTTGGATTTTTTTTTTATCCTTCTTATCTTTGTTTATTTTGTTGTGTTATTCCTTTTATGTTAAACCTGGCTTGTAGCCATGAAGGATATTGTGTACAGCAATGTGCCTTCTGTGTACAATAAAGAGTTCTTCAATATGGCCTTAGTCGCTGATGGTCTTAAAACTCCAACAACCAAATCCCAAAATCGTAATAAACATGATGGACAAACCGCTATGTTATTTGAGAAATCAGAAATGCATATTTATGAAATATTAATGTACCAGAATATAAGCAATGAAACCTTTTCTAGGTTTTGCAGACCTAGAAATTTGGTTTGTTTCTGAATGACAGTGAATCCATGTTTCATCGTCACACATAAACTGTTATAAAAAGTTGTCGAAAGCAACTCTAAAAATGCTTTTGATCTTTCTGGTCCTCTGTTGACACCTTCCCACAAATGCGCATATAAAAGAAACGCGATAGGGAAGACATAAAATATTTTACACACACTTTTAATATCTGCGTTAATTGCACATACGCAATATATTCATAAAGTTCGTGGAATGGTGGTTTTCCCGAAAATAAGCGAAGTGTGTAAAAACTTTTTTAACAATCTTTCCTTCAAAGTAGTCCTTGAGCAGCAAGACATTTCTGCCAGAGTTTATACACACATTTGGAAGCAATCCAATAAGTCAAGAATATTAAGTCATTCTGTGCCACTCACTCTAAGCTGTTATTCAAGTTTAGTGGTTTGTTACCAAAATGGACCTGTGGGTAGATGCACGTTTGTGCAGCAAAACGTGATCAGCTTCAGCCCATGTCTCCATGTCCTTCTTCTAATCGTGATGCATTTCAACATGCAACTTTTTAGTAACACCCCAGTCCTCTGGTATTAATTCGATGGCTTTGCGATGATGATGATGAAAATAATAATTTAAAAAAAGGGTGCGACTAGCCTAGCGTTTACGATGCCGAACCACCAATATGATGTAAGAGTTCGAATCAGGCCGCAAAATAAAACACAATGGCCAGACGAGATCGCGAAAGTTGTTTCATCGGACTTACCCACTCAAAGCTCGATGTGATGTCTGAAGCAGAGAGTGGCACCATCTGGCGCTATTCCCAATAACTACCATCCACTATTCGATGCAAAAAAAAAAAAAAAAAAAAAGAAAAAAAAAAAAAAAGCTAAACAGATCCATCTCAATAGCTGGATGAAGATTATAAGGCAGAGGGGCAGATTCGGAAAGTCACTGTCTTTCGAGGACGACAGTGGAGCAAGTGGCGCTGTCCTCCATATGGCTACCACAAGGGAAGAGCACGACCATCCAGCACAATCCTGAGTATAACCTCCATGCTCAAGCACATGGTGGGTGACCACCCAGGTGTGAACCACCATAAGCAGGGGTTGAGGTGTGGCGCCCACACCACATGGAGGAATGCAGCCCCTCTATGTTACCAGGCAGTACTAGGTGGTAGATGATTCTCATCAACCGGTGCAATACCACCACTTTGCTTATTGGAGGCTTGAAGTGGTGGAACCCATGTTTAGTCGCCAGAGCCAAGTTCCGGTCAACCCTTCCCCATCTCTTCCATCATGCAGTATGATTGATGACTTTTGAGGTTATAATGAACATCGTGGCGAGATCCAATCTTCCTTACATTTCGAGAGTACAGCTCTAAAACGGTGTTCGCAGGCCAGCTGCTAGTTAATACACCGGACTGAACCTATTGGTAACTCTCTAGGAGGTTTCCGGATCAGCTAGTGTATAATCTTGCTACCTCTACTCTGCCAGATAGTGACTGGAGGGAGTCCGAGTAGTGTGTATGCGGGGAGCATTGTCGAGGCCACCTTATGTCAAGGATCTGGGTATATTCTTACCACGTGTACGCCATATCCAAAATTTTCATTACTTCATACAGCATGTCTCACCCACTTTTTCTTACTATTCAATACACCATGAATTGTCAAACTAATAGAGCAAGCTTATCTGCGAAAAGATCTAGACCTCCCAAACAATTCCTAATTCATTTCACAAATATACGTGGTCTCAATTCTAATCTCAACGATGTCCATTTCCACTTGCAGTCTGCCAAACCCCATGTACTTTTTCTGACAGAATCTCAGTTATCAGTTCATTCAACTACTGGTCATCTCAGAAGCCCAAATTATTCGCTGTACGATTCCTTTCGCCTTAAAGGTGGTACTTGTGCATATGTCCGTTCCAATATTCAGAGACTTGGTAATTTGGAATCTCCTCTTTTCGATCTTCTCTGGCTTAAAATCTCTCTACCTCATTGTGTCAAATTCATCTGTTGTCTCTACCGTTCTCCCAACTACACTAATCACTTGCAGCTCTTTGACTTCCTCTCTTTGCAACTTCACTTTTTACAGTCCAACTTTCCTAACAGTGAGGTAATTTTCCTTGGTGATTTTAATGTTCACAACTCCAGCTGGCTTCCGTTTTCTAGTCACACTGACCCAGCAGGTCGAGATGCTGAGGCTTTTGCAACTACTAATCACCTTGCACAGATTGTTCATTTACCTACAAGAATACCGAACAATCCTAACCATACAGCCAACAGGCTTGATCTTTTTCTCACAAACAACCCTTCTAAGTAAACGGTCGAAATGAGAGGTCCTTTAGGCACCCCAGATCACAACTTGGAGATTGTCTCTTCTCCAATGGAGCCGTTATCTCATGGCTATTCCCAACCTCGTGTTTTTGGCATTATAAGAATGCAAAATGGGATGACCTGCGAGATTTCTTTTCTTATTTCCCTCGGTCAGATTACTGTTTCAAAAATTGTGATGTCAACGTTTGCTCAGATCGTGTCAGTGAAATTATTCTTGCAGGAATGGAATCCTTTATCCCACACTCCTCTTTAAAATCTCGTCCTTTATCTAAACCTTGGTTTTCCAATAAATGTGCTAAGGCTGTCCAAGAGAAGAATGTTGCATATCGTAATTGGCTTGTTTCTAATTCTTCAGTTTCATTTTCTGCCTACACCAAAGCTCGCAACAATTGTAAAGCAGTTATTAACCAGTCCAAACTAGAGTTTGAACAGGCTAAGAGTAGAAAACTTGCTTCTTGCCTTAATGGTAGCCGAGCATTCTGGTCTCTTGCCAAAGCTATTTGCCGCAACTTCTGCCCATCTCTGCTCCCACCTCTGTCCAAACCAGATGGTTCTGTTGTCACTTCAGCCAAGGATAAAGCTGACTTGCTAGCATCCCATTTTTCCTCCAGCTCCTGTATTAATGATCTTGGTAAAACACCTCCCACCATTCCCAACACCTTCCATTCAATGACTCCTATGGTCTTCCGTCAAAAGGATGTCAGAAGGATTTTGACGAATCTTGATGCCAAGAAAGCTCCAGGTCCCGATGGTATTTCTCCACTTATTCTCAAAACATGTGCTCCTGAACTTACTCCTATTCTTTGCCGCCTTTTTTCGTTTTCTTATTACAAAGGTGTTTTTCCTTCTGCTTTGAAATTTGCTCATATCCAGCCAGTTCCTTAAAAGGGTGACAAATCCCTCCCATCCAATTATCGTCCCATTGCAATTACTTCTACTCTTTCTAAAGTAATGGAGAAATCAATTAACCGCCAACTTTTAAACTACCTAGAAACCTTCCGTCTGATCAACGATCACCAGTATGGATTCCGTCAGTGTCGATCCACTGGTGATATACTGGCTTATGTTACTCATTTATGGACAAATTCAATGGAGAGGTTCGGTGAAACACAAATAGTTGCTCTTGACATCTCAAAAGCTTTCGATCTTGTTTGGCATAAAGGTCTTCTAAACAAGCTTCCATCTTATGGTTTGCCAACTGTTTTTAGTAATTGGTTATCCAGTTTTCTCTCTGATCGCTGACTGAGGGTAATGATTGATGGCTCTCTGTCTTCTAACTTCTCCAGTAATGCCGGTGTCCCCCAAAGTTCAGTTCTTTCCCCCACTCTTTTCCTCATATATATTAATGACCTTCTTCCATTGACTGGAAATCCTATCCATAGTTTGCCGATGCTAGCACATTGCATTCCACTTTCTATTTTGAGAAACCTTGTCATGCTCAATCAGCTTCAACTTCTCGAAAATCTGCTACCAATTCCTTAAATGCCGGTCTTCAGGTAATTCTCCAGTGGGGCAAAGACAACTTAGTTGATTTCAACCCTTCTAAAACTCAGTCTTGTCTTATATCTCGCAAAAAGGATTCTTCTACTCCTATGCTCATCTTTAGTGACACTCCGATTTCTAGGCAAAATGATATATCTCTTTTGGGGATTACCCTGTCTTCTAATCTCTCTTGGCACAAGCACATTACAAATATTGCTTCCTCTGCATCTAAAAAACTTGGTTTTCTCTTTCGCTCTCGGCGTTACTTTTCTTCCAAACAGCTGCTCACTCTGTATAAATCGCAAATCCGTCCTACCGTGCAATATTGTTCCCACATCTGGGGTGGTACACCCAAAACCTCTCTCAGGCTTCTTGATTCCATTCAGAAGAGGGCAGTTAGGTTAATTAATGATTCATCTCTAACAGAGTCTCTCCACTCGCTGTCCCATAGGCGTACTGTTTCTGCTGCATGCCTCTTCTACAGATACTTCCATGGGCACTGTTCTTCTGAATTGGCTTCTATAATTCCCGCTCTCTCTTTCAAAACAGTCCGAACACGTCCAGCCAACATCCATTTACTGTCCAACTCCAAACTCACAGAACCAACTTTTCATCTTCCTCGTTTATTCATTCAACTGCCGTTTTCTGGAACAACCTTCCTTCATACGTATTTCCTGAAAATGACAGTCTACAGAAGTTCAAGTCCAATGTCAACAAATATCTTCTTTCGTCTTCTCAACCTCCAACCCAAGCACGGTACTAAGTACTATAGGTTCTAATACCTCTCGTGTTTGGAGTTTACATAAAAAAAAAAAAAAAAAACAAATGGAAGTGCTACCTGCACAACTGTATTAGTAACCGTTCAGAAAGAAAGAAAAAGCGAACGTATAAAGAGGAGAATCGAAAGAAAATACGAACGCATAAAGAGGAGCATCGAAATGAATATGTTCATCATGCCAGCATACTATCAAATAACCAAAAAAGACACGAATGTGACAATGTACAGGGTTCTCGTTGTATACCCAGAGAGCGAAAGACCAGAAAGCACACAAACTTAAAACAAGAAGTCAAAGAAATGTCGCATATGGAATAAGTAATGACCATCCCAATCACCGTGTCAACCACTTGCATGGTGCTGAAGAACTTCCATAAGAACCAAGCAGCAATAGGCCTCCTAGACAGCACTTAAATGGAACTCCAGAAAGCCGCGATCCTGAATACTTATAGGATAGTCAGAGAATTCTCGACCAATAATAGTAACCGGACATAACAATCACCCCACGCATCTTATGTTGCATTAAACTACGTTTCATCGAATCGTCAACATACTCTTGGTATAACAAAGTGAATATTTTTAGATGGAGATCGTATCCTTGTCATCATATCCCTGAAAAGTATGATGATCTTACACAACCGTAGATAAAATTAATGGCAACCTAGTGCCCAAAAGGGAAGTGAAGTCGTTCTTTCTTTCTGTGATGATGGGTGCTCTGGCCAATGATCACTACTCAGTCCACAAAGCTGTATACAAATTTGTATACAGCTGTATACATTTGTATAATGATGTAAATATGCTATAAGCATATATCCAGTTGACAATACTCGAGCAAGCTCTCTTGCTGTCTGGTAACACTGGATATTAGTATTAAAAGGACAGTGATTCAAGGACATAAAGGAAATAGTGATTCAAGGAAGCGAAATTACTCTGCATCTGCCAAGAAAAAAAAAATAATAACACAACCAACTCCTTTCATATTATTTCCAAACTCTCCGCTTCGGTCACACTTGCAGACAACTTATTCCAAAGTTTTACAACACGTTGCCAGTAGATAAACTTCATAAGGGTCTAATTTGCTGTTCTTCCCTTTCATTTTTAGTTTTGCCCTCTGTCCCTTGTCTTACCCGTCAATGAAAAGGTTTCCTCCCTAATTCATTTGACTAATCCTCCCTCCCTCTTCTTCATCCTTATACACTTCAATCAAATCTTCCCTAAGGTGTCTAGTTGTCTAGCCCTGCAGACCACATATTCCAACCCGTTCCTTCATGCAGTTCTTTGCACCTTCTCCAGAAGTTCTATATCTCTCTTCAGATGGCATCTCCAGACCTGGATACAATATCTGAAATGTGGAGTTTTATAAAATGGAATAATGATCTAATTCTGATAAATCAAAGGTATTTCTGAGCCCAAAGCAGATTCCGTCGTTGAATATTTATAATCTGCTTTGGGCTCAGAAATACAAATATTAACTATCAGGTTCTTAAACAGGGGTTATCCCTTTGCCACAATAAACCGAATTAGGGTACAGGCTAAGGATAGGATACAAAATACTACACCAACCAACAATAGTAATATCAAAAAAAATACTTTATTTCTATCCCATATGTTGAACAGTGGCACAAACAGCTTAACAGATTCTTTAAAGATGCCGAATTTAAAATTGTGGCCAGGCCAATGCGGAAATTACACACTATACTGAACAATCGCTCGGTTCTTTCCGCGTTCGCAACACAAATTAATGACCTGGTCATTAATTTGTGTTGCGAATTTGTGTTTGCATTCTGCCCAAATTCTTTTGAAGCAGCATAGCCTGATTCTGGTCTTTAACCACTCTCCCAACCTTTAAGATATCAGAAAACTTTAACAGCTTCCTTTGTACTCTCTCATCCATTTAGAAAGATACGAAACAAGCGAGATCCGAGCACTGCTCTCTAAAGAACACCGTTTGTTACTCTAATGCATTCCAAAGAATTTTCATTTAAGACCACCTTTTGTCTCCACTCCAAAGGAATAATCCCTGAATCTGACGATCATTCACATCCTATGACTTCTTTATGAGAAAATCTGTGAATATACACTACTGTCAATCCCTAAAATCTCGATGCGTCTTATCCATTATCCCAACCTGCTCTTATTTATACCTCTTATGAGAAACCGTGTCAAAAGTCTCACTAAAATCCAGATATACAATGTCAGATTTGTTTCCCTCATTCAGCTGCTTTTAAAACTCGTCATTGCAGTTTATTGGTTTGTCAGGCAGGATCTGCTGTTGCGAAACCAGGCTGGGATTCATTTAGGATGGTATTCTCGTCGAGAGGTCATGTATTGGCGTCTTTAACCAGAGATTCTGCAAGCAATTCCCCCAAAAGGTCTTCACTGCTGCTCTGTCAACTCACTGTTTTCGTATATCATAAGGCGTGACAAACAGCCTTCCATCTCTCAGTAAATATGCAACTCCCTGACTTTATCGCAAATCATAGGCAATAATCCTAATGTTCACAATGTATTTACTTTTTTTAAAAAACTAATAGAACATTTCAGCCACATATAAATCTTGATTAAGCAACATTATTTTTCACAGTACCAATAGACAGACGCAATATTTTGGCCAAAGTTACTTTTGCGCAAAAAAGAAATCCAAGCAACCACTCACCCAATCTATAATTCCGATCATTTCTCCAGTTATCCCTTTTGGAGTGGAGAGAAGTTGGCACTTTTTCAGTCCAAGAAAAAAACGGGAATGAAGTGATGTGGTCGCAACCTATCTTTTTATAGACATGAATAATTTGCATAATAAGGTGGTGGATCGACTTCTATTGGATACTTGGAAGTCGCATGCCAGGATGTCTATTATATTAAATATTTACCTTCGGCGACACTGTTCACAATAAAATATTTATGAAAAACATAAAAAAACATTTTTTTCTGTTAAATTTGTCGGGCAGTGTAATTGGATAGATTCCATCTTCTTAAATGAAAGTCCTCTAATGGAAGTCTTGGTGCTGCTCTGCTCAAAAGCTAAAGAACGTACATAAAAACACGAATACATTTTGAAGCAATCTTGTCATATTTGGGACTAGGATAATTGCCTCAGTTTGTTGGTATTTTCCATCAAATATTTTCGCTGTCAGAAAGCAAAGTGTTTCCCCATCGTAATCTCTTTTCATCAGGGCGAGTGAGATCAGCAGGGAGTCATCTGAACGTCTACTGAGGGTGATCGAGAGTTCTTTACAGATGCAAATATGTTTCAGTTTCCACTGTCAGTATATGACACAGCAAAATTTCAAACTGTTCGACTCTACTCAACTGGCAAAATACAGTATTGATATATTAAATGTTTATAATGTTGTAGTTCGAAATCTTTCTCAATGTACAATGTAAGAAACTGGCCCTTGAGGGTTGAGAAATGCTGCGATGGACCTTCGCGCGCACATTAGAAAACTAATACAAGTAGAATAACACAAGTAATAATTTCAAGTTGAGGAGTTTTAAAATCATTGGAGTTGAATGGAGTTTTTGGTATCATCTCTTACGTGGTTAAACACCTGTGTGCTTAACCACGTGTTTAAACAAAAACTCCATTCATCGGAGTTGAATGGAGTTTTTGATATCATCTCTTACGTGGTTAAACACCTGTGTGCTTGTTTTTATTTTTCAAATATTTTATTCCATTACCCGGTTTATACAAACCTCAGAGACGCAGCTAAAAGAATCTGTCAGTCTTGTGGTATTGCATAAATCTCCAATGTTGCAACATCGTTAGATAATATTAGCAGCCTCTCCCATATTGGTACGAAGGAGGTGGCTCCACCTAATGACTAACGAAATGAGTCACGATATTTGCATTACAACTTTCCTTTTCCCCTTTCTGGGAATGCTTCTGACAAGACTGTCCGACACTTTTTATGGTAGTCTCGTGCAGAAACTTGCTACAAATACCACTGATGTGTGCGAAGAATAAATTTCTCTGGATTTAAGGATACCTTGTGAAGCAAATGATTAAAATCGATGTCTTTGCTCCCAACAGGCGAAGAAAAATGCACGTGTGTGAGATTTAAGCTTCCGTTTAAGATGGACATCGCAGATTCAGAGAAGGGTTTTTTTTTTTAACTATTCAAGTGTTTCCTGGTTTGCTGAGCATGCATCAACCCCGCAAAATATCTGTGGCATGTGACACATAAGCGTGGAACCTGCTTTGCTTTTAGGTTAGCATTCCTTCTCGGCATACCACTACGAAGAGATTCTTTGTCGGATAGAATATTGGAGTCGCTTACGTTTCCCAAGAAACTCATAACAGTGCTGGGCACAAACAACGTTGCCAGAGTGCCAAAATGAGAAGAGTGGACATTATTTGGAGCGAACGACATTTACATTTACACTCCGTTTTTAGGGCACTTTTTCTTCTGTGTGGTTGTTTTTTTTTTAATATACACTGTGTTACCCAAAGGATTGGGATGCTAACCAATAAGTACATCTTATTTCTATATATGCTACTTTTATCGTCCCACCTCTGAAGCAGTCCAATAGGCTAAGCCTGCTTTTCGTCATATGACGTTGGGTCGATGGTTTTCTCAGGTGGTATCTTGCAGGAGGAGCAATATTGTGACATCTTTGATAGAGATGGTCTTTCAACGCTGATACGATTTTAAGGAACACAACCTTCGGTCTGAAAAGACTGCCCAACACTTTTTAGAGTACTCTTGTGCAGAAATGTTCTACAAATATAATTAATGTGTGCGAATAATATGCTGTTCTGAGTTTTAAGATACTTTCTCTGCAAACAGCGCCATCGCACACCGAGCTTTCTTTTAAAGGCATTTTCTCGATTTTCAGAGAATAACACTGATGGATGAGGGGCTTACCAGGGCCCAGTAAAACCACTGGAAGAACTGGAAAGGAGTTTGAGGGATTGTCCATCACTGCTCAACTAAAATTACTCTGCTGTCTAGATGGTGGAGGAATATGACCTAAACGGAGGAAAAGTTTTCCCGCATGGACTATGCACTGTAATTTCCTTTTGTAGTACAAATCAATGGATTTGCGCTACAATTTTGAACAACGTCAAAGATATTTAGGTTTCTGAGTGTCGTTCAGAACATCACCTAGATGGATTTTATCTGTTATGAATTCTATGCCCAACTTATTAACTGGCCCACTAGATTTTCTTTTAGACAACGGTCTCGGCACTAGTCCCGGACCGTTTGTTTTTTTAATATCTACATGGAACATTTTTTTATTGGTTCTGTTCCTCATGTAAGCGACTTTGCAAATAAAACAGATGAAGACTGTGAACTGTTGAATTCTTTGTTTGTCAACTTTGTTAGTTGGACTGAGACTAAAACTCTCTTTTTCCTCTTTCTCTAGTGTACGTCTCAAGATGTATCACAATATGTCTAATCACATTTTAAAATGTACATGTGAAGAAAAAGGGTGTTTTTAATGCTGACAAACTATAAATGCGGTGTATTTGCTTCAAGAAAGACTTACATCATTCCGACAGGCAGTCATTACTGTCTTTTCTTTTCTCCTGAGAGAAGAAAATAATTTTTCAAATGTCTGGAAAGTCAATCTTGCAAACAGAAAAACTAGCCTTTGAACACATACATTTATACACAACATGCATGGATGCCTCGTAAAGTTACCTAAAACAAATAATTCCGTAAACTAACCCAATGAAGTCAGTCTGGTTTTGTTGCCATATAATGTTCACGAGTAGGCTCTCTCCACTCCCCACCACTACACTGCGTTTCTATTGAGGTTATTCTTCCCACGTCGTTTTCTGACACGCTCCTCATTTACTTTTTCTTAAGTTTTCGGACCATTTCTTACGTCTTCCAAAATGCTGACAGGTTCTTCTAATATTTGATTTATTCTTGCACCATCGCTTGCTGTCCTAGATTTTTAGAAAATATTTATTTTGGTGTTAACACATTTCATGCGCAACCTTTGTTAGGGAGCTGTTTTACACTTGGTTTACTTTGCTGGGAGGTGAAATAGGGAGGGGGGGGATTCAGGAAGTACAAATTATACACTACCTTCCCGCCGTTCAGTATTAACAATTCACGTACACACTGTACTTCCTCCACATGTGTAAATGTATGTAAATGTTGACAAGCGTAAACGTACAAACGTTGTTGTGTATAACGGTCGATAAGAGCTATTATTTCCTGTATCATATTCTCTCTCCTTTTTTTTTTCTCACGTTTTTGCTTTTCTAATTTCTAATATACACTGTGCAGAATTTCTAATTTCTAATATACACTAATTTCTCTTTTTCCATTTCGCTTCCTCCATTTTTTCTGTTCGAATTTTCTTTCCTTTTTTTTTTTTTTTTCTCCTTTTATTTTTTCAAAGTCCACAGATGAGGCTACCTTCATGAATGAAGAATCCACCTCTAAAGCATTCACTCTATTTGCAAATCAACCAAATAGGACAGCTGACAAGAAAAGCCTCTTCACCTCGAGACGCTCCTGGTGACACCTCACAACAGGTTATTCATTCCATTTACCAGGAACTAAAGATTACGGTGAAAGCTCACCAGCTGCCTGCTATGCGATCGTCATATGCATCTTGTCTGTGAACAGAACAGAAGAGCTTTAATGCTGTTTGTGATCGTGCAATTGGCCTGTCGGTGCGCTGACATCTGGGCAAAACGAGATTGACTGCTGGCGGAAAATGGTATCAAAGCTGTTTCCTGTGTCTTTAACAGGTCAGAGTCAGACTAGAGTCAAACTCAACAGGGTCTTCTTTCCTCGCTGATTCTGCCAAACCCGTTCCCTCAGCATATTCCACCCTCCAACTTTCAACTCTCTAACTTCAGATGTAATTGCATCTGAAGTTAAAAGATGGAAGAAATATGCTGGTTGCCACCTCAGTTCGTCGTCTCAACCGGAATAATAGACGTTAACTGCAGACTAGACCTTGTATTCCAGTCACAATTACTGATTATATTTTAACAAACTGCCGGGAGCCATCGAAATAAGTTTCACATCATTGAACAGGTCCTCCTATCACAGCAGTATGATATTGTTTGTATTACTGAAAACTTGTTGGTCCACCAGACTGAAGAAACCATTAACATGGCTAACGGTGCACAATATGCCACGGCATTTGCATTTCGATCTGATAGAACAGGTGTCTGCACATTATACAAGTTAAACCGCTTTACTGTAATTAGTCAGAAGTCCAGCGAAAACCAACTCTTTGAAGCCCTAAGTTTGGCAAAATAAATGTTGATAATTGATCGATTTATTTCCCACCACCACCACCACCACACTAACTTCTGATTCTGAACGCCACTAACTGGTTGATAAAACAAATGCATCAAACTGCTATAAGCCTAATTTGTAGGGAATTTATCCTCTCTCAGCAATTTAGCAATCGCAGACAAAGTTTAGAAGGATCTTGAGGCCCCTGAAACAGAAAGTGTCATTGAGTTCCCAACCAGGGGCACCAGTCAGATGAACCTCATCTTTACCTCAAAGTCCACTAAACCGTTGTCCCCCTCCAGAAACATATTTTAATTCGGGTATATACTATGACATACTTCTCCCAGTGCCCTTCACCAAGTTCAGCCAGTCACCATGGAAGTGCATTAAAATCATTATTAGTCATAACTATTTGAACATCCAAAAGTTTATTTTTGCTGTCTCTGCAATTCCATGGGACGTCTTAACAATTTGTTCTGCAAATTTGGCCCTTCACCTTTTCACGAGATGGCTTAACACCACTGCTGGATATGCAGCCTCAAAAAGATTTATCATTATCTCGAAGTCCAAAGCATGGTGGACACCATCTCTTCACTATGCTTAAGCAACATCTGCAGGCAATCTGGTAGAAGATAGGGGGACTCACTCTATAGGATAAATTACTCCAGAGCTAGAGCCACCTTTAATCGGGCCAAATTTTAAGGAAGAAGATTTCAACATGAGAAAAGTCTTAAGCAAACATTCATTTAAGCTTTCCTCAGAATCTCAAGCCAGAGGAGTAAGAGTGGCTCAAGCATATCTCAAATGCTCCACATGTCAATATTCCAAATATTTCGAATCATGAGCCTCATTCTTAAAAAAAAAGTGCCATATCCACCTATATGTATCATCTTCATAATTATATATGGTTTGGTTTGCCTATTTTATCTGACGAAAAACTCGAGTTTTTGGGATAAAAACCTTGCTATGCTTGCCTGGGACCGACTAACTCAGCCAGAGAGTGATAAAAGCCCATAAAAGTTCCTCGCGTCTTAGACAGGATTCGAACCCGGGCCTTTTCCGAGGGCGGAAGAGCGTGGAGAGAATGGGGATTATATCCACTATGCTACCAGCGAGCACAGTCAACAACCTCCTATCAGCATCTGCAAAAATTCTTCAGTCTTTTGAAAATAATTCAGAAACTGCAGTTATTTTGCAATACATCCAGTATTTGACTGTTCATGTCAAGGCTCTTCCCTAGCTTCTTTAAGGGTTCTTCCAAGTTAAAGACAATGCCTCGAGATTCAGCCAGTCACTCCTGACCTCCAGAGTTGCACTCGTCGGCAGTACAGTTTGATACAATCGCCGCCCGCCCCACACCACATGGAAAAGAGTTCAAATCCCGTCAATGATGGGATCTGAGTTCAAATCTTGTCAATGACGCGAGGAATTTTTATTGGCCTCTTTCAAAACGTGGCTGAGTTAGTCGGTCTCAGGGGAAGGTAGCGTGGGGATTTTTCCCAGAAACTTAGGTTTTTCGTCTAGCAAACAGCAAATCGACCAGAGAACACATGCAATATACAGACATATTATATACGGCGCAAATATGGCCTAAGTTGCTGATGAACCAAAAAACACTATAGCAAGCAACCAACCAATCTCTGGAGTTGTGCAACTTTCTGCTGGATGTCAGTCATTCTCTCAGTGTTAGATTTTAAGCCGAACTGTTCTCAATTCAGAGAACAATGATTTTGATTGTTTTACAGGTAGCGGTCTCTGTTTACACTCATAGTAGGCACAGAGTGTGGCGAGAACCTCACGAAGCGATGGACCCCGCTTGCCTTAGGACACCCCAAGCATCTGGAGCTGGTATAGCATGGGGAATGTCTTATTAGCACGGACCTGTGTTTGTTGATACAGGTGGAAGGGCGAATGTCATGCAGGGAGTACCTGAACTCTATCAAATCTACTGCCCCCAGCAATATTACACTTTTATCCCGAAGGTGATGGCCACTTTATGGATGACAATGCAACAGCGTGAATCGTGCAAGAATGGTTTTGAGAACATAACACGGATTTTCACCATCTTCCATGGCCTCCACATTCACTTGATCCCAAACCTATTGAGAATGTGTGGGATATGCTGGAGAGAGCAATTCGGCAATGAAGCCCTCTTTCTTCAACTTTGTCTCAGCTACGCGATATTTTGCTAGAAGAATGATTACAATTGGATCAAAATGCACTAAATCACCTTACAACCGCCATGCCGCGTCACCAAACAAAGGTGGCTCGATTCGATACTGAATAAGGTTCGTATCCTTTGGCCAGTGTGTGTACTTGTATTCTTTAGTCTAATGAGGTATTTATGATAATTGTTAATTTTATATACTTCATATCATAGGTAATATTTTAGAATATCATAACTGTAATTTTGTAAAATCCCTAACTGCACAACTGTGATGAGTTAGGTTGAGTTTTATTAGCGCATTAACAACTAAGGCATGCGATGGGATACCGGATAGTACTATTAAGATCGTCAGGCTATAGTTAGTAATGTAAAAGGAAATCTTTCAAAAAATTCAGAGTGAGAAAGACTGCCTCCTCCTCCTCTTTCTGCAGCCATGAATTTCTTTCTGTGAAGGTGAGGTCGAAGATAAAGCGCAGTGTTGAATGTAGCCGTCCCCCTTGTTGTGGGTTCCTCTGTTGCAGGGGATCCACGATCTAGGTGCAAAGTGCCCAGCCTGACTAAGGAATTTAACCAAGCATAATGAGGAGGTTTTCCATTGCCTTCCATGTTTGTTTATTCCGTCTGTTCCAGCTTCTGTTCAGAGATCGATCTGTCTGTGGTACATGCTAAAAAATAATAGGAATAACTCACTCGGAGAATCCCTAATTTTGTCATCTGAGATCAGCTAACTCAGCGGTGATCGAAAGAACCTTTAGAAATTCCTTCAGTCTTTGGAAGGAAGTCGAATCCAGATGTCTCCAAACGAGTGGCAGACAGCCACATTTCGTGCGACTAGGCTACAACGAATTACTGAAACTGAATGCCGACAATAATTTTTGCTTTATGGGAGGAGAGGCAAGTGCGCTTTAATTTTTATGGGACACCCTGTATGTACTTAGTAGTAGTGGCATGTGATGCAAGAAAGCAAGTGTATGAGCTTATGCAGCATCAGCCAAAAAAAAAAAAAAAAAAAAAATTCACACAACCATTGCCTCTAAATATTTATCCAGTTCCTCCTTAAATTTATTTAACCTATCAACTTCCACAACGACAGATGGATGTTTGTTCCAGCAATTAATCACCCACTGGCTAAAGGCAAATTTCCAAACATCTATTCTACACATGTCTTTCCTTAATTCGAATTTATGCCCCCTTAGGTTCGTAATCTGAACAAGTGGAAGAATCCCATTAGAATTCAGCGTGCTCAACCCATTCAAGGCCTTATACACCTCAAACAGATCACAGTGCAGGTGCCTAGTCTCCACCCAGTGCAATTTGCAGAACTTAAGCCTCTCTTGGTTAGAGGATTCCTTCATTCCCCTCACCTATCTTGTTGCCCTTTTCTGTACACGCTCAAGCAAATCTACATACTTCCTCTAAACCTGTACGCAGTACTCAAGGCGTGGCCTGACCATTGCCTTATACAGAGGGACAATCACCTCCTTTTCCCTGCTAGCAAAATTCCTATATATCATTGACAAAACCCGATGACCTGCCTTGGCAGCCTGTCTGCATTGCTCAGAAAACTTCATATCTCACTGCACAATTACTCCCAAGTCCTTTTTCATTTTCTACCACTGTTAGTGTAGTACCACACAGTTAGCACTTTTCTCTGGGGTTCCTTCTACCCATATGCAGTAGAAGAAAATCTTTATTGTACAGTAAAGATACAATACTGTGCCCGCCACAGCCAGGAGGCCAGGGGCTTGACAATGATATAGGGTAATATAAAAATATGTACAGTATAAAAATTTGTGCAGTATAAAAGATTACATAACAATTAAAAACGTAGCATTAGCCATTCAATAGATATGAGTATGTACATAGATGTGAAGCAGACAGTACACCAAGGTATGTACACGTTCATATGTACAAAGCACATATTTAAGCATATTCACACAAGTCAGAATATTTCACAGTGCCACATTATTGTTCGGTATTGCATTTTCTTGTGAAGACAGTTCGTCGATTTGCCTGCGACGTGCCGTTATGCACCTCATAGGAGATAGCAGTATTAGTCGACATCAGGGGCCAAACAAAAGGGGAACAAGTTCGGCCAACGAGCGCCTGTAATTGCGATCAGAAGCGAATTTCTGCAGGTCAACTCCGATCATTAGCAGGGCTTGTACTGTAGGAAGTACTTGTCCAGGTAGGAATCTGTCACTGATCTTCAGCCTGTTCCGTTGTAGCTGAAGTAGAGGGGTGGCTCGTAAGGAAGGAAGTGGAACATGCCACTGGCATATATCCCAGAAGTCAGGGGAGTTGATTTTGCCAACCAGCATTTTGACTGTGGTCACAGTTCTCCTCATGCTGATTATTTGAGGCAGCCGTGGGATTTGGAGTTGGTCGGCCATGCTGGCGGTCCTCTGCTGAGGGGGGAGTCGATGTTTGTGGGTTGCCCACTTCAATATCCAGTATTCACTGGCGAAGATGGGCTTCATGAGAGAAGGTACTGCGGATGCCCATATTTCAGAGGCATACAGAAAGGTAGGATACACAATGGTTTCCAGATATCTGATTGTGGTTCTTGCGTCTGTGTTATGAAGAAGATGTTGACGGGCAATCCAGCGCATTCGGTTGATCTTGCGTAGAACACATTCGATGTGACAGTTGAACCTAAGGTTTGGGTCGAAGGTTACACCGAGATCTTTGTGTTTAGTAACACTTGGAATAATTGCGCCCTCCAGTGAGGGTTGTATGAATGTGGGACACTTCTTCAGAGAAAAAACCATAATAACGGATTTTTGGGGGTTCAGTTTGAGACCGAAATGGTTGAGATGGCTAGAGAAAGCTGTGATCTTATTACAGATTTCCGATGTGATCACTCCCCTGTCGGCTGATGGTGGTATTTCCGTTAGGAACTTTATATCGTCGGCGTAGGTAATGACATCATCTCTGTTACACACAAACGGAATAAGGAGGGCTGTAAAAAGTAACCCCGATAAAACGCCACCTTGCGGCACACCAGCATTGATGGATCGGGTATAGCAGAGGTTACGATGAGTGAGGTACACTGTTCTGTTCCGGAGGAGCGAGTGCAGAAAGTACTTTGCATTTGTCAAGATTAAACTTCAGTTGCCACTTCTCAGCCCATCTGCCCAAATTTTCTAGATCCTGTTGCAGTAGCACACTGTCATTAACAACATTGCCAACCTTTGGATCATCTGCAAACTTCGACACTAAGCCTGATATACCTTCATCAATATCATTGATAAATATACAAAACAACAGTGGACCCAACACCGAACCCTGTGGGACTGCACTAATAACATTAGTCCACGAAGAGCAGCACCCTCTGTCTTCTCCACTCAACCATCCTTTTATCCACTGTAGCAACCTACCCTTAATACCATTCTGCTCCAATTTGTACATTAGTCTTCCGTGCGCAACAGTGTCAAAAGCTTTCCTGAAATCCAAGTATATGATATCAAAATTATTTTTGCATCCAGTTCCAGTGTAACCACATCATAGTATCCAATCAAATTTGTCAGACAAGACTTTCCCTTAACAAACCCATGCTGTGTCCGAGCTATAAATGAAGTCTTGTCCAGATGTGCCTGCAATGCATCTTTAACCAGTGACTCCATTATTTTACCCACAATAGAAGTTAAACTAACTGGTCTGTAATTACTCGTGTCACCTTCGATATAAATTCGATATAAATTGAGATATATATCGATATATATCGATATATATTGAGATATATATATATATATATATATATACGGATACGTATTATATATACGTATCCGATATAAATTGAGATACAGAGCATTAGTAGCTACAATGCACCTATAATTGCTTTCCCACCTCTCATTAAATACAAAAAGATTATTTGGTACCAAACGTGTCCTGCAGCAAAGAAGTTGAACAGCTCTTTTAAAAAGGGTTAGATTTAAAATGAGACGCGTATTTCGCGTTTAATTGTTTCCTTATTCATACAGTGATCTGGGTACTGTTATTGTTTTTGTTTTGCCCCCACAACCTGCTTTTCAATCACGTTGTAATGCGTGTTATGGTACGATCTAACCACTGACATTAAGGAACTTGTATTCGTATTCTGCAGGAAAAATGATCAATATTTGCTTGTATAAACAAATCTCGAGTTTTATGCTGTTATAAATCGGTGTAACTCTAAGTTGATTCCGGTTTAGCATAACACTAAGGAAGTTAAGACAAAGAGGTGAAGGTGAGTTGTTGTATCCACAAGCCTTGTTGTTGTTGTTGTAGAATTTTAGGCGCACAGTGACTAAGGCCACATTGCTCATTTTATATTGTCTGTAAATTGCGTGTGTCCTGAGGTCGATTTTCTATTTGCTGGACGAAAAACCGAAGTTTCCGGGAGAAAAAATCCTCGCCTGAGACCGACTAACCCAGCCACGTTGTGAAAAGGCCCATAAAAATTCTTCCCGTCATCGACGGGACTCGAACTCAAGTCTTTTCCTCCCGATGTGGGAAGGTCGACGACCCTACCAAATGTGCTACCCACGAGGGCGGGAGAATGAGTCAGTTCTGTAAACGGCATGTACTGCATGTCTGCATGTATCACACAAGAACTGTGAGAGGAGTAGAAATGGACCCAATTTCCCCCACCCCCGACTTTCCGGGGGGAAAACCAATAAAAATTCATCCCATTGAGGGGATTCGAACGCAGGTCTTTTCAGCTGTGTGATTATACCAACTATGCTACCCACGAGTACTTCACTCTGTACGCTGAGAAAAGATAAAACTTTCCCCATTCAGAAACTTTTTACAATAAAGGTAGAAATATATATAACTATTATTTCTAAATCTCTCTCTCTGTAGCCTCCCCGGGGGTTTCTCTAATAAACACGCTTTTGCCTTGAAAGTACGACTGGCTATTTAACTATAACTACAGAAAATCTTGAAAGTTAGGTTAGTGAAATCAGATTAAGCCTAAATCTCACCAATACCCGCCGCAAAATAGGGGGGGGGGTACTCTCATGGAAAGCATCATCATCTGGAGAGGAAATTTTGCACTCACCACGCAAGCGCTTCAGTCAATAAAAATAAATTACTACAAAGGTTTCGGGGTTTTTTTTATAAATTCCCGAGGCATTTTTAGAGGTGGCCATGATGCGAAGAACGCTAATGAATATGAGCTCACCGAGAGTTTTAGGGAAGTGACCTTCACTTCCTCACAAAGAAATTCTCCAGGATGTTCTTATCTTTCCGACTGATGAGAAAAATGGTGACAGAACTTCTCTTATCAGGTCATGTGAACCAGCTACAGGGCGTTAACCTGCACGAGCGAAATATTTCCCATTCTCAGCATTGCATTGGTAGGCGTCCAACAACATTGACACTGTTCCATTAGGAAAAGGTGTGCACGAGACATCATTTTCTCCGTCAGTTTTTTACTCTTTTGTCTGTTTTGTAAACAGAAATAGCAAGTAATCTCCAAAGACAATTCTGTCATTATCTGACAGAAGAGATTTCGCAATTACAATGCTGTATTTCTCCATTAAAAGCATTTTGAAATTCTTGAGATCTATCCATGGGAGTATCCTTGCATATTACTGCTAAGTAAGCTAGGGTGTTAATCTCAATAAACTGTCCTTTAAGGAAATCTTAAATCTTTTACTTTTGTGGAATAAACACTGGACTGGAGTAAGAAAAAATCGGACCAAAGCAACAAGACTTCTTCCTTCTCAATGGTCCTGCGCAAAAATTAATAAATAAAAGGGTACTGGCCCATTTAATACTAATATTCTCCCGCTTATGGTAAAATCATTCACAGCATCAAGAGGTTATTTTGCTCATTTTTTAAAAATTTCTTTTTAGACTCAGCAGCTCTTAAAAAGTAGTGTGAGGTGATTTTGCCCAATACGATGTCAGGCAAAAACGACCTCCTTTTAAGATACTTTACGTTGACTAGAGCAACAAGCCGTGATTTCAGCTTTAATGTCACTTGTGTATGCCAGAATGCCTGCCAATGTGTTTAGAAAAGACGACGGAATAAATTAGCATATGGAACTGAAAGACTTTGATGTTGTTCAATAAAGGGATTCACTTTGGTGATTTGGCTGTTTCGTATCAGCCAAATGTCCACCAAAGGGAGCAGAACATTTTACTAACTGGACACAGAACTGGATGGGTGTTATGAAGCACACCTTTAACACTACACTACACTATTCTGAAGAATTACTATCGATTACCACCTTTTTGTCTTCTCTCACTCAGCCAATCCTGAATTCACTGAAGGATCTTACGAATAATCCCAGATTGTTCAAAGTTACAATAACCACATTTCGTTATAACATGGGCATCCACTTCTAGGAGTAATAGCGATAGGAGGGACGGAGCACTTTACGTTGGACTATGAGGCCAGGTTGCCGATATAACCTGTTTCTTCTCACCTACAGACTTTGGATCTGAGTTCCATTTAAAAATCTATATAAAACATTAGAGCATGGCATACGGGGGGGTAGTCTTCCGCCCTCAACGCTAAAAGAACTATAGAACTATTGCTACATCATGTGGAGTTAGTATAAGGTGCTAAGGTTTGGTGTTTAATATTTTGGCCCAACAGAGATCTAAGTAGCATGCTCTACTTATGCTGCATTGACATCTGTATTGTACGTCGCAACCAGCTATTTGTTACAACCAGCACTTTTCAATTCACGTCTGTTAATGGCATTAAATAAGTTCTAGTTCTGTCAGATTGCCCTTCCAAGGAACAAACGAAAGCAACTGTCCTTTAACGAAGACAATATACTTCGAGTTTTTAGGCACAAAACATTTTGACTCATCTCTAGCATAAAAGCCAGCAATTTATCACACAATTAATAGCTTTGAGTACTGGGGAGTATTCCGGACCCTCCTAGAAGTGGTAGACCACCTTCTATCGGGATTACATTCGCGACTTAACACTGGAGACATGCAGAAGGCGTGACGTTTGCTACATTTCGCTGCTTGAATGAGCTCAAACACAAGTAAATACAGTAGAACCTGTCGTTTATGAGTTGAGTAGCGTGTGACCTCACTGTCCCAATTAAACAGGTGCAAGCAAGTTAGCGTTCCTTGTCGGGTCACAGCCAGGTTCTAGGCCAGGAAAATACCTTGAAGGCCGCTATGAACATATTTCGAAGATCGGGCATTGGTTGTCTCACTACTCGGATGCTGTGTGTGTGTATATGTGTCTGTCTGTCTGTCTGTATGCATTTCCTCTTTTTTTATGAATCCTCAATGCTAAGGAAACAGGTTCGTAACACGGATGGCAAACCCACAGAAATCCATCCTTTTTGGGCTTTACGAAAAGACCAGTAATATTTTCCAGTTAACTGAAGAGCACAAGGGCAATCTATACTTGGACAAAACATAATCAGTAAATTTTAAATGTGCGCATTGTCACGCAATACTTAAATGCGTGCTTTTTTGCATTAAGGATCTTTTGAGAATATTTATCACAACAGCACACCAAGAAAAAGTGTCAAATGACTATAATCCGTGAAAAAAAACAAAACAAAACATAATACACATTACTTATCGGAACAGTTTTCCAGCAAACAAACTTACCATACAATTGCTTACAAAGAAAAACAAATAAATGACTAATCACAAAACTTCTAAAACAACTTAAGATGGTGGAGTTTCAAATAAGTATTAGTATTAGCAAGGCCAAATGATACAAGGAAAAGGGATATTTTCTGCATCAGCTAAAAAATAAAATAAATAAATAAATAAAATAAAAAGATAAAATAAAACAGAATATTCATACTATTTCCATCCCAACAAGGTAGCCATACAATTCCGCTTTGAACTTAACCACATTCACTGTCTCTACGACGTTGGGAAACAACTTATTGCAATGTTCGACAACCTGCTGCCCACAGAGGAGATTCAATCTTCTGTTATTCCCTGAGAATATATTTATGAGCCCTGTTTGTCTTTGTTTCACCTACGATGGAGAACAGGCCTTCCTCATTGATTTTTCTCCATCCCTTCAGTGCGTTACACACCTCAATCAAATCTCACCTTACATATCTAGTCAAACTTTGCAGTCTATGTCTTCTAAGTAAATCTTCATACGCACATCGATTTGCACTCATCACTAATACGGTGACTCTTCTTTAAACCCTCTCCAGAAACTGTGTTTTTTTTTTTTTTTTAGGTGCAGTCTCGAGACCTCGATACAATATTAAAAATGAGACCGAACCATTGGCTTGTATAGAGGGGAATTATAATAACGCCCTTCTCCCTACTAACAAAGATCCTATATATCAAGGCCAAGTTACCCAGTGCCTGCCTTCCTAGCCACCTGTTTAAGCTGCACGGAAAATTTCATGGCGGACTCAATCATGACACCCCAGTTCTTTTTCGTCTTGAACCACTTTTTTTTTTAGTTCTCCCTCCACTCCCCCAGCTCCTTCTTCTCTCCAGCCTTCGGTCGGCAACACCCTCATCCCAATTGTGTCCAGCCATCGTGATCTGGGCGTTGTATTCGACCCAAAACTTCGATTCAACGCCCACATGGATATGCTCCTCACACGTGCTTCAAGACTCCGGTGGATAGCAAAACAGCATCTCCTTCATATCACAGATAAAAAGATAACCGTGAGGTACATAAGAACAGTTATCTTTCCACCTTTACTCTATGCTGCTGAAATTTGGGCGTCAGCGGCACCGTCAATAAAGAAACCACTCTTTGCCACAGAATTCTGGCTCCTAAAGTGGGCCAACAGGAAGCACAACCTTCCAGCTCTGATTCGTACCACACAGCTTGCCAACTCTCTCGGAATTCCACGGCTTCCCACCTTAATCGATGACCAACGCCTCCTAGCAACAGTCAAGATGATAACAGGCATAATGGCAACACCTTCATTCTGGGATACCTGTGGCTGGAGGATCCCCCCTGCTGCCCTTAGGGCCAATCCCGAGCTCTACTCGCTTTCAGCACGACTCCATCTCTCGGACAGGTTCCTTCCTCAGCAGATGCTCAAGCAAACCCAGGCACTGGACGCCGACCTGAACAAATTCGCTGCTGACCGGACTTACCGGAAAAAAATTATGACGAGTAGGACTAATCAGCAATGACTGATGTATACCTTGCACCTGTTCCTGTCTGATTGAGCTGGTGCTCTTATCTCGATGTTAAACCAGCTCAAGCAGATTTAACTCTCGTAAGGAGTTCTCTCCTTTGTATTATAATATGTTTTCTTTGTAAAATTACCTTTTTGTAAATAATTGTTCAATTTTCCCAAGTTTGGGAAACTGTAAGCCCCTGGCTTTATGGCCGTGAAGGGTAATAAAAGATTATCTCTCTATCTCTCTCTCTCTAGCTTATACATGACTCCAGGACTTCATTTCCGTTCTTCAAATGCATAATCTTACATTTAGAAGCATTAAACTTTCGTTGTCATTTTTCCGACCATATATGCAACCGATCCAAGTCCTTTTGAAGTAAAATGGCTTGGCTCAAATTGTTAACTAGACTATCCACCTTAAAATCTTCAACAAACTTTCACCGCTTTCCTTGAATACCTCATCAATATCATTTATGAAAGTTGAACTCAGCCTGAAGAGTGAACATTTATGACAGACCTACGTGTCCTATCTTTTAGCCAGTTTACGATCCAGCGTAGGATCTCACCAGTAACTCTAACTTCTTCTAGTTTATATAGCAGCCTTCCATGAGAGACTGTATATCAAAAGCTTTATTAAAATAAAGCTTTTGATATACAGTCCTGATATATAATCACAAAACTGTTACCTGCATCCAAATGTTAAATGACTACATAATATAATTTTCCAGACTGTTCGGACATGACGAACCCATGGTGGGATCTACTGGGGATACCACTGAAACTGCCGTAGCCTCAATGGTATCCTGAAAGACTTTGATGTTGTTCAACCTAGAGATTCACTTGATTGAACAACATCAAACAATTGAACAAATAAAATTTATGCACCTTAGCCCTGACCACTCGGCGCTAAGGTGCATAAATACACTTGCTTTGAGTGATCGGGATTCGAGCCATTGACCACTCGGCTACGGCATTATCCAATCTGCCCGTGTGGACGATCACACGGTCAGAATGGATAAACAGAAAATTTACTTATTTTATCGAGGTGGTCCTGAATCGCATCCTTAACCACACACTCCATGATCTTCTCCAGCACAGAAGTCAAACTCACTAGCTTATAATTACCCAACTGCTGTTTAGCGCTACCAGTGTAGATTGGGGAATCATTAGCACTTCTCCAGTCCAAGCGGATCTTCCCGGAGTCTAATGACGCTCTCATTCGTATTTCCAATGGACTGATACACTTATATGCAGTCTTTTTAACTGTAACTGAATATATATACCATCCTACACTGGACTCTTGACTTCATTTAACCTCAGTAGCTTTTCTAACAAATGCTGCTCTGAATAATTATTTTACAGTAATCTGATCCTTAACATTCACCAAGAGATTCGAGCTTGCTTTCTTCGAGCTTGCTTTCGATGTAAAGATCGTTGAGAAGTATCTGTTTAAGTCATCTGCTATTTCTGCTGGGCCTTCCACTGCAACAAATTAAGGAACTGATTGTGTTGCAGTGGAAGGCCCAGCAGAAATAGCAGATGACTTTCCCTTTAACAGTTTATGATAATTAATGGTTACACACAAGCGCCCTCTGAGTACAAATGTAATTTTGCCAAAATACTGGTAAAAAAGGAGCTATTAATATTAACTTTTTAAATATTTAGATAGTTAGAAAAAAATGTGATTATGACAATTAAAATTGTTTATTAACTACTATTTAATTAAGTAAAAAACTATATTATTCCTAAAATGCCCAGTTTTCAAGGGTAGCCATAAGAATTTTACTGATTGTAGCCCTTCCAGTTGTACATTTTTTCATTTTTATGTGCAGTGCCTGAAGGAAGAACTTTTGATCCAGGAAATAAATCTCCAAACTAAAATTCAACACGAAAATAAGCCATATAACCTGAAGCGTGAATGGGGATAGGCGAGCAGCAGAGCGCCGCGGGCGCAGCTTGAGAGGGGGCGCATACACACGTTCCAGTAAATTGGAACAGGAGACGCACTACAAGACACCTGGCAGCTACGCAATATTTTGGTATGCCTCTGATATAACCATTACTTATATTGTACGTTCCCTTCGTAGTTCTTAAAATTTCGAAAATAAGGCAGGCATGAAGGCTCTTTTGAGTTGTCAAACTAAATTGAACTTCGTTCGATGAGTATTATTTGCTTACAAGAAGCGAAACAACATAGAAAAACAAATTAAACATCATGATCTTTTTTCTCCCTTATGGGCTTTTTACTCCCCATGACGGATACTGGTACAAAGTGCATAGGGTAGTTTGTTGTGTCCGATTACTATTATTATTGTTATTATTACTATTTGTCGAGAAATTCTCTTACTGTCCTACAGGTTTTCAGGATCGCGTCTTTCTGGAGTTCTATGTAAGTACTCTCTTGGACTCCTATTGCTGCTTCGTATGGAGGTTCTTTGGCACCATGCCGGTGGTTGACTCGGTGATCGGGATGATCATTACTTGTTCCAAATGCCACATATCTTTCACTTCCTGTCTTAAGTCTGAGTACTTCCTGATCTTTTTCTCGAACGTTTTCTGGAGCTTTCTGGTGTTGGGAACCGCTATGTCGGTCAGGTAGGTAGCCATTTCCTTCTTGTCGATGAGAGTTGTCTGAGCTGTTGTGCGGGATCGTCTTATCCGCTATTATGGCACAGTCCCAGTATAGTCTGAGTAGTGGTCTCTAGCGGTCTGAAGCTCATACTTGTAATACGGTAAACTTTCTTTGATCAGTCGGTATTTTTGCACTAGCTTATGATGTATGGTCCTAGCCACTTGGTCATGTCTGTGCGTGTACTCTGTCTGGATGATCTCCATGCATCCTGCGTTGATGTGCTGATTGTTGCTGGGGCCAGATGGCATCGACGAATTGTGTCATTTCTTACTGCGGGATCCCTGGCGAGGTATTTTCTATAGTTCCTAGTATTGATAACCTGATCTTGAATGGCAAGCATGACTCCTTTGGTCTCGAGGAAGAGCTTTCCTTTCGTGAGCCAAGCGTTGGAAGCCACGCTCCTTATCTATATAGCCTTGAGAGAAGTAACTGTAGTGTCTGCTGTCTGGTTTCTGTCATAATCTCTTCCATCTCGGAGTTCGTCCAATCTATGATCCCGAAGGAGTACGTCAGTACTGGGACTCCGTAAATTGGCAGTGAACATGTTCCCCCATTCAGCTTTGATTTTAGCAGGCTTCTCAGTCTCTGATGGTATTTCTCAGTCAAACGGACCTTGGTCGCCTTGTGTTATAACTGGTGAGCCTGCATCATCCCCAGATATTAGTATGTCTCTCCCTCTGTCATGAGTTTACAAGTTTGTATATGATACGAAGGTTTTGCAGGTGATTAATGATAATAATCGGGGTAGCTACTGAAACAAGACCTAGAAAATTTAAGCATATTGGGCGGAGAAATGGCAGTTGAAGTTTAATAGTGACAAATGCAAAGTAATACATATGGATAGCAGTAATCTCACATTAACGTACCAACGAAACACACCTAGGGGTAATTGCGCGGACAGGCTGCCACGACAGCTCATTGGGTTTTGCCAATAATAGACAGGAACCTCGCTCTTTCCCCAGATGTTGGAACAAAATTCCATGGTAGCGCTGATTGGCGATTTGTTTGAAAGAAAATAACGCCGAAAGCGAAAGAGAAAATCCAATTTTTTTGATGCAGAGAAAGCAATATTTGTAATGGGCTTATGCCCACCAAGTTGAATCACCATTGAAATGACTCCACTACCTGGACGGAACTTGTCTGTCCCAGGATTGACACTACCCGGATTTGACCCGCTCGGATTGACTCTACCAAATATATCTTCATGCAGCTCACTACTAAAATGACTTCGCCACCTGGACGGACCTGTCTGTCCCAGGATTGACACAACTCCAATTTGACCTTCTCGGACTGGACTCTATCAACTATGACTTCACGCAGCATTGCTACCAATGCCACGTGGCGATCCTGAACCCGTGCTCCCTTTCACGGCCCTGTTTCTCTCCTTTTCCCCTGTCGGGGGGAGGTAAACGTCCCCTTGTCTCCTCCGCCCCTCTTTTCTTCTGGTGGGGCACGGGCCTGCCTCACTGATTTTGGGGTCATCTACTCTATCGACCCTATACTTCTGTCTCCCATCTCCCAGCCTTCAGTCTCCCCGCCCTCTCTAGCTTTCCAACTAGCGTTCATCCCATGTCCAAATTATCCTAGCCCTACACCCAAAATTCTTAATTCCACACTATATAACTTAAAACTCCTTTGGCCTGACCCAACCCAAGCGCCCCCTCCCCTTTTTTTAAGGTCCTAGCCACTGAATTCCAGGGAAATTAGGTGGCAGGACCTGCCAGAGTACTTACTTAAAAATACTCGTGTACCTGGCCTGCCTCCACGGGGCAGGCCAGATATACGAGTGCAATGTGGGCAACGTTGGGCCTCAGTAGGGGTCCAGCGGCTAAATGGCCAGATGAACAATGGTACACCACACTACACCCAACAATATCCATACACTTTTAAATCTGTGGCCTTTACAGTGTTCTGTAACACACGACAATGTAGACTACGCGAAGATGTGGGAAACCCCTGGTGCCGTTAGACCCTAAACACACTTTACACTTTATGACCAAGACAATGACGTGAGGAACTTTAGTGAGCTTTTTTTCACTCCGTGGCTGAGTTAGTCGGTCTCAGGCGTAGATAGCAAGGTTTTTCCCCCAAAAAAATGGGTTTTTTTCGTCCAGCAAACAGGCAAATCGACCAGAGAACACACGCAATTTAAAAACAAAATAAATATGGGTAGATGTAATCATTTACAGGGGACCCTAATATCATAATTTGGTATGCCAAGACAGATTAGAAGTCAGGGTAATCCCCAGCAGAGATATACGATCTTGCGTAGAAATCAGAGTGTCATCGAGAATCAGAGTGTCATCATGCAGAAGAATTCTTTTTGCGAGATATGAGGCAGCACTGAGTTTTAGAAGGATCGAAACCAACTATCTCCGGATCAGAATTACAAATGATTAGTGGAGTTGGGAGAATGATAGAGACAACAGATAAATTTGGCAGAATGTGTTAGAGAGATCTTAAGCCAGAGAAGATCGAACAAAGGAAATTCCAAATTACTAAGTATCTGACAAGGAATATCAGAACGGACATATGCACAAATATCATCTTTGAACTTAAAGAAATCATACAAAGAATAATTCGGACAACTGAGATGAACAGTTGTCCGAATTCAACAGTGGTTGAATCAACCGATATTTGCAAGAAAAAAGTACACCAGTTTGACAGACTCTAAGTGAAAATGCACATATTTGTGAAACGAATGAGAAAGTTTTTGATAGATTTAGATCTTTTCGCAGATAAGTTTGTTCTATTATTTTGACAATTCATGATGTATTCAAAAGCAAGAAAAGGTGGCGAGGACATGCTGTATGAAGTAATGATTTTTGGATATGGCATACTCATGGGAAGAATATACCGAGCTCCTTGACAAAACGTGGTCTTGACAATGCCCCCCGCATACACACTACTCAGATTCCCTCCATCACTATCTGGCAGCGTAGAGGAAGATTATACACTTGCTGATCAGGAAGCCTTCTAGAGAGTTACAAATAGGTTGTTCCTGTGGATTATCTAGTGACCGACATGCTAACACCGTTTTAGAGCTGTATCCTCGAAATGTAAGGAAGATTGGATCACGCCATGATGTCCATCATAACCTCAAAAGACATTAATCATACTACATGATGGAAGAGATGGGAAGGAGGGGGTTGCCGACGCTTTGTTCTGGAGAATAAATATGAGTTCCATCACTTCAAGCCTGATATAAGCAAAGTGGTGGTTTTGAACTGGTTGATGAGAGTCATCTACCACCTTATACTTCTTATTAAAACAGAGGGGGGCGGCATTCCTCCGTGTTGTGTGGGCGTCACACCTCGAACCCTTCTTACGTTGGTTCTCACCTGGGTGGTCACCTCCAGTATGCTAGGTGCCATATTTCAGGATTTGCACAGGAGGGTTATACCCAGAGTTACTAACAGTCCCCAGCATCGTGAAGGTATAAGTAGAGGATTTGGATGTCACAGACCGACCGGACTTTGCCAAAATTAGGTCTACTCGACTTGAATGTCACCCGAATATCAGCTCTATCAACGTTTTAGACTTCCAGGTAGCAAGCATAGCTTGGCATACCTGAGAGAATGTCTGTGACAGCCTTCAGGACCATGAAAGGTTTCAATTCTGCAAATTACAGCATCTGGATCCTAGGCTCCAGCGATGTGATCTGAGGTATTTAAGGCTTCGAATGGATTGAGAAAGGCCAATGCTGATGGCATTCTTTCTTTTGATCAGACTATACATGAAGGGATAAATTCAAATTGAGGAAGGATGGTTGCAGGATAGATGTGCGGATTTTGCCTTCAGCCAGCAGGTGGTCGACTGTTGTTATAAACTTCCATCTGCTGTTGTGGAGGCGGGTAGTGCGAATAAATTCAAGCAAAAACTAGATAAATTGTTAGAGGATGAGGGTAGTGCGAATAAATTCAAGCAAAAACTAGATAAATTGTTAGAGGATGAGGGTAGTGCGAATAAATTCAAGCAAAAACTAGATAAATTGTTAGAGGATGAGGGATTTTTTTTTTTTTTTTTTTTTGCTGATGCTTTAAAAGCTTGCTTTCTTGGGTCATTTGCCACTAATAGCAATAGTATGCTACTAATAGTAATTTCGGATAACATGTGGCATCCAAATGTTGCTCCATTACTTTAAGAAAACACTTCCCACACCATTACCATTACCATCACACAATAATAATAATAATAATAATAACAATTACACCATCACTACAGATGTGTCCATGACTCAATCTGTCTTAGCCATATTCTGCTCCTCTATCGCCGCGAAAGAGCAAGAATTCGTCAGACCATGCAACATTTTTCCAGTCCTCTACTTCCAACTGTAGTTTTTCCCAAGCACAACTTTGCCGTACCTTCTTGTTTTTTGCTGACAGGGGTGGAACCTCGTTCAGTTATCAGCTGTGATACCTAGTCCATGATAAAGTACGATGAGCTGTGCATTCCGAAATGCCGCTCTGGTTATCACTTTATACCGCGGTTGTTATTTGATACTGTAGCTTTATTTTCCTGCACGTCTAGCAAGCTTCCATTGGCCTCTCGCATCAACGAGCTGTTTCTGACCACAGCATCGTCTCTTGTTGGAAGTTCTTTGGTCATTGGACCACTTTTCGAGTAGTACATGATTGTTGCAGTTTTCGAAACACCATCGTTGTTGCAGTTTTCGAAACACCCATACCAGCGCCTCTGGTTCCAACTACCATGTCACGTTTAAAGTCACTTAAATCTTTCAACTTGCTCATTTTCTCACTGAATTAAAACTCAGAGAATCTCTATGTATCTGCCCACCTTTATATCGTTCAGTACGAACACGTGATGATGTTATTGGAGCCGTGCGCCCATTTCATAGAAAAGGTACGTTGTAACTAATGACTTAGCCACTTAGCGTATTGTATTATTACTTTATCAGACAATAGTATTACATAAGTACATTTTTTAAGTACTTCATAAAATTAATAATAATGTACACCGATGAGCCAAAACATTATGACCACCTACCTAATATGATGTTGGTCCTCCACGTGCAGTCAAAACAGCTCGTACCCGGCGAGGCATGGACTACAAGATTTCTAAATGTGTCTTATGGTATCTGGTACGTACCAACACGTAACCAGCAGATCCTTATGGTACCTGGTACCAACACGTAACCAGCAGGTGAACTACGCGCCGTAGTTCACCTGCAGTTGCTTCGATTTGCATAACGCTGGTCATAATGGTTTGGCTCATCGGTGCATAATATTCTGATAGGATAAGAACACGAATCTTTCCCTTTTATTCACTTATTTTAGTAAGCAATTGTTTGAATAGAAAAGAAATACTATTTAAAACTTACAAGCACTTTCTCCACGATATAAAGCATTTTATTATTGTCTAAATTATTATGTGAAAGAACAAGCAGTCACACTTCTCGATAGATTTTCCTCTTCCTCTTAAAGAGCCGAAACTACAAAACAATTCGAAGAATTTTTATTGTTTGTTCTTGGTAGAGAATGTAACCTATGTTAATACTAAGATATACAAATTTATACAACTCAAATGAGATTAAGTGATGGTTTATTTATTTTTTAACAGAGAGAGAGAGAGAGAGACTGTAATCGAGTTGAAAGATGGTGGCGGAAAGGAAGAGAAGACATGTCAATTTAGATTACAAAAACATGTGACTAGAATATTATAAAAACCGCTAAACAAATGCATCAAGGAATACCACAAATATACCACAGTAAAATGACATGGAATAAGGTATGGTGTGGTTAGGCCAAGTTTGAAGTCCTTTATATGGAAATAATATAAATCTTATTATGGTTAATAGCTATTTCCTTGTCAACCTCGTCACACTGTTGTGAAACACTCTGGAGATTATAGTCCACGTTGGTGGTCTTGTCAACGGTTGTAAATTCCACTACTGCTCAGGGAAAAACGTTTCATAAATCATCGAACACAACCAAAGTCGGTCAAAATTGGTGAAAACTGACTGCAACTGAACTCACTTGATCTTTTATCCTCCGCCATACAATAAGCGAACAGAGATATATTTGGAAATGCTCCAAAACGTTGTTCTTCCAAATATTCAGCAATGGAACCACAAGATTAAATAAATACATATATATATTTTATACAAGATGGTATTTACTCACGCTTCTGAACTGAATTTTGATCGGTTTATATCCAATTTCAACCAAGGTGGACAACGAGGACCAATTTCACCCCATAAAATTTGTTTTTATGGTGAAATACTAGGAAGAAGTGAATGCCAGTAAACCCACTAATTTGGGCTAATTAAAAATTTAATAATATCTATATATACTGGTGTGCAAAATTTAAGGACCAGCCAGGTTTTTATCTGTAGCTTCTCGTAGGATTGGCCTGGATATGGGAAAAGCATACCAAAGGAACCTCGCGAGGTACAGAAATGATGAAGGAAACAAAACGGTACAGAGGGACTTTATTCAAATATGGCAACATAGCACTGGCTGCCATGATACAGATGCATCACTTCCAAAGATGGAACAAAGGGAAGAGGTGGTCCTCAGTAGGAGATATGGCCACTCCTAAGAGGCGGCTCTGCACCGCCTATCCATACTTAGAACAATGTTGTTAAGTTCTTGCGGTAACGTCGTCCATTCCTCTGTCAGCGCCATCTTCAGCTGGTGAACATTTTCTGGTAGGTGTGGATGTGCCGCTAGGCGTCTCCTCCAGAGCGTCCCATATGTGTTCGATGGGATTTAGATCGGCGGTGGAACAGGCAAGCCAATCCATACGAACAATGCCCTCACTTTCCAAAAGCATATCAATAGCTGCAGTGCGATGGGGTTTGGCGTTATCATCCATAAACACGAACTCGAGGCCAATGGCACCACGGAACAGATGCACATGGGGAAGGATTACTTCAGTACAGTAGTGTGCACCGGTTACAGTACCGTCTTCCAGTATCTAGAGTTGTGTACGTTCATCTAAGATAACGCCTTCCCAGACGAGAACACCTCGACCGCCATATCGATCCCTTTCAGTGATGTTTGCAGGGTGATACCGTGTGCCAACCTCTCGCCAGATTAGTTGACGTCCAGAATCGCTGCTGAGACCGAATCTACTCTCATCAGTAAAAAGTACCTTAAGTAAAGATTTTGTAGTTGTAACCTTTAGAAATAGTGTTGGCCCTTAAATTTTGCACACCAGTGTATATAAAACGCTTCTTAGCTATGCTGCCCAAATTTTCCAACTGCATAATTGTTGCCATCACCCGTTACGCGGTTCACCTCGCATGACCACCACACCGGACATTCTTTATTAATTTTTGTACTAACGTTTTACTCGACTGAAGAAAGGCAACCTATGCCTGAAAGCTATCGATGTATGTTTATTTTATCCGTCTTCAGTTTTAATAAACCGTTCTCAGTTTTAAGAAGTGTAAAATTGCTGAACAGTGTGTAAGAACTTTGAGAAAATGCAGAATAAATGCTAATGAAACATTAGAAGAGAGAGAGAGAGATCTAATAGAGAAAGAGAAGCAAGATTGGAAATGAGAAGACGCCACAGGATTAATCAAATAGAAGGACCGAATGCGAATAATCAACAAGCTGTAATTAATGTGGAAGAGCATGACATAGGAATTATTAGTTACCACTGTGAGTATTCCAATGCAAGATATTGGGGACGAGTTAAGCACATCGAATAAATACACTAAATGCTGTCACGATGGAAAGGTTTCACTTGACCCACTGTCTGAGACACCTACTGTATTACGAGAGTTGCTTACAGGGTATGCACGTGAGGCAAATAACTACAGAGAACATATACGAGAGTACAACTCAGCAATGGTGTTCGTATCAATGGACGCAGAGATTAAATCACTGCCTGGAAATGGTCCATACTGTTTTAGAATACACGGCCAGATTTACCATTTGGTCTCACCGCTATATCCAAAAGAGGCAAATAAGCCAGGATATGGACACCTTTATATTTTCAATTCTTCTGAAGCAACAACAAAACGGCTTGAAAAACAATCAAACCAAGGGTCTATGGCCGAAGTAATGCAACAAGATGTTGCGACAAGTTAACCCATTTGCTGAGTCATATAAACAAATGCATTAAACAACCCAGGCCAATTCGACAATTAATGTGCGCATAGCATTTATAGAAGAACCGGACTTAGATAAGAGACGATGTAATGCACCTACATCCAAAACGGAGGTTTCTGCAATATTTATTGGAGAAGATGGGGAACCACCTTAGAGATATGTTCATATATCCCACAGGTGACTGCTGTAGAATTATATTACCACCTAAACAAGAATGGTGAAGACTGAAGGACCTAGATTAAACTATTTACGCCATAATCAGAAAGATGGTGTATGTTACGCCGGGTACAACTAGTTGTATTTAATATTTAAAATAAGCGCGTAATTATGGACAACCCTGAAGTAACAGTAGTGGAAGCCAAGCAGGGAGAAATAAATACATTAAAAGAAAAGACACGATCATCCTAACAGCTATCAGAACTTATATCCATTTTTTTTTCACAATATAGTTTATTTTTTCTTTCTATCCTAATTCACGCAAATAAATAAACCACTTAAATTTAATGGACACCGAACTCGCTAACAACACCCTGCAACTAAAGGATTTCTAATTCCATAAGAAGTTCCGTTTCCAAATCATTTAAATATGTTTCAAATAACTCAAACTCCAAAATGATGCTGCAAATCATTGACAAGCGAAGACTCCAGATTTCGAGTTCTTGTGAATAAATCATACACCATATAAATAAACTTCGTTTAATAATATCAATTATGTATTAAAAGTAAAATTTATTAACTCACTTTTTGTGAGTTAAATAAATTAAAGACTCGCGGAAAGCTGTCCTTCCGCTATTAATAGATGGTGATGTCGGAAAGCTGTTAAAAGTACTTAAAAATCTAAAAGTTGCCCTTTTACATTTTCAAGAAAGATGTAAAACGGAAACTTTTATGGAAATATAAAACCTATACTTTGATCTTAGCCGAGAAACAATTTTTATGGATATATAGTGTCATATTATGGCAACCCGAAAACGAATTCATCTTCCCATGTGTTCCCCGGTCGATTTGCCTGTTTTTTGCACGAAAAACCCGAGTTTCCGGGAGGGAAAACACCTTACTGTTCTCATATGAAACCGACTAACTTACGCCCGAAGTGTAAAAGGCGTGTAAAAGTTTCTCACGTCGTTGACGGGTTTCGAACCGGGGCCTTTTCCCTCTTTGTGGTGAGGATGGTGATTATAACCACTGTGGTACAGCGCGGACTTTTATAAAAGTATAAAAAGGAATGTCACACTATGATTTGTTTCGCTGGACAAAAAAGCCGAGTTTCCCGGGAGGCACCTCGCTATCTATGCCTGAGACCGACTAACTCAGCCACGAAGTGAAAAAAGGCCATAAAAGTTCCTCGCGTCATTGGCGGGATTCGAACCCGGTTCTTTCCCACCCAGTGTGGAAAAAACGGTGACGATGCCAGTGCTACCACACGCGCAGACTTCATGGAAGTATAAACTACTTCGGGTTATCGCACGCCAGAATACAATTAAACATCAAAATAAGGGGTAGTAGGGTTGATGGTACGTCATTTTTCACACGCCAAGGTCTTCATAATCGTGACAGAAACCTATTTTCCTGTAAAGTATTTCCTTCCTTCGGCAAGATTTGTTGACCTCTGCCGTCTCTCCCAGGCGGCAGAGGTACTTTGCACTGTACGCTTTACCGACTACGTCCCTCGATGAAAAAACTCGACCGCAGCATTCCTGGCAAAGAGTTCCCAGACTAACCTGGCGGATATAATAACCTGAAAATACGTTATTGCGATATTACCTGTTTGCTGCACGTACCAACAGGCGAAGGTAGAAACATGGCATAGTCTCTCGCTCTTTCCACTCCCAAATTGAGAATTCACTGCGAAACATCAAAGAGGGCTCATAAAATAAAAAAATGAGTTAAATATCTTCGGACTTCAGTTACAGTTACAAATACAGATGGAGTGTTCATTCATAAAACGAACGCTTAATTATAAGAATTACAGTTATGTGGTGAACAGTAATGGTTCTAATTCTGGCAAATAATGGAACAAAGTGCATTGGCGTGACATTATAAGGATAGGTTGAGACCTGTTTCGTGTCTCTCCCGTAATCTAACAATGTACGCCTGTATTTAACCTATAATGCATGTCCCTAAATCTTGACAGACAAGTTGGCAGACAAATACCTTTCCCTGCTACTAACCATCGTCTGCAGAAGCGTGAAAATGTTCTTCATAACAGATGTCGAGCATATGTTAAGGATATACAGATACACTGTCGGAACACGTAAGCAGTTATTCTACTTTTATTTTCAGCTCGGGAGAGCGAGGAACTTATTGGGCTGTTTTCTAGCTTTCAATTGTAATTAAAAATTAATAAATATCAGAAGAATAGTTTGTCACGAGAGGGCGTATTGCACGCCAAACGATATTTTTTAATGATGTACTATAAATCGTTTGGGTTATTTTCGTGGATAAATAATTAAAATTGTTTAATTGTCTACGTATTAACTGGAAATCCTGTATACACGATAAAATTATGTGTAGAAATTAAAAATCGTATATTTAAAATTATTAATTCCAAGAAACCATGGTCCCAGCCAAGCCTGCCACAAGTAGCTGACTGCAAAATTTAAGAGTTCGTTGCATTATAATTTCATAATTATATTATAATCATTATTTTTAATTATCTCCTCCATCCCCGTTTTGATCTCTGGTATGACCATAAAGAGTTGCAGGCTCGAATCGATTTTGGGCCTCAAGCTACCCCTAGGTTATGGCAGTGAGATGAAAGAACCCTTGTTTAATTCAAATTTTCTGTCCCTTTGTTTCGTTATCCGCACAAGACAATCTTCTTCGAAGGCTTCAGAGCCATATTTTTGTACTTCAACTTTCTATTGAATAAAATTTAATTAATCAGGAAAATTTTCAGATCAAATCATTGTAGTGTTTTAAATGCATCAGCAACTTTAGGCCATATTGCGACGCCCGTTTCCGGGAGAAAAAACCACGCTACCCTCGCCTGAGAACGCCTGACGCAGCCACGTTGCAAAAAAAAAAACCACAAAAATTTTCTCATAGACGGGATTCGAACTCAGGTCTCTTCCACCAGTGGGGAGGAGGGTAACATTATGAAACTGCTATCGTTATAATCAGTTGATAGTTATTAACAATAGAATGAACTGTTAAAAAAAGAGCTATTTTATATATTAATTAATTTAATGAGCCTGTATTGTTCTTATTTTTATAATTTCATTATTCAACCGATAATTTAGCAATATTTATTTCAAATTTAATTACACAAGCTAGAAACTGGTACAGTTAATTCGAATTTTATTATTGAGTCACTTATACCAAACACGTATCTAAATTAAAAGTGCTGTGTTAACAGGAGAAGAAATTTCTTAAAGTTGCGTTTTTTTAAGAAATTATAATATTAAATAAGATATTAAGTTAAATAAGAAATATATTAATATTATTTAATTCATTCAGGCAACATACTCTCGGGAACTTCCTATTTTATATGAAGTGACGTAATCGACTGACCTCGACCGCTTTGAACTATACAAGGAAGAAATATTTCATGGCTTTTTTTTTTTTTTAAACTAAGTTTTAATTCCAATTTAAAATATTCTTATAATGACAGAATTTTTGCTATATCAAAATACGACAACAAAATAATTTCTCTTTAAATGCAATCGATACATCTATATGGATTGCATCGAGATGCAATCGATAAATCTATAATAAATGTATAAAATTAATTAATCAATGTACAGTTAAAATCTTTTAATTCAAACATCAACACTAGAATTAATAAAACATATATTATTTTTTAAATGTAAATATATTTTAAGTTCTGTAACCTTACCTAATTTTTTGATAATTCAATTGCTAAATAATATAAGCGTTTTACAATTCAAAAATTATCAACGATTGTCGTTTGACACAAAACAGCGCCCTCTCATATTTACCTTGGTTACTAAGTTTATCTTACGATGTGTAAAGTATTTATGGAGACAATAAATTATAGAGACAAGAAAATTTTGAAATATTTAGGATAATATTTAGTTACATGGTATATGTTTACATTACAGCAATATAACCTCAATATAACAATATATATTGAGGAGAATCTTAATTTTATGAGATAAAAAGTGAGAGAGAAAAAAACACTTTAGAACTCATCAGCACGTTTAATTTAAAATGCAAGATACTAATTTAGGGGGAAAATAATAGGCCATAAAAATCTTGTTTCATTTATTTATTTATTTATTTTGGTTGAAGGGGACCTTTAAGACATTTCTGAAGCTGTAAAAAATCCATTATACTATTCAGTAACTCTTTTGAGGATGAGATAAAATTTTATTTTTAATTCCACTTTAATACTTCGTATTGACCGTTATAGTGATCTTTTGGGGGACCGTTTCTCTACGCGTAACCATGTGTCGATACCCCCTGAATGCCATAACTCCATCACACAGGCTAGCACTAAGTCGGAATAAATTCCTTACCTCTGCGTTTTTTCCACAGGTACCAAGCAGCAGCCAGACCAAGTCCGATTACCACCACAGTCCCTACGAAAGTAGCAATAACAATTCCCGCCACTCCTCCAGAACTGTAGCACAACTGTCCGGCACATACCTGAACTAACGCCGCTGCCACGGCTACACCAAACAGGTGAGCGGGCTGCATGAACACGTGGGAGAACATGGCCCTGCACAGACACGGTATGCAACTTAGATCAGGCCTACAGATGGACCATTCTCCGGACGAAAACACTATATACACACGCACACACACACACATACACAGGTATCCTCACTACGACGGCTGTTTGGCACGATTCGCAGGTTTGCACGTGTAGCGTCTTATCCTGGAAACATCCGAAGTTAAGGTGCATTCGCAGTGCGCGTGTCACGCAAACACCTTATTGCCCTTAGCAAATCACCCTTCCAGGAGACAGGTGGCTCCGTCTGGTGTTTGGATGCTTTACATATATGCCGATACCTTTCCCTGGGTTGTCGCAGTCTCCTTTACTCTTTGCCGCCGGCTTTTTCGGTCCGGTCATTCGCTGCGTCCCTGACTGGAGATTTTGCCTAAGGAAAGAAGGGGATAGGGTAGGGAGAGGAAAGATAGCTGTAGCCTAAGGCAAAATCTCCGTATGTCGACTCGAGTAGCGACGGGTATTGCGATGTGCTTGTTCCATGAGCCGTCCTATAATTCTACGTGACCTGCAGTGTGCCACCTTGGATCGTCTTGCTGTTACCCGATGCAGTAGTAGGACATTCAGAGCCTTCGGTAGATCCTAAATGTCGACAATGCTTGTTCATCTGCCTGGAGGAACGCTGAAATAACTGGGTGCCCGGTATGCGGAGTCAGCACCACTACAACTGTGCTTGTTGGCACAGCGGCATTAATTGAGCACCCAGGTTACAACTACGCGGTTGACTCCAGAGAGGAGAGCGTTGATGCTCGCTAGCATCTCGGGCTAGCGAGCATCAACTAGTTAAAGATAATTTTAACTCCGCTCGACCATTGCTGTCAAATGAAGGAATAGAAAATTACCTTATTAATAATAAAATTCTCAATCGGCCATATTAACATATTCTAAAAATAACACCAAGAGGGCATTTTTTTCATCCACTTTTCTCAATTTCATCTTTCACTTATTGGCCCTCTCCCTGTAATAGATGTCACAGTGTTTAATGTCTTTTAGATCAGTATTTTTCACATGGAAGGTCACATAAGAGGAAAACCCCAAGATGGATATGGGATTTCAAACAATCAATCGTGAACAAAATAAAAGTTATAGATGGTTGCAAAACAATTCTTTTAGACTGAGTAAACTTTGTTATTAAAGATTATTGAGCAATTCTGCTCTAGATCATTTTAACATCAATTTTTATCTCTTTTTAAGATTTATAACTGTTGATAGTATTAATGAGGCCTCATAATCAGGACACAACCTATCTTATCAACAGTGATGTAATTTTCCGCTTCATTTAAAAACCAGGCGAACGGGTACTTCATTGGTCGTTTCTTTAACGAGTATCTTTACAGAATATTTCTGAAATTTTCTCAACTGGTTTTCTTATGTGATTAAATCAGATGATATGAATATCCAGAGTTCACGTACTGTAGTTACGAAATAGTTACTTTTGAAAAAGAAACTACAATGAATCACTCCAACTGATGTTTGTGTAAGCGTTAGAAATTGTTGTTTTCTTACTTTTTTTGTTTCACCCGGTACTAAGTTAATTATTGATTGCTAGAGGTTAGAGGCGATATACGAGGTGTGGTAATAAAGTTCCCGGACTGGTGCTGTTGCGGTCATGTTCGAAGAGCTTGAAAATAAACGGAAGTGGTATGTTATTTCAAACTTCCTCCAACAGGTGTTGATATAGAGATTGTCCTGTAGGCTAACAGGTTGCGAGTAATAACCACTTTTGTTAGCAGCATTAACGTTTCGTTCAATGGAGCAAAGAACGAATAACAAATTTTGCTTTAAACTGGGAAAAGCTGCAACAGAACCTATGAAATGTTAAAAACTGTTTATGGTGATGAAACGTTAAGTCGTACCAGTGTGTTTGAATTGTATAAGCGGTTAAAAAACGAACATGAGGATGTTCGCAATGACCCAAGAAGTGGCGCCCGTCAACCTCTCAAAATGAGGACAGAGTTGCCAAATTTCGGGAATTCTAAAAGAGCTCTTCAAAAAGAAGACTTCATTCACATGATGACATCCTGGCGTCATCAACAGGATTCGAACCGCGGCCTTTTCCACGCAGTGTGGGGAATACGGTTACGATACCACTGTGCTACCGCGCAGACCGAGCTAGCGCCAGAAATTCTTCCTCTTTCTCAAGGTGAAAACTGACCTCAAAGGAAAAAGATTTCAGTATGTTGAAGGCAAAGAAAAATGTAACAGCCAAATCGAACATCATCCCTTTCGATAGCTTTGCTGATTCTTTTCAGAAACTTTTAGAACGGTGTAATAAGTGCATTCAATCGTGTGATGATTGCTTTGAATAAAAATAAAACCATTTTTTAGTTCCTTCACTTTGCGTTCTCTTTTTTCATCAGTCCGGGAATTTTGTTGCCAGACCTCATATATAGTGAGCCACGGGGGTGTATTCCGGGGTGGGCAGAAGGGGCATATACTCCCTTAACCAAAAAATTTTAAATTAAAGAAAAAGAACGCAGCAGGAGTTCTAAAAAAAATCAAAAACCTGGTCGCCCTTACAATAATACCTGGACCTGGTCGCCATACCCCCCTTACGATGATACCTGGATACGCCACTGGTGAGGCATAAGTTTTTTGCACTTTCAAATTCTTCTTCTTCTTCTTTAATGCTGCCGAATGGCGTTTGCGACTTCGTTTTGATATTGTTCTCTGTCTAGCGCTGCGTGTAGAATTTGTGCTGTTGTCATGTGAAGCCAGGTGTTGATGTTATCTAGCCATGCCATTTTCGGTCTGCCTGGGCGTTTCTTGCCTTCGATCTTTCCCTCCAGGATGAGTGGTAGTAGGTGATATTTTTGTTGGTTCCTAGCGATGTGACCTAGGTATTTGCATTTCCTGCTGATGATGGTTTTGAGCAGGTCCCGTTCCGTGTGCATGTCCTGCAGGACCTGTGCGTTGGTTATCTTGGCTGTCCACGGAATTTTCAGCATTCTTCGGTAGAGCCACATTTCGAAGGCCTGGAGCTTTTTTGTAGTGGCTGATGTTAGAGTCCAGGTTTCTACACCGTAGAGCAGTATTGGCCAGATGTAGCATTTCAATGTACGTAATTTGAGCACGATGTTCAAGCTTCTGTCGGTGAGGAGGGTTCTCCATTTGGTGAATGCCTGCCTGGCTTGTTCAATTCTGCTTTTGATTTCGGCCTCATGGTTCAGCTGGTCATCAATGAGCACTCCGAGATACTTGAAGCGGTGTATTTGCTCTAATTTTTCGTTGTTTAGTTTGATCGTGATTTTGCTTGCAGTCCTGCTGACCTTCATCACCTTTGTTTTCTTTTTGTTGATTCGTAGCCCCCATGCTTGGCTTTCTATGTCCACTTCGTTCAAGATGGTCTGTAAATCTTGTTCTGAATCCGCTATTAGTGCTGTGTCATCGGCATATCTTAAGTTATTGATGTAGTGTCCGTTAACTTTTATGCCGATGTTCTTGTCAGCCAGTGTTTGGTCGAAGATCATTTCCGAATAGATGTTAAAAAGAATGGGAGATAATGGACAGCCTTGCCGGACGCCTTTTTTTATTGGAATTGGGTCTGTCAGATCGTTGTCATAGCGAAGCCGGGCTGTTTGATTCCAGTAGAGAGTTGTAATAAAGTTGATATCATTGTTTTCAAGCCCAAGTTTTCTCAGTCGGTCAATTAGGCGGTCGTGGTCTACTGAATCGAAGGCTTTCTCGTAGTCAATAAAACATATATACACGTCTTTTTGATGTTCATAGCACCTTTGTAGCAATATTTGTAAACAGAAAATTGCTTCTCTGGTGCCTAGTCCCCTGCAGAATCCGAACTGTGTGTTTCCTAGTGCACTTTCGCACTTACATCTTATCCTTTGCTGAATCACCTTGAGGAAGACTTTTAGCACCTGGGTCATTAGACTGATCAGCCTGAAGTCTTCGCATTTCCGGCTGGTAGCCTTTTTTGGTAGGGCCACAAAGATGGATTGGAGCCATTCGGATGGAATGTCGTTGTTGCTGTAGATTTGATTGAACCATTTCGTTAGTTGTTGGATGTTGCTGTAGTCTAGTTGTTTCAGCAGTTCCACATGAATCTGATCAGGTCCACAGGCCTTGCCTGGCTTTGTTATTCGGATGGCATGTTCCACTCCACATATTAACATGTGGAGTGGAACATGCTAATATGTGGAGATTGTCTTTCTGTGTTTGTTGTTGCGTTTCTGCCGGTTTTCTGTTGGTGCCGAACAGATTGTATATATAGCTCTTCCAGGTGTCGAGTTTGGCTTGTTTGCTTAGTATAGGTTGATTGTTGTCCGTATATAAACTTGGGATAGGAGCCGGTTTGTAGATGTTTCCAGCTTCTTTAAGCTTCTTGTGCAGGTTATAGTTGTCATTTTTCTTGATTAGGTCTTCGATTTCTGCACACTGATCTTCCATCCATTTTTCCTTCGCCTTCCGGATTTCCTGTTTGATCTTTTGTTGTATTTCTTTGTATTTTTCCCGGTTGTTGTTGTTTTTGAATATTCTCCGTTCATCCATTAGGTCTAGTATGTGCTGGGTCATCCACCGTTGTTTCTTTTTCGACGCCTGATGTCCTAGCAGGGTTTCTGCTGTTTCATTGATGCACTGTTTGAGTGAACGCCCGAATGCTTGCACGTCTGTTGTTACTGCTTCGATCGATCGGATTGTAGTGTTGAGATGAAGCTGTACTTGTCGTCTGTTGGCGGTGTTCTTCAGTTTCTCCAGGTCGATTCTTTTTGTTGTGCTTGTGCGTTTGACTGCTCGTAATTTGAGACGTAGTGTTGCTGTTACTGGGTTATGGTCTGATGATATGTCAGCTCCGGGGTAAGTTTTTGCATTGAGGACACTTGACTTATATCTGATGTTGATTAAGATGTAGTCAATTTGATTCCTGACGATATTGTTGTCAGAGTCTTGTGGTGAGGTCCAGGTGTATAGTCGTCGAGGTGGTAGTTTGAACCAAGTGTTGGCAGTGCTAAATTTTTCTTCTTGGCAGAACTGGACGAGTCTGTCTCCTCGTTCATTCCGTGTCCCCAAGCCATGTTCTCCGACTATGTTTTGTAGCTTTCCTTGACCGATTTTGGCATTAAAGTCACCGAGGATGACCGTCATGTCGTGCTTCTTCAGCGACTTTAAAGTGTTGCTTAGCTTGTCGTAGAACAATTCAATTTCTTGATCGTCTTTGTCCGCTGTTGGTGCGTAGACCTGGAGCACATTCAGGTTGATCTTGTTGCCTGCTAGCTGTAGTAGTGCGATTCGTTCCGATATTGGGGTGAAACTGGTGACTTTGTTGGCCAGTTGTTTGTGGACAACGAAAGCGACGCCGTACGTCTGCTTGGTGTTCTCTTCTCCTCCGGAACAGAAGACGTGGTGGTCGTTTGATATAAACTTCTTTGTTCCAGGCCATTTGGTTTCACTTAGCCCAAGTATGTTGATGTTAATGCGTTCCATTTCTTGTAAAGCATTGGCTAGTTTTCCTGGTTGTAGTAGGCTTCTAACGTTCCATGTAGCTAGTTTCAGAAAATTCTTCGACGCAAGCTCGGAGATTCTTAGCACCCCTGCCCCATTCAAGGGACGCCGAGACTCGGGGCCGTGGTTTATTTTGCTTGCTATCATTGAAGTTTTCAGGGAAAGATAATCCAAGTAGTTTCCCGTTGCTTTCTTGGATCACAATTTAGTTGAAAAGGTCGTGTGTGGACCTTTTGAAACGGGTTTCGTCTGACGTCTCCACTGAAACCTTTCCGCCATGGAAGGCCCTTCTGGGAGCATATATCTTTCGGTGCTTTAGTAGTTTAACAAATTAACAAATTAAATTACTAAACCTGCCGCAGCCATATAAATGGAGTAGCTCTTATTCAGTGATGAAGCTGCCTCGTGATGTCATAATTTTACGCAATTTATGCCGAATTTCTAGTCACCACTGACCAAGCAGGTGGCACTGCTGTAGTTTTATCTCCTGGAACATCCAAATGGCTGACTCGGTAAAATTACTGTGACCTTGAAAATACCAATAATGTATAACTCAGCAAAACGTGAGTATTTTTAAATACAATTTGGTATCCTGAAAACTTCTACATCAAAGCTATCATGTAGCACAACTATTCTACTAAGAATTCCCAGCGACTGATTATAGTTCCTTAAAAATTTAATGACCTTGAAATTTCCTATGTCCGAACATAACAATGATAACCATTTTAAAAAGTTCAGTCCGAAAAATAAAACCACGTTTAGGTCTCAAATCTTAACCTATCACTCACCCACACTTATTTTATCTAAAATATAACTTCTTTTTGAGTAACACTCCCGAAAACCTTCTTTATTTATTAATTTTTAAGAGCGCACTAATTTAGCTAGCATACAGCTGGTGCCACCAGCGCCACTTTCAAATTGAATGTCATTAAACCCTTCGTTTATAGACTCCTAATTGTTGTTGCAAAGACCTTTTAAAAACTACTACACAAGGTGCAGCGATTAGAAAAAGAAGAACTGGAATAGGGAAGCTTTTCTAGAAACTTTGTGGTGTGACATCTGTAGAAGCATTAAGTTTTTAGGAGCATCACTGTAAGGCCATATTGCTCCGTGCACACAGTTTGTAAATTGCGTGTGTTCTGTGGTCGATTTTCTGTTTGCTGGACAAAAAACCCGAGTTTCC